>NC_057354.1:2174605-2485263 GCF_016509475.1 Prionailurus bengalensis | reverse complement strand
ATTTAGGGCAAAAGCCTGTAGTCTTTACTGTTTAAATACACAGAGGGGGTGCCAGGGTGGCTCAGTCGGTTGAGCGTCTGACTTCAGCGCAGGTCACGATCTCGCGGTTCGTGGGTTTGAGCCCCGCGTTGGGTTCTGTGCTGATGGCTCGGAGCCTGGAGCCTGCTTTGGATTCTGTGTCCCCCTCTCTCTCTGCGCCTGCCTCTCTCTCTCTCTCTCTCTCTCTCTCTCTCTCTCTCTCTCTCTGTCTCAAAAATAAGTAAACGTTAAAAACAAAAAACAAATCCAAGAAAGATCTCTGGTATTTGCCCATGACAAGTACTCCACGTAGCAATCCTGGGGTTGAGTGTGGTGACTACAGACCAGCTTTTCGGCGTCCCCTGGAGAGAAGAGTGGGGCTGACCTAAGGGAGGTCCCCTGAGGGGCCGTCTCAGTGTGGCTGAGAGGCCGGGGTCACTGTCCGGGACCAGCTGTGCAAAGACCCTAAGGCTCATGCCAGCCGGATGGCTTAGGCCACCTACCCGCCTCCGAACCCCGACTGTTCATGGAGCTCAGCCTGCAGGACGGCCCCGTCCTTGAACCAGCGGGGCCCAGAGTGGTGGGGTAGCCCGGAGCCTGCCGGCAGTCCGGGCTCTTCGCTAGGGAGCCAGGTTCACGTCCTGCAAGCCAGGCAGGGAGTCTGCTCGGCGGCCGCCACGAAGGACCACAGGCCGGGGGCTCACACGACAGAAACCTTTTCTCTCGCAGTCCGGAGGCTAGGAGTTGAAAACCACGGTGTGGGCAGGCTGGTTTCTTCCGAGCCTCTCCCCTTGGTGTGTAGACAGCCGTCTTCTCCCCGTGTCCTCCCTCTGTGCGTGTCTGTGTCCCGATCTCTTCTTTACAAGGACACCGGCCATCGTTGCATGAAGGCCATTTCCAGGGCCTCACTTTACCTATGTTACTTTCTAAAGGTTCTACACGCAAAGACAGTCGTAGGTGCTGAGGGGGAGCGCTTCAGTTTTTCAGGGGGAAGGACGGTTCAGCTCGCGATGGCTCTCCCGAGGTACCTACCGCCCGACAGGGATGGGAGAGAGTGTCTCGACTTCCCAGCCGGGGTCTGGGCCCCTGTCCTGTGTCCGTCAGACTCACGGCGAAGCAGCTTTGCGGGGCCTCAGGGCCAGATGATGCCCCGGATCAGATGAATATTTATTTGAGTTGTAGACGGACCGTTAGACACTTCAAGTTGGCCCCTGAAAAAACCAACACCCAGGAAATAGGAGGGACGCGTGTTTGTCTGAATAGGGTGGGAAATATCCCTGCTGAACAGAAAAGCCCGGGATGGAACCAGAAAGGAAAAGAGGCTTGGGTCAGAAAAAAAAAAAAAAAAAAAAAAAAGATTAAAAAAATCCTTTTATTAACGAAATGTTTTCACGTGGAAAGGCAACCAGATTGAGAGAAGGAATTGTGATACATGTGATGGAGAATTTCTCACCTTTAAATACAAAGAGGTGATGCAGGTTGGTGGCAAAGCGTTGAGCGTAAGCAGCCCATATCGACTAACGCGGGGAAAACGTGCGTTCCTACTGGTAACCAAGGAAATGACCCGAACATGAATTTTCTCTTTTGTCCTACCAATTAAATAAACTCTTCCTTCCCCTTTAGAGCGGTGTTACCTAAAACCAGCCAATCACCTGTTGAGTTGGCCTTTTTACATGGTCGCGAGAGATGTTAAATTGAGATACAAAGGAAAGTGACAGAATCCGTCAAGCTCCGGAGAAATGGTCATGCGCTTTTACTCGGCGACTCCGGATCTAGTCAGTCCTAAAGAGAGACATCGGGGGTGTGGGTAGGATGCGCCTCCCCCCCCCCCCCGCCCACCAGGCAGGGGAGTAGGCACTGCACGGTGCAGGCCTTCTGTGCTCACCGCGGCCTCTCCTGCACCTGACCCTACCCCAGCGTGGCCCGAGGGACGCCTGGTGTTCCTTTGGGTCCCCTGCGTTCTACGTCTGTTCTCCTGTCTCCCCTCCAGCCGCACTGAGACCTGGGAAGGACGGAACGCAGGGCCCGCGCTCAAGGGACGGGACCCTAATCACGTGAGGAGGAAATCCACGTTCCAGGCTTGGCCCTGCCCAGGATGCCTTTCGTGTTGTGGCCTATCGAGGCCCGGTTGTGGCTAAAGTCTGTTCGTTTCATCCTTCTTAATCCCGTGTCCTGCATGGGGCCTGGCTCAGCCCGAGGGTCAGTTAAGAGGCCTGCTAAGGCGTCCCCGTTCCTGGTGCCTGGTGGTGACTCGGCCCCCACCACCCGGGGCACCAGCGAGGGCTCAGGGCCCGGAGGCTGGGGGCTGGGCTGGGGAGGGGGTTGAAGGGACAGTCCCAGGTGGTTGCACAGCCGCCTGAGCGCCTTCATCGAGGGGTGCCCTTCGCTCGGATTTGTTAGCTTGCTGCCGGATTGCCCCCGGCACGCCGTGCTTCGTACAGACAGACCCTGCCGGGCCGCCACCAGTCACTTGTCACGGGCATAAACCTCAACGTAATCATGTTTTTAGAACCAGACAGAGGGAGCTGTTAATTCCACATGCAAATCAAGGGATGACCGTTGCAGCCACGTGAGATCCGCCCCCCCCCCCCCCCCGCCCCGGGTCGGGCCGTGGCAGGTCTGGGAGGTGGTGTTTAAGTAGACGAGTCTCTTCCTTCCAGACACAACAGGTGATGAGTGCCAGCTGACCGCTTGTGTGTGGGAGGAGGGCGTTTATTCTGGGGGCCCCAGAGGACACTCGTGAAAACCTAACAGTCCCTGGTTTTCTCCGGAAAGACCACAGAGGGAGGGAGCCAGGAGGTACCGATGCCCTGACTGTAGCGGCCGTGCTCCGTGGAGGGCAATGAACTTAGCTCTTGGACCCCAAGGAATTTGAGTGCTCCTTGGGGACCGGGGGGACCTGGTTTGTTTGTCCCTGGCCTGTTTGCCAGTCTTTGGTCACAGAGCCTCAGCTTGTGTGTGAGGGAAGCCCCCAGGCCCGGCCCGTGTGCTCTGTGGAGGGTCCCCCAGCTCGGGTGCTCACGGCGCCGATGGGATGCGCCCGCGTGCGGCAGTGTCTGTCTCCCTGGGGCCATGGGGTGGTGTGGGGGTGGGCCTGTGATGGGACAGGACCGTCGAGGGGCTCCAGCTTCCGGATTCCTGGGTAAGAAGCTCTTGCCGGACGCCAGGCAGGAGAGAAGCCCCGGGAACAGGTGCTTTCGGGGAGCACAGAGCTCAAGCTGACAGAGAAAGCTGGCCCTGGGGACAGGTGGCTACCTCAGACGGAAGCAGCCTGACTCCGGGCTCGCAGAAGCACACCGGCCCCGCGAAGCTAGCCGGAGTCTGGTTTCTCCGTTCCTGCTGCAGAAACAGACGCCAGGGGGTGGACAGCGAAGGATGCCCACGGCTTCCCCGGGGGGCCAGGCGGCGGGGGTCCGGCCGAGGGAGCCGCGTGCTGGGCCTGTTCCTAGTTCGCTGTCGTCAGTGCTTGGGAGAGGCGGGACGCTTTCAGGAGAGAGGCCACGGACAGCGGGGGGGTTATCGGAGGCGGCGAAGGCCACGCCGCTCCCATCCTCACGCCCTCTCCCTCCCGCCAGCGGGTTTTGGTGGGTGGGGGCTGGCGGGTTTCAGGAAAGCCGTGAAACGAAATAGGGCTCAGCTTCCAAATGGAAGGTGTTTTCAGATAGGCTTTTTGACGCATGTGCGTTTTTCAAAATCCATTCCATCGGGAGAGGTTAAGAACGGGAAAATCTAATTTTCTGGAACATCGGTGATGGAAAAGACCTTGCCCCTTGCAGATGGAGCCCGTGCTTCACCAAGTTTATAATTTGGAGGCTCGGAGGAGTTTGAAAAAGTCCACTTGTCCCCCTAAATCAGGTTCAGGCAGCGAAGCACACGTGCTGTTCCAGGGGGCAGGATGAACCTTGGGCTTCGAGGGGGAGTAGAGCCGTCAGCACCGCCTTATCGGGTTTCCGCCCCTCGCCCTTGCCCGTCTGCCCTATGCCGCGTCCTCTGAGCGGGATCGCTTTGTCTGTTAGAGGGAGAGTGGATGCTTTTCAGTGCAATTAATTTAGTAGGCCACAAACGTGGCTGCCTGCCGGGAGTGGGGCTTGATCAGACAGATGGGCTAGTGGGAGCCGAGCGGGCGCCGACCGCGTGGAAGGGGATGGGAGAGCCACTGTCGCTGGAGCGCCCTGGCTCCACTCCACACGCGGGCGGCTCTCTGAGCGGCTGCTGGGCCCGGGCACCGCCGCCCGCGTCTCCCATGGCCAATGTTGAGCGGGAAGGTCACGGCCGCCACGCCCACGGGGCCTGGATGCCCGTCCTCGGGCCTCCCTCCGGCGGGCACGGAGCCTCCCCTGCACCTTCACAGCTGTAAGTGTCTCGGGGAGCCCGTTCTTCTAGAAGGAGGTGGCCACGCGGCCGAGTGTCCAGGCGTCTGCCCTGTGGATCCTGTCAACTCGTGCTTGACCTGCAGGGGGAGGCTGCGGCCCGCAGTGTGTCCCCACTAGCCCACCCCGCGGCCCAGGCCCCTGTCTTTGCTCTAGACCGGGCTTGTCCACCCGGCGGCCCCGGGATGGTGCTTGTTGTGGGTGTGCCTCTGTAGGACGCCCAGCAGCATCCCTGGCCTCCTCCCGCCCGTGCCCGTGGCAGTCCCTCCCCCGGTGTGACAACCAGAAATGCCTCCAGACGTCGCCCCGGGTCCGCTGGGGGGCAGGAAATTCCCCCTGGTCGGGAACCGCAGCTCTAGATGCAGGACCAGTGCTGGTTCGGAAACTGGCCCCATCTGTGCAAAGTAAGGGAAGATGGCAGGTGCAGGCCCCTGTGGTTGGGTAGGTGGCAGGGTTCATAAGCAAGGGGACCTCCCTGTGAGGCCACTGGGGCAGCCGGGAGTTGAGGAGATCCTGCCCCTGCCGGTGGGACCTCGCGTTGGCAGAGAGGCCGCAACCGGTCTCCATCACTGCTCGGCCCCCATGGCCTCTGGGCCTTGCGCCCTCTCGAGGTTGACTCCTTGGAAGGGCTCCCCGTGGGGGAAGGGTGGGCAGAGCCACCTCCCAGGGACAAGGGAGGGGTCAGGAGCCGCCGATTCCTCCCCTTGGCCGGTGGGCTGGGTGACCCTCCAACGGCCGGTCATGGAGGGCGCTTTCCGTGTCTGCTTGTGGGTGTCTGTCTGTCCAGCTGCAAGGGTGAATTTGCGTGGTTCTTCTGCAAGGGAACCCATCAGAAGGCGGGGAGAAGTGGAATGCCCCGTGGCGTTTGGGAAAAAGTAGGCCGCTCTGGCACCCTTGGGGGTCGTGCGGGGGGGCACCTTGCCGGTTGGTTTGTTCCCCGCGAGTCTGAGAGGCCTGGGGCTGCCCCGCAGGAGGACCCTCGTCCTCTTCGCCGCAGTTTTTGTCGAAACCTTGAGTGTGGGCTGAGGGCTCCTCTGCCCGCCCTAGAAACCGGCACCTGATGCCCTAATGAAGGTGAAAACACCAGCTGCTGTTCAGACAGTGGTTCTCCGTCGGCCTCGGACTTTGTCCCGCTCGTCGGGGTGAAGCTCCAGGACTCAGCTCTGAAGTGACCAGCAGTGACCGCAGCGGGAAGCAGCCTTGCCCCGAGTCCGATTCTGTCCGATTTCCTGCTGTGAACCGTAAAAAACCTAGGTGTGTGAAGATTCCCCAGACAGACGCTCTTCTTTCCTTCCTCTTTGCCCATTTTTTTATCTCTTAGAATTAATGTCGACTCTCTCCTGAGGAATCAGTCCTGTCCTCGAAGCTTTATGGATGGTGAGTCGGGCAGCGGGTGTGGACGGGTGTGGCAGGGACAGATGGTGTAGGGGATCCAGGGCGGCAGGAGACTTTCCCGAGCCCAGGGGGGAATTGGGATCCGTGCTGACTGAGTTAGGGTGCTACTCAGTGTGTAGCCCCTGATCAGGAACCTGTGAGCCCCCTAAGGTCCAGAAACGTGTCCGACCTGTTTTCCTCTAGACCCTCAATTACTGGTGGGCACACGTCCGTGTGCCTGCCCCTGGACGCGGGCAGTAAGGCGGAGGGCAGAGCAAGAGACCCCTTCCAGGTCACGGTCATTCATTTAGCCACAGCTGGATCTGCATGCACATATGGACACATGCGTAGGGTCAACAGGATGATCCGAGTCGGGGAGTTCTGCCGTTACAGGTTTCTCCCCATGCCGGCCGGGAGGTAGGGCTAGATTGCAATCTTAATATTGGTGTCACAGCGGCAGCCTTTAAATTGCCCTCGCCATCCAGCCAGGGCCAGACTTGGGTGGTTCTCAGGTCTTGGCTGTTGTGAATAGGGCAGCAGGGGACGTTGGGAGTGTGGATGTCTTTTGAGATCCCGACTTCAGTTCTTTGGGACGCATACCCAGACGTGGGGTTGCTGGATCATATGATGGGTGCTCGCAGGGGCGGGAGAGAGGCGAAGTGACGAGCTCCTGTCCACAGGTGCAGAGCCCTTGTCCGCAGGTAGAGAGCACAGTTGCGCAGGACGGTGATACTCCGGAACTCTGCCGCACACGTTGTGCCTGTGCTCAGCACTGTTATCCGCTTACAAACCGGTGAGAGAGTAGACCTCGTGCTGAATGTTTTGGGGGGATTTGGGGGCGCCCCGGGATGGGGCAAGGGGAATCCCTGGATTGAGTTGGGACCCCTGTGTAGCTGACAGGGCAGCACCGGAGGGCTCCAGAAGGGGCCCTGAGACAGCTCCTGAGCCTCTCGGGGGCCGGCACAGGTGTCCTTCTGGTTCCCTGTATTTTGTGTTGTTGTTTTGTTCTGTTTTGTGGTCGTTCATGTATTCGTTCAGCCAGCATTTCTGAGCTCCTACGAGTCAGACTGTGCTCGGCGCAGGGACTAACTGGGTGGCTCTTGTCCTGGGAGCTCACAGCCCAGAGGCTGGGTGAGCACTGATCACCTACCACCAGCTCAAGGTAGATTTGAGCTTGGCGAGTGGACCATGGAGACCTTGGGGCTGGAACAGATGGGAGGAAGAGTGGACCTGGAGGGTATGGCCTCTTCCAGGGGCTCAGGGCCTGGCCTGCCCCCGGGGACACTTGGCAACACCTAGAGACATTTGTTTGTCAAAGTGGGGGAGGGTGGCTGTGAGCATCTTGTGGGTGGAAGCCAGGGTTGCTGGTTGACATCCTGCAGCGCCGGGATGCCCCTCAACACAGAATTATCCAGCACAAAGTGTTCATGGGGTTCAGAAAGCCTGGCTTTAGCTGAGATCCAAGAGATGAGTGGAGCCAACCAAGTGAAGAAGGAAGCAAGTATCTTGGAAAAGGGAACAACCTGTGCAAAGGTCCTGTGGTCAGGGGAACGTGGCTGAACGGGAACAGGAGAAATGGCCAGGTGGCTGGAGGGGTGGGCAGACTGTGGTTTGAGAAAGGCACGGGGGTGGGGGGCTTGTTACTGCCTGCCTTTGGGGACGTGGCCTGTGGTCTGCCCAGCGTGCTCGTCTTGTGTGCCTCGAGCTTTCTGACCACTGGGTCCTCCAAGATAATCTGACACTAAGGCTCTCCACAGGGCAGTGTGACCCGGCTAGTCTCACCTTTGGCCAGTGGTCAAAAAAATAAAACTAGCTACCCTGCATATTTTCCGAGAAAGAGAGAGGAGTGGGGGTGGGGGGGCTCTGTGGTCTCATTAGCAGTTGATCGAGGTCAGAGAGCTCCAATATTTAGTTAACTCTGCAAATTAGACCAGTTAGTTCCCTGGGAAGTGAATACAGCCTGCTCGTCGATCTAGGGAACCGCGCCTTCCCCGAGGAGCGTGGAGAGGAAGCAAAGCCGATATTGTGAATTCTGAAGGTGAGGGCACCTTTTGACCCAGAAGCTCCACGATCGTCGCTGCTTTTGTGGCTGTTTCCGACGTCTTCTAAGATGGGGGCTTTGGAATGCTAATGCTTTAAAAACACGAATAGTTGTATGTGTGTGCACGTGTGTGTGTGCATGCGTGTGTCTGAGTGTGTGTGCACGTGTGTGTGCGTGCGTGCAGGTGTGAGCGTGTGCGTGTGTGTCTGTGAATGTAGGGATTTCCACCCAAGGGCGAGTAGATTCTGGAGACCGTGCGTGACGTCATCTCCCTCCTGGGCATTTACGGAGCTGCGAGCTGGGGCCCCCTGGCTCTGCTGCGTCCAGCCGTCGCCACTGTCTGATGGCAGAGCCCCCTCCCTGGTGGCCCCTGGCAAATGCTGGTCCGCGTGCAATACTCCCTGGTGACTCGATGTGCTGGGGACTTGTCATGACCTCGGTTACAGCGGTCTGTACCGGCAGGGAGGCTCCCCCGTGGTACTCACCCAGTCCTCTCTGTGACCTGGTGGGGGTCTGTCAGCAGCAGCAGCAGTCCCCCCACTTTACAGATGGGGAAACCGAGGCACAGAGAAGCAAGTCACTGGCCCGAGGTTCCTGGCTAGTCAGAGGTCGAGCCAGGACCTCCTCTGGGTCCTTGAACTCCCTCAGGTACGGGACGGCGTGTGGTCCTCCCAGGTGCGTGCAGTCGACACCTGCTGTGTTCCCGCTCTCCGGGTCCGGGCCTCACCTCCACGGACCGCAAAGACACACAGGACAGAGAAAGGCCGGATGTTTACCACACGTGGGACATTTCACCTGCTTTCCCTTCCCCTCTTCCCCTCTTCCCCCTCTTCCCCCTCCCCCTTCCCCTCCTCTGCCTCCTTCCTCCTCCACCTCCTCCCTTTCCTTTCTCCCCCTCCCCCTTCTCCCTTCCCCTCCCTTATCTCCTTTCTCCCCTCCTCCTCCCCCTTCCCCTCCCTTTTCTCCTCCCCCTTCCCCTCCCTTTTCCCCTCCCCCCTTGCCCTCCTCTCCCTCCTCCTCTCCCTCCTCCTCTCCCTCCTCCTCTCCCTCCTCCTCTCCCTCCTCCTCTCCCTCCTCCTCTCCCTCCTCCTCTCCCTCCTCCTCTCCCTCCTCCTCTCCCTCCTCCTCTCCCTCCTCCTCTCCCACTTCTCCTCTCTCTCCTCCCCCTCCTCTCCTTCCTTTCTCCCCCTGCCCACCTACCCCTTCTCCCTTCCCCTCCCTTCTCTCCCTTCTTTGCTTGGATGGGAAAGGGAGGGTTCCCTCCTCTCCTTTGCAGCCTCAGGGTGAGTCCTGGGGTGCATGCTGGCCCCCCCCCCCCCGCTGCACACCTGGCTCCCCACCGCATGTCCCTGCGGTAGGTAAGATACTGGTGTGTGCTGAGGCAGCATGGAGCTGTGCACGGAGTGGCTTTGGTCCCCAGAGTCCCCACATCCCTTCCAGACGTGGCGGTGTGCCAGCCACACAGGATGCTGCCTTCGCCCCCGCAGCTACCCAGGGTAGGGTTCTGGAACAGAGCACTCACCTGCAGAGAGAGACAGGACAGCACAAGGAAGGGGGTTGCCCCGGTGAGCTCCCAGTGCACGTGCCCACAGGAGGCTGGGAAGGCCGTTGGCAGGCGTGACGGTGAGGCTTGTAGACGCTCAGAGTGTTTCCTGAGTGTGCTCCACGCACCGGGAAGTGGACGTCACCCCCTCTGCGCCCCCCGGGCTGCCGGGAGGTCTCCTCATGTTGTTCGGCTCACAGAGCGGGGGACGGAGCTCCGGCGTTTGGGGCCCTCGTGGCCATCCTGCGAGTGCGGGTGGGGTTGGAAGCCGTGTCGTGGAGCCCAGCTCGTCTGCCCCCGCCCGCCGCCCGGTGTGCCCCTCGCCTCCCCGAATTCAAATGTCAACAACAGTCGGCAGTGGAAGCAGGTGCCAGGACTGGGCGAAGGTTCCTGGCAACGCTGGGTTGTCTGAGGTTAGACTGCGATCCCCGGGTCTCCTGCGGGATCCCTGGCCACAGGTCTGGGGGACCCGAGCGGACGGCAAGGTCAGCCCCCCTCCTCAGCTTGGCCTCCGCTTGAACTCGTCAGCCTGACGCCACGGGGGCTCCTCGCGCAGCGACAGCCGTGATACCCACACCCTCTGCTCTTGCGGACTCGGCCAGGAGAGGTCTGTCCAGCCATCCGAGCCCACGCGGGGAAGATGACACCTGGAAGGCACAATACTGCAACGTTTCCGGGTGCGGGCCGGCGGTGCTTGGCTCCCGTCGACATCGGTCCCACCTCCCGGGGCCCCGACGCCCCCCGCGCCTCGGGTGGTACTTTGCTGAAGTAGCCGGTGTGCAGGCGGGCCAAGCTGCCAACTCCAGGAAGCGATCCGAGCACGTCTGGATGGCTGACTTGATACGGTGAGGTCGTGGGGTCCCCGTCCCAGAAAGGGGCTCTGGCGGGAAGGCGCGGTCTGCCTCTCGTGGTAACGAGACGTGGTGACCTTTGCTACACGCACACTGTGGCTGTTGTAGATCTTCGGAGCATCGAAGAGGCTTGTTGGAATTAATTCCTCCTTGCTGGGGAAATGATGAACTCAAGGCTCTGTGATGTTGAGGCAGAGAGAGGAGGTTAGGGTGTGACTTGCCCCCAGACGAGGCCCTCGTTCCTGAGATTACAGGACAGTATTTGCTCTGATGTCAGTGCATTGAGGGGAGATCACAGAGGTCATTTCCGGGACTCTGGGACTTGACCTGGAAGCGGTTCCATTTACCTTTGCATGGAAATCCATACCTGTGAGACCGTGCGAGGCTCTAGGATGTCCCCACGTGACCCTGACCTCCAGGTGCCAGTCCCGGGGGATGGATACGGAGGGGCGGTTGTGCACCGAGCCTTGCCGGGAACCTGATGGGGCCTCTGTCTGTGCTGTCGACCCAGGAGGCCTTCCTGGAGGAGTCTGGGTGCTAAATTGGAACTGATCACGTGAGTGTCCTCGGGCTGCCATAACAAATCCCTACGAATTGGGTAGCTTCCGACGACCGACGTGTTCTGTCTCAGGGCTCTGGAGGCCAGACATCCAAAATCAAGGTGTGTGCAGGGCCACACTCCCGGAGCTGCGGGGGAGGGTCCTCCCTGCCTCTTCTGGCTTCCTGTGCTGTCAGAGGAGACCCTGGGCTGGTGACCACGACTCCAGTCCCCGCCTCCCTCATCACACGGCCTCCTCCCTGTGTGTCTGAGGGGACCCTGCATCCACATCTCCCTCTGTCTCCAGATTCAGGCTCACCCTGATCTGGTGTGGCCTCATCGTCACTTATGACGTCTCCAAAGGCTGTGTTTACAGATGAGAGACGTCCTGAGTTTCCAGGCAGACGTGAACTTAGGGGGGTTTTGTTAACCCTGTGCCCTGATCCTCGGGGCAGGCAGAAGAGGGGCGGAGGGAGCGGGGCTCGCGCCCAGACGGGGTCTACGCATTCGCTGTCGAGGCTGCTCCTGCGGGCAGAGCTCTGGGGCGGAAAACTCTCCGGAGGCCAGCAGGTGGGCACAGGCAGGCAGGAGCATCATGGAGCTTTTCTCTTAAACTTGGAGGAAGTCCCTGGGGTCACAGTGGTGAGTGCTGGCTCCCCCCACCTGCTCACGCGGTACAGGGCAGGGGCGCAGCCGCAGGAGCACTGTCCCCCACCCCCGCTGTTAAAGGAGTCGTTCTTGGCCGGGGCTTCGCCTGGTGCCTGGCCCAGAGTCAACTGTCAGCAAAGAGAGGGTAGCAGGACCCTGCTGTCCTGCGTGGGTCGTAAGTAAGCGTTCGCCTTAGATAGAAATCTTAGGTCCCCAAGGTATCCTCCCCTTCAGGTGTGAATTTGCTATTTTAAATTCCGCTAATGTTCCCTTATCTGTAGAGAGCAGGGCCTCGAAATTTCTCATTTTTCCAACAAAAGGTGGAAGAAAACTAGCACGTGTGTGTTTCCTGAGCTGTGTCAGCATGGGAGGTGTGTGTTTTTAAAAAATATTTATTTATTTTTGAGAGACAGACTGAGCGGGGGAGGGGCAGAGAGAGAGGGAGACAGAGAATCCCAAGCAGGCTCCGCACCGTCAGCTCAGAGCCCGTCGCGGGGCTCGATCCCACGACCTGAGCCGAAATCAGGAATTGGACGCTTAACCGACTGAGCCACCCAGGCGCCCCGGGGAGGCGTGTATTTTGGGAGGGAGAGGACGCTGCAGGTGGGACGCAGCCTTTCACACCAGCTGGGGCTGGGAGAGAAGAGGCAGTTATGGACGGAGTCTGTGCTCCGTGCAGTAAAGGCAGACGCCCAGGCCGGCTGGCTCGGGCTGGGGGAGGGGTGCGTGGCCAGGAAGGCGGGTGTCATCGGTGCCCGCAGGGTGTCATAGGTGCTGGTCTTCTCTTGTCCACGTGGTTCCTTCCGGAGAGCGTTCCGTGGCCAGCTGCCTCCCAGAACGTCAGCCGTCTTGGTCAGGGGGTTATCGGAAAACCCGGACAAGGTCTGTGCCGCTGTGGCGGCTGCTTAATCGAATGGGCCGGGTCTCCTCTTCCAGCGGGTTGGCCTCAAACGCAGTGCCGGTCCCCACACGTCCCACTCCCCCTGTGCCGGTGACGCCATTGCAAACCCATCAGGAAAGTAGAGGCTGCCGTTCCGAGTGGACAGATCCTGGAGAGAGAAGGAGTTGGAGGAAACTTGCCATAATTAAGCTGTCCCCTCCTGTTCCCTTCTGTCTCCAGACACTAACTTTAGGTGACAAATATAGTGTTTCTGTGGTGTTTCCCCTTAGCGTTTCTTTGTAGGAGTCTCTACTTAGGCAGGTAATTAGTAGTCCCCTTCCAGACGCCTCACTTACGTGACTTGTTTTAGAAAGGGCTTAGCCCAAAGTTGAGCTCATGGAAGCTTCCATGAATACATACTGAATGAATGAGTGAGTGAGTGGCAGGTTTTGAGCTATTTCGGCTCACTCGTACGAAATTCCTCGCATAAGAGGAAGCCGGCTGAGTGGAAAAAAGGGTTATTCTTGTGAAATACACACTTACCTGTCTCGTGTGCTGTGTGGCTTCGGAAGCCCGCGGAAATGTAGGTGTGTTTGTTGTGTGGCCAGCCTGGAGGGTGTGGGGTTTCAGCTGCTCCGGGGGGGGGGGGGGGGGCACGAGCATGTCCTGACCCATCAGTGACCATCTTTCTAAGGTTCCGTATGAGAAAGCAGAACTCGTGTTCAGGTTGCAGCGTATAAAGTGAAGTTTCTGATCCCGAGGCCTCATGGGCATTCTGGAAGCCTCCGGCGCAGGGGGGCAGGGGTTGCCGCCTGTGGGGTGGGCGGACGGGCTTCCCGGGTGCGCTTCAGGGCCAGGATCCACAGGACGGCCTTTTCTGTCAGCTGGCAGCCAAAGAGGAAACTTTTACTTGACTTCCGGCGGTGAGAAGGCAGCCCTAAGTGCAAGATGTGCTGCTTCTTAGGACTTTTCATCTTGGTCATCCGAGAGCATCTGAAGGACCGAGACGGGCCCGGCCTCGCGGTGTCTCGAGGCGCACGACATAACCGTTTCTGGCATTGCCTTCCTGGGGGTCACTTCCAAACAGCTGGCCGGTCGGGTGCATTTTTATTGGCCGGAAGGTGTAGGGCTCGTTTCGGCCAGGCGAGGGGGGGCTGCCGCGCCCCTCCCCTCTCCTGAGCGGTTCTGTGGGTGCCGCCTGGCATGGTCCCCGGGAAGCCTCCTGTTTTATCCGAGAAATTCGTGTGCCCGAAAGCCACGTAGGAAAGACAATTATTTATGTCTGAGGGTGTAACAATTAAAGTTCCTGTCAAAAGCGGACGGTTTAAACTTCACAGAAAAAATAGAGACCTGGGGAAAACGTTTTTATTACATTTGACAGTTCTTTTAATAAGTAAAGAGTTTTGGGAATCAACGAGAGGAGCTCAAATTGGCGTGGATGGCGGGGGGTGTGAAGAGACCGTGGCCGCGTTCGGTGAACACGCAGTTGACAGGAGGAGGATTTTAGGTGCCGGAGAGGCATTTCAAGGTGCTCACACTCACTTCGATGGAAAATAAAACTTTCTTATTAATCACGTTGGCAGGTGTGAAGAGGTGTGACGCTCGGGGTTGGGATGTGCGGCGAAATCCACGCTCGTGCATGTGGCTGGCGGGGGGGGGGGTGGGATTTATAGCCGACATTCTGGACAGTCATTTGACAACGTCCACTCACCCCTCCATCCAGCATTTCCATCTCTAGAAACTCACTCTGGCGTTTGCTCCCGGTGCACACGTGCACTCACCGGCCGGTTATTTATAATGAGGCGCCACCGCTGCCGATCGGCCGAGAACTGTCTCAGCCAAGTGCAGAACAGGAAGCCAGGCAGCCTTTACAAAGCATGAGGTATAATTCTATGAATGGCCACGGAATTTTGAGTAATAGCTACTCTTAGGTGAAAAAGCAAATTTGCGAGATAACATATCTGTTGGGGACTCTATGTTAGGTAATATTTGTGCTTATATATATTCATAGAACGTTTAAAAAAAATTTTATGTTTATTTTTGAGAGAGAGGGGGGGGGGGAATGGGGCAGGGACAGAGACAGAGAGGGAGGCACAGAGTCCAAAGCAGACTCCGAGCTGTCAGCACAGAGCCCGACGTGGAGCTCGAACCCACGAACCGTGAGATCATGACCTGAGCCTGAGTCAGACGCCTAACCGACTGAGCCCCCAGGCACCCCTCATAGAGCATTTTTAGGGGGATGTGGGGAAAGGTGACATTGCCTCTGGCTTGGGGGCGGGGAGCAGTGTAAGGCGGGGTTTTTACTTCTTGTCATGAGATATCTGTGATGGCCTTAAATTGCTTTTTAATAAAATTGCTAATTTAAACAACAGTTTGCTTAAAGGGGAAGTTAGCCTTTTCTGTCGGGTGCAAACGAACAGAAGTCCTGTTATACTTTGTACGCAATAAAAGTCTCCGCGTACCTCGTGTGTTCTGCTTCCAGTGCGCCCACGTGTGTCACAGCGTGCTGCTCCCAAACGCCCTCCGTGGCCCAGAGCTTGTGGAGTGAGTGTCACAGTGCTTCCTGGCACCCCGTGCATGCGCGGCCCCCGTGTAGGGGACAGTGAGACCCCTCTGTCCCCTGCACCCACTGTCCCTCTTCCAATGGCAGCTCTTCCTGAGGTGTCAGAACCTCCTGGAAATCATCCACTCACACTCCACGCACCCCGGACTGTCACTTGTGACCATTTGTCACCGGAGCAGGAAGAATGCCCGATCGCTCAGTCCAGCCTGCCTCCCTGGGGTTATGCTGTAGCCGCGTGGTGCTGCCTGGACAAACCCCTGTGTGGACGGGACAAACACCCTCCGGCAGAACACCCCCCCCCCACCCCCCGTCCCCACAGTCGGGGTCATGACATGCGTCATCTTGTGAATTTGCCGTTTTCACTTAAGATGAGTTATTGATCAGAGTTTCATGGCCATTCGTAGAGTTATGCCTCGTTCTTTCTTTTTTTAATTTTTAAAAATTTATTTATTTTTGAGAGAGAGTGCGCGTGCACACGCGAGTGGGGGAGGGGCACAGAGGGAGGGAGACAGAGAATCGGAAGCAGGCTCCAGGCTTCCAGCTGTCAGCACAGAGCCCGACGCGGGGCTCGAACTCACAGATCGCGAGATCGTGACCTGAGCTGATCTGACAACCGACTGAGCCCCGCCAGGCGCCCCTTCGCCTCGTTCTCTTCAGTAGCTGCCTGGCATCCGGTCTTGCAGGTGCTCTGCCCGTGCCTGAGGCGGCTCCTGCCAGCCAGGGAGTCGTTTATTACCAGTTTCCTAGTAGAAATAATCCTGCGCATCCAGGAACATCTCACAGAATCACTTCCCAGAATTGGAACAGCTGAGTCCCAGGGCCTGTGCCTTTTACTTCTGGGTGGATGTTGTCCATGGCCGTACTGTGTGGTTTACGCTGTCAGCAACATGTGTGTAAGGGCCGATCTCCCCGCAGCCTCCAGAGGCTCGCTGCAGGAGAGATCTGTGCCCCCGTCCCTCCCAGCTTACCGCTGGGAGGCTGCATCCTGCCGTGGCCACTTCTACACCGTCTCTGCTTCCCCTCCCCTGGGACGACCACACACCCCTCAGCACATCCCGTCTTGCCCCCCGAATCCATTGCCCACACTGGTCTGAGGGGTCATTTAAAAAGCCTGAATCCCATCCTGTTCCTGCCCTGCCCAGCCCCACCGTGCTTGGCAAACACGTGCACACATTTGCCACCTGGCCCGGCCCTGGCACATTTCCCCGCAGCCGCTGCGTGCCCGCCACCTGGTCCTGTCTGTTCCCCACACTTGTCCAGCTTGTCCTCAAGAACTGGAATGCCCCCCCAACTCTGGCCACGGGTGGTCCTTGTTGTTCGTATCCCGGCCGACGCCCCAGCCCCCGATGACAGCAGGCGTTGGCTCGCTACGTGGTTTCATTTCTGACAGTAATCCCTGCCAGAAACCGTCTGGCTTAATTATTTCTCTCATCCCCCTGGACCGTGAGCCCTGGCTGTCGTCCTTGGCGCTGAATGGTGCCCGGCTCCAGGAGCCCTTGGTAAGCATTTGTGGAGGGCCCGAAGAGACTCTTCAGAGAGAAGTGAGGCTAGAAGCCCCACGTGGGAAGGTGCTGCTATCTGTCCGCTTCCCTGCCATGCATCTGCAGCACCAAGGCCAGGCCCGGGCGTGGGCCGGCCCCGAGAAGCTCGTGACCGGTGGCAGGGGCCAGTCGTGGCTGGTAAGATGGACATGTGCTGAGCAGGCACCAGCCCTTTCCGACCGCATCCCCCTCCACCGGCCCTGTTTCCGTAACTTCTCATCACAGCAGAGCCCGACGGAAGGTGGGCTTGTCTTAGGGCTTCTCTGGCGAGAAGCCTGGGAAATGCACGTCTGGTGGCCGAGGGGGACCCCGTGTTTGCAGGGCGGCGCCAGGTTTCCACCGTGGTGGTGGCTTGGGAGCCATCAGGTCCAGCTGTGTCCGCACAGGATCCGAGACCCCTCCCGCGATGCTGGCCCGCCAGGCGGGGTTCCCGATGCCAGGTGCTCCCTCCTGTGCCCTGGGCGGGGAAGACAGCAGAGTACCCAGAGCACCTGCGTGGGGGTCAGATGTCCCCGTCGTGGCCGCAGCACGGCGCACCTCCCTGAGCCATGAGGGGGGCACCACCCCTGGGTCTCCTTCCTGTCTCACCGGCAACGGGGCGATTCCTGGTGGGTCCCTTGGGCCACCAGTGGTCCGTGTGTCTCTGCATTGTCTGCCCAGGCTGCGTACCCTCAGGCCGCCGGGTGGGGTTGCCCCCAGAGGCTCTTCACCCGCACAGGCTCCGTCTGTGGCTAACTTGGGCACTCTGACCTGTCGCCCCCGTGTGCCTCTTGCATGCTCTGGGCTCTGCTCTTGTGCATCTTGCCGTGAGAGATGCCCTGTCTCGGGGGCTGTCCCTCCCCCTCCCCTGGTGGCCCCAGCCCTCCTGGGCCCCCCCTCCCCTGTGCTCTCAGATGTCCAGCTACTTCGGGACGAGCCTGCGATCTCCATGCTCTTTGCCACACAGATCTGAGATTTTCTTCCCTTCCCAGGCCTCGATCCTGCCCAGCGTTATCCTGAAACAAAGCCTCAGCCTCTCCCTCTGCGCGCTGGGGTGTCTCTAGTTTTGGCCCAGGCCGGACATGTACTTGTAAAGGGTGTTGGTGCTTCACTCCCACGAGCCTCCCGGGGCAGAGACTGCTGGCCGGCCCTCCGAGAGCGGGTGTTATTTTTAGGGGCGTCGCACAACTCTGATGAAGAGAAACGGGCACAGGCGTGGCCACCACTTGCATTCACACACTGAACGTTCACAGAGTCAAAGTCGCGGTCCCCCAGGGTGGGCGTTGCAGGGGTGCGGCCGTAAGGGGCGCTCCTGAGACTCTGGCTTCAGGAGACCCCAGCAATGGCTTTTCTTACTGCACAGGCGGCCAGACAGCCGGGCCAGGCCGCTTGCGGCCGGTTGGGGAGGAGATCAGCGTGGCCCAAAGTGGCCCTGCCCGTGTATGTGGGCCCGTGTGTGGGTGGAGGCGGCCTGGGGCGTCCGGGGCCCGTGGTGGGACGGGAAGGGGGCCACTGCGTGGCACTGCAGTGAGCGGAGCCACCTTCCGTGGCTCAGATGCCTGGTGTGTCTGCCAAAGCCCTGCGTTGACATTTCAGGCGAGGCGTGTAATAACGTGGTTTATTGCCCCTGAGTCGGAGTGGCTCAGAATTAAAGTCTGTGCTGTCTGGACGGCCTGCTGCGAAAACAAACATAACTCCACGCGGCTCCTGAACCACCGCTCAGCACGTGCGGCCCCTGAGACCTGAAGAGACCGAATGGGGCTTGGGTTCACTGCGCCCAGCTCGGGGGCCCTTGCCCTTCCACAGGCCCTTGGGTTGCTTGTCCTCTGGTTGCGTTTGGGGGAGCGTTGCGAGGGGGCGGGCCTCCCACCCCTCCCTTGCAGGTGGAACGTTCCTGCCTTTGCTGCTGTTGCACCTGCTCTATTCCCTGTTCCCTTCTTCTGGAATGCCGCCCACAGCCGTGCCCTCCGGCTGGCCCCCCTCATCCCCAGACACTGGCACCTGCAGGCAGGGCACCATCCTCGGCCCTAGAGCAGTTGCTGTGGTCACCGTTTCCTCTCTGGGGTCCTCTTCCCCTGGATGGTAAGTGCCGGGGGCAGGCACCTTGCCTGCTGTGTCTGGGGGTGGTCTCAGAGTCTAGAGGCTGCAGCGTTGCCGTTTGGGAATGAGTGGCTGGATGCGGGGCCCCTTGCTAGGTGCGGAGGGCAGCCTCCTTGCCACTGCCCCTGGACGTGCCCCTTCTGGAGGACTCCGCCTGCCCGACCTGGCCAGGGGGTGGGCAGCCTGGGTTGGGGGTGGGGCTCCGGCCACAGCTCAGGGCACAGGTGGGCTCCAGAGGGAAGGTAGGGGCAGGGGAGGCAAAACTCTGGACTGCGCCCTTCGGGGCCACCCCCCGCCCCGAGCCTTTGTCCAGCTAGCCCAGCCTCCCTCCTGTTGCCCTCCCTTCCTGAAACCGCGTCCTGCTCATTATCAAAGCCCGTCTGGCCCTGGCTGTGTCACAGGTAATCTTACGTGAGCCTTGCCACCCTGAGAGATGGGCACAGCTGTCATCCCTACTTTGCAGGTGACGTTCAGGCTCTGAGGGTCAAATCTCCACGCGAGGTCACACAGTGGCACGTTCCTGCCCTTGCTCGGGCAAAGCATGACGCGTGCGCTCCTTACGGCTGGTAACGGGCATTGGCGTTCGCGTTTCGCAACCTCAGCCCCCTTCCTGCAGCTCCGGGGAGGCACTGGGACCGATAACGCTCAGATTTGCCGAGAAGGGCTACTCTCCCCTCCCTCGTTCGCTTTACGGTGGAGTCTTCTGCACCCGAGCTCGAAAACTTCGTCTTCCCGGACCAGGGGGCCCAGCCTCCAGGGACGCTTCCGGAGCACCGGGTCAGCGCCGTGCAGGCTGGCGTCTGAGACGCAGCAGGAGAGAGGGAAGGGCCTCTGCTAACAGCACTGTATGCAGGACGTGTGTGAACGATACCACGTTGGCTGCGTTGGGCTAAATAAAACACTCTAGTAAAATCAGTCCTACCTCTTGAGTTTCAGTATTTTTTGACTGGCGCGAACGCGTTTAAGATTGCGCTCAAGGCTTGCGCTCTCTGCTGACAGAGCCCCCGGCCGGCTGCTCCCGCCTGATGGGCCGGGGGCCGGCGGCTCCATTCGTGAGTGTGACCGTGTGTCCCGTGACCGGGAGGCCTGCCTCGCGTGGCTGCGGGGGTGACCTCTCTCCCAGAGCCTCGGGCAGATGAGCCCGGCGGGAGCCCCCGTTCGCTGCCGTCTCCCTCAGTTTCCCCCTCCTCTCCTCGGGATGCCCCCGTACACACCCCCTGCCCAATGACACGCCGTGTGCTCACCCTGCCTGGCTCTGCGGCCAAGCTGCCAGCTGTAATATCCTAAAGGCTGTGGGCTCGTTAGGGAAAGGCTCAGCTGACTGCACGGCCCGTTCACCTAGCACATCACAGGGACGGGGGCGGTCTGGGGACGTCCCATGGCCCCAGAGCATCAGCATCAGTGTCCTTACCTGAGAGATGGCACATGACTCCCATGCGGGGCTGGGCTTCACAAGCCAACGGCGTGCACTTCAGGATGCTCACACAGCCTCCGGGTCCTAGATTTTTAGGGATGGATCTGGGTGTGTGTGTGCACGTGTGTGTTTGTGTGCGTGTGCTTGTGGGTATGTACATCTTTATGTGTCTGTGTGTGTGTGTGCCTGTGTGTATGTGTACATGTGTATATGGGTATCTGTGTGTATGTGTGTATATGCACATATGTGTGTATATGTGTATGGTTGTGTGTGTATGTGTGTGCACATGTCCATTGTGTGTGTGTAAACGTGTGTGTGCACGTGTATATGTGTACGTGGATATCTATGTGTATGTGTGTTATATGCTGTGTATTTGTGTATATGCACATGTGTGTATAAGTGTGTGCATGTGCCCATCATGTGTGTGTATAAACGTGCACGTGTATGTGTGTGCACACACACGTGCACCCTGGATGCCCCCTGGAATTGCCCATCTGGACTAGAGAAGCAGGAGGTGGGACAGCCTCCAGGACCTGCTGGCTCACACATGAGGACAGTCCCGATGCCCTCACTCTCCCTAATCCCCCCCCCCCCCCCCGCCGGCAAACTGTGTCACACCCAGAATGCTTTTGAGAGCCACACCCTCGCGGCCGCTGAGCAGGGCTCTGCCCGCCCCCCCGTGCGCTGCCCACAGCCGGTCTCCACCCAGCAGCCAGAGCTTCTGTTCCAATGTGGCTTCATAAGGGCAGATCTGGAGCCCCTGTGACCCCTGTGTGCTCCCGAGGGGAGGAGGCCCAAGGGCGGGCAAAGACTTGGGCACGGTGGTCACATCAGCTCAAGTGCAAACCACCCAGACGCCTGTCAGCAGGTGAACAGGTGGACAACAGGTGGCAAGTCCATACAGGAGGATGTGATTTGGTCATAAAAAGGATGACTCCCGATAGACGCCCCAGCACGGCTGTAGTTGAGAACATTAAGCTCAGTGTGGGCGGCCGTCACAGCAGTTCAGGGTCCCGTTCCTGTGAAAGGTCCGGAACAGGTGACATGTAGAGACGGAAGGCAGCTCAGTGGTCACCAGTGCTGGGGTGTGGGGAGATGTCGAGTGACTCTGATGGTGGAATGTTCTGGAATTAGGTGGCGGTGATAGTGGCATAGCTCTAAAAATGAACTAAAAACCGTCGTGGCTTGTGCTTGCAATGGATGGGCTGTTTGGTGTATAAATTATATTTCGATTAAGCCATTGGGAAGAAAGCCTGGTGTCCAGGCCCCCAGCTCCCACTGCATGAGGAGGGGACCCCCAGGCCCCTTCACGTTCACACCCCTGCCCGTCTCGCCCCTGCTCTCCTCCCCTGGCGCCCTGCCTGGTCATTCTGCATGGCACCTGTATGCCCTACCCCTTGGCCCCCACCACTGCCAAGCTGGCGTCCTCTTGGGTCTCAGCTCAGGAGCCACCTCTCCGGGTATCAGTTGTCTGAAGCGGTCACCGTGCTCTGCTCCCTGCACAGATAGCCTCTGAAAGTGCCCCCTTCGTTGATGTGTTTGCTGTCTGCTGCCCTCCACGGGAGGGGACACTCTGTAGCAGACAGGCATCTGTTGGCTCGTGGCTCCGCACCCAGCGCCTGGCGCACAGCAGGTACCCAAACTGCGCTGGATGAATGGGCATCGAGTGGCAGCATTGGACGTGCCTGTCTTGCCTCGGACAGGATTCTGAGGCTGCCCACGGGGCGTGCACCTTGGGGTGTGGACAGGAGACGTGCCTTCCTGGTGCAGGGCGAAAGACCGCACGGCGTCCAGGAAACACTCCCGGAGGACAAGGAGGAGGGTCCCCCAGACCGCCCTCCCCGCGTGAAGTCCGCTCAGGGGCTGCCCGAGCCTTCAGTCGCCGTTAAGTCTCAAAGACCTGTCAACAGAGGCGAGAGGCGTTCCGCGTCTTCTTGATAAGCACGGTGGCCGCGACAGTGCTGCCGCGGGAAGCTGATGAGATCAAGCATATCTGAAGATGCCCTCTCGCGTGGGGGTGACACCTCCGCGAGGGCCGAGAGCAGAGGCCGCGTGGCTGTGGACAGATGTCGACGTATTTCTATCGATTCTCCCCCTAGCGGCCCAGCCAGCGTGCCAAGACGAGCAGGGCCGGGTCAGCAATTTTGTCTGTGGTCCCCGTGGCGGTTGAGTTGCCGCTATCTGGTCCAAGGGAGATCGAAGGTAATTACGTCCGCTTTGTTCGAAAACTTAGGAGTAAGGCGCGTACGAAGCTCTTTAAGATTCCAGACGAATCGATTGGTTTGATATTGAGAAATTTTAATCGCAGTTTCTCTGTGATGTACAAGGCGTGGTTCCTGGAGGGCACAGTGAGTCTCACCTGTGCCTCCTCCCGGGCCCGGAGCCAGGGGCTCACGGTTTGCTCCTGGCAGCGTTTGGGGTAAGCTGTAAAGTGCTCTTGAGTCTGGTTCCTTAAAGGGTGACCTTGGTAGTGGCTGGCCACCGACCACTGTCTCTCCCTGCTGGTGACTCTGTCTCTACCTCTCCGATCTGGTTAGAGTCCTTGAGGTAGATGCAGGTGTCTGTGGACAGACGGCCCCGACTCAGTCTGTCAGTCTGTCTTCTGATAAAAGCAGCCACTCTGTCCCGCCCCTGGCACAGTCACCCCCGAGCGACTTACCTGCCAGTGAGGATGGCTGCCTTTTCCTCGTTATCTGGCCCACTTCTGATGCCGTCCTGGGAGGAGGTCCTGCTCTGTCGATCACCCCCACTGGAGGCATCTCCTTTTCGGGGCACCTCCCCCCGTCGCCGCCTGCCTCAATCCCACGGGACCCAAACGGACCCACTTCCCGGCTGTGAGGTCCAGAGGATCGTGTCAGCTCACCGAGCCTTGTCTTCTCTCTCCGGTGGGGGTTAGAGCAGGACCCGCCTCACTCACTGGTCAGCTTGCGGATGCGGTGTGGTGACGTGTGCATCACACGTGGCACCGTGCCCGGCACACAGTAGGTGTGCTTCCTCCCCTGCCTCCTCCAGCATCAGCAGTGGTGTGGCGAAATCCGAGTGCTCCACCCTGTCTCCTTCGGGGGTCTGTTACCTCCTGGCACCTGTTCTCCAGCACAGCACGTGGTCTTTCTTCGGTCCCTTCTTGGTCCCCTTCCAGGAAGGCCTTTGCACGGGCCTCTTCCCGTCTCCCTTGGTCGTGCCCATCCTGCGTGCCTGGTAGGTCCTCACTGAGTATTGCGGGGGAGGAGGGGGTGCCTCCTGGGATTCTGTCCATGCGGAGACCGGCTTCTTTTTTAACAGGAACCAGGGGAGGCTGTCGGTGTGGAATCTCCACTCCTTCCTGCAGAGGGCAGGTGGCCCCGAGTCACTGACACTCAGCTGAGTCTGAGGTCCCAGGGCCTGATTGCCCTGTGTTCACTATGAGACCTTGTAGGTAAAGGTCCCTCTTCCCTTCCTCCATGGCAACAAAACCCTGTAGCGGTGAATCCACTCACACGTGGAGTTGAGGGCAAGCGGTCTGGGGGGCACGGAGATTCTGGCCTCCGTCGGGCCGATGGGAAACAGCCACGCCCCTTCGGTCTCTGAGGCTGACAGCTTGAGAAAACGGGTGAGGGGTGGGATCCCGGCTCCACTCTCCTTGCCCTGGGTGAGCCACCGTTGCTCTCTGAGCGGCCAGGGCTCCACTGTGAGGGGGGGTGGTCCAGGAAAATGCCTCCCAGGGATGCCTGAGAGGCTGATGCGTCGTTTCCTGGCTGTGGCTGGCGCACTGCTTTGCCGGGTGGTGGTGGGGGTGGTGATGGTGATGATGATATAGGTGAGGATGAGAAGGAAGATGATAATGAGGAGGGTGACAAAGAGAATAATGGTAACAGTGATAAAGAAGACGCTAATGATAACGATGGGGATGGGGGTGGGGGTGGGGATGGGGGTGGGGA
Organism: Prionailurus bengalensis; assembly: GCF_016509475.1. NCBI lineage: Eukaryota > Metazoa > Chordata > Mammalia > Carnivora > Felidae > Prionailurus > Prionailurus bengalensis. The sequence goes on along the minus strand of NC_057354.1, from coordinate 2,461,486 downwards.
TGGGGGTGGGGATGACAGTATATAGATAGAAGGGTGTCCTTTCCCCTCTTTCACACCACGTGCTCCCCGTTTGGAAGGCCTGACGTCCCATTCCGTGACTTCTGTCATCTTGGATATTTGTTTCTTTGAGCTGTGAGTTTTCCCTTCCTGTGTGTGCTTTCTCCTACTCTCTCAGCCCATGCTGCATCGATGACTTGCACTGCTGTGAGGGTAGGAATGGCACTTCCTTCTTCCTTCCTTCCTCTGGTAATTTTGCAGTGTGTGTGTGAGTTTCTGCCCCGGAGTTTTTAGTTTTCTCAAACTGCAGGGGGTTAATTAGTTTGGTTATCTCATAATACCATTATAGTTTTCTTATTAACTGGGCAAATATCCAAGGACTCCTATTCCTCGTTGGGGTCTTCTGCAAGGTTTTGGTCACAGGGCTGGGCGAGAGGGTGGTGGGCTTGCAGGGCAGCCACGGACAAGGAGAGATTTGATCGTTGGGATCACCTCTGGCTGTCCCCAAGAACGCCATGGGGCTAGGTTCACCCTTTTGGTTTGACCAAGGAGAAGAACATCAGCCATTCTGTAGAGCAGTGGTTCAGCCTTTGCCTTTCCATGCACTTTGCTTCAAAACTCATTCAAAAGTTCAAGCTATCGAGATACTTTAAGGAGAGATGTTGGGGAAAGGTGGAGGAGGAGAAGAAAATCAGAGGCTTAGAACCAGAAAAGTCTGTTTGTGCACCTAGGACCTCAGAGGAGAACATTCCGTCTTGACGGATGGAATGGTTGTAAGACTCGGGCAAGAAATAAGGTAGGAGGACGAGTATGGCGGGTCTTCTCACCGTGAATTCGTGTCGTCCTGAAGAATGGGGACCGGAGAATTGGCCCGGCCACCACAGGGCTTCAGGGCTGGGCTCTTCCGGTTTCATTTGCCCCTCCCCCGCAGACCCCGGCGTGTCTGCCCATTGCTGAGTCATCTGTGCCTCTGCACACTCACTGACCATTACTGTTCATTTTTAATAATCATTTCAAGAGTTGCACAACACCAGAGACTTTAGTTGAAATTGGAGGGAGACTTTTTAATTATACTGATGGTTCTCCAGAAAGTGTTTGTTCTTTAATCATTAAGCTATCCTTAGGGCCAAAATAACAGCATCGGAAGACTGAGCATCTTAGAGGAAATCTCATCCTTCGTTTTATGTGCATGGAAGTCCTAAAGCGAATTCGCTGCTTCCAGGTGTATCCCCTGGAGACATTCTTGAACACATCCCCACGGAGAACACACAGGGTATTTACTGCTGTATTGTTCAAAATGGGGGGGGGGGGAACAAAAGCAAACAGCAGAAAACCAAAATGTCTGATGATAGGAGAATAAATATGTAAACTGTGATACATTCAAACAGTGTGATTCTGTGATAAACTGTGTATCCGTGTCCCCGTGGATAAATGTCTAACATAATGGCGTACAAAAATTGCAGAATGATATTGACTAAATGGTACCATTTAGATGATGTTTTGAAATACCCTCAAATATATTTGATCGAATATTCGATCAAATATATTCAGATTATATGTCCATGCGGAACAAAAGCATGGGAATGAAGAGAGGAGACACAAACCAATTTCCAAGTGGTGGTTTCTGCCTTGCCAGAAGAGGCCAGGACGGAGGAGGGTGGGCCCAGGGAGCTCCCACTGGGATGTGTGATCGTTCCTGGAGATCTGAAGTGCATATGGCGTGTGCCCTCATTTGTTCAATTAGGTGGGGTGAGTGTGTGTGCGTGTGTGTGATTATTTCTTACACTTTTTTTTTGGTTTTGAAGTGTTTCGTCATTAAACGATACGGACTTGAAGAGATTTTATGTAATTGGTCTTGAACAAGAGGCCCTCTCAGAAGAAGTGGTCTAGATAAAAACTGGCTCACGTTGGACTCCGCGAGACAGACTGTGGGAATTCGCAAAGGATCCCAAAGCAGATTGGGACACACGCGTTGCGGGTCCTTGCCTCTCCCCGCACCTGTTACGTGGACACCCTGGGGCTTCCTCGAGCTCAGACCCCTTCCCTGCCAGGCATAGCTGGGCATCGTATGGCTCGGGGATTTATCATCTGATGCAGGATTTGAGAAGGGCCCCTCCCCAGGCTGGATCAGAGCAGTGAATCTAGGGCAACCAGTGCAGGATGTTTGAGGGGAAAAGCCCTCTGAATTAGTCACAACCTTTAAAGAGTTATTTGCTTGCAGATTTTAAATGCCATCTCATTGCTTCCGAATTCATTTTATGAATATAAAGAGTATTAACCGAGTTTAAGAAGATGAGTTAATTAAGAAATCATAATTCCCAGAAAGCCTCTGTGACATAATTTAAAATCCCAGGTAAGTGTAATCCCATCATTGAAACCTGAAATTGAATGGGAGACTGGAAAATACTATGTGACTGTACAATACGAGTAATCCCAACGAGAGGGTCCAGGGGCAGGGAGGAAGAGTGAGCGAGGGAGGGAGGCCAGCCGCTTGTGGAGGAGGGTGGGAGGTTGGCACAGACCCATTCTGGCCCCGAGGTCACGGAAGCCAGCAGTCGACGTCCAGGAGATGGTTTTCCACGAACGTACAGAGAAGTCACTCACACCGGAGCCTTCCGGTGTGGGCCACACGCCAACGCTCCAGTCGACCGCACAAGGAACTGAGGAACTCACTTGGGCTAGTGAGCCAAGGCCGGGCGCCCGTCTGTTGGGGATATCGTGAGAGGGGTCTGTCCGCGGGATGGCATTTTGGATTTTCTAGAACTGATTCTACGCAGACTTGTGTATTGAAGTTACTCCTCATCCTTTGGTAACTGCTGGGCCAGGAATTTAGAATATGCCATCAAGGAAACCATGGTTCCTTGCCCTTTTTGGTTATGTTTGCTGCCGTTTCCTTATAAAGCCCTGCACACTGGGTACAAATCATCCTGTCTAGTGCGTGGCCCTGTGAGGGCTGCACTGGCCAAAGCTGCGTGATCGGGTTTAGACTGTGAACTCTGAGATGCTTCTTGTGTCTTCCATGGGACCAGACAGTTTCCCATCGGGCGGCAGCAGCCTGAGGTGGTCCCGTGAAGGGGAGTGGGGTAAACCCCGGGTCTGTCCGCCCCCTTCTCCAGAAAGGCAGGATCCCTTGACACGCGTCTGTGCTCAGGCTGATGCGGGGGAAGCACCAGGCGGACGCTCCCCGTTGAGTGGCTGGTATTACGGGCGCCTCCGTGCAAGTTCCCACGTTTCCGAGGAAGGACCTCGCTGGTGGAGGTGCTGCCGTTGGCAGTGATTGATCGATGGGGGGCAGTGCTCAGCACGAAATGGGGCACATCGCTTTGCCCCATAAATGTCAGTCATTGTCACTGTTTTTATTGAGCTTTAACTTCAGCTGTATAACTGGAGACATCCATGACCCCGGTGACCAAGAAAACGATCTTCCGGCGAAATACTGACCAAATCAGAGAGCTGGGGAACAGCCAAAACATGGCCTCACTGCTGTGTGCTGACCTGCCAGGAGAAGGCTGCACACGCTTGGGTGCGATGTATCTTATCGAACGTAAACTTAGGTTAAGGAAGGAGATCGGGACCCTCAGCCGTCTTGGACACTGGCTGATGAGTCCGCTGGCAAATATATCATTCCACAGCCGACGCGCTTTCTTCTACGATGGTGAACACGGTTGTGGGCTGATGGCTGTGTGCTATTAACAGGAGGCTGAGTAATCGGAAGTGGCTGGCAGAGGTCTCGTAAACCCGTACGTTGCTTGCGTGTTCAGGGCCATTTTTCATGCACGGCGTCTTCAAGGCGAGAGGGAGAAGGCTGCATAGCGATGGACCGGAGACCGAGTGTGCAAGGCTTGGACACGCCAGCCTCATCCGAGCAGGCTCCGGGGTAAGTATTTTCTAGGGACGAGCGGTGCCTTTTCCTGCCTGGGGCGCTGGTGGATGGCAGGGTGCACACTGAAGCCTGATTGCTTAATCCAAGGATCTGGAATTCATAAAACTCTTCAAAATGCATAAGGCCGCCGTCTGTGAGGCCTGCTGGCAGTGGTGACGTTGTGTAGGATTACAGATTACTACCAGCTAGGCGCCTCGGGTCTGAAGGACGGCGAGCCTCAGCTTCCCGGGAGAACGCGGATTGTAACCATCGGGCGGCACGGTTCAGACTGTTTGCTCTGCCGTGGTGGAAAGATGGACGGGGAGGGAGGACGGCCCCGCACGACCACCCCTCTGGTCATCTCTGAACTTGAAAGCACTTCCCTCACAACCACGGGGCCTGTGGGCGCCCGGTTAGGAGCAGCGGATAAATTCCCGGGTGGATAAATTCTGCCTGGCATTCCTGGCCAGATGTAAAGTGAAATTTACCCAACTGTACAGTTAGCCTTTTTTTTTTTTTTTTAAAGGAATTTAAGGATCCTGAATATTTGAAATCCTCCCTCCTTGACCCAACGCTGTCAGATTTGCGTTTTCTCTGGCCCTCACAGAGGACCTCACTGACCCCTCAGAAGAGGGGAGTGCTGCCCTGCCTGCTTCCTTGGGGGGCACACAGACTGGGGTGTGGTGTCATCGTAGGGCTCTGCTGGGGGGCGGGGGCGGACTGTGCTTGTTTGGAAGGCACGGTGCTCTCGAGGAGTGTTTTCGGTCGGCAAGTGTAACGTGGAAAAGTAGCTGAGTGTCTGGTCTAGGCTGGAACGTGAGACCCAAAATGGTTATGAATTAAGGTAAAAGAAACTTCAGGTTAGCCGTCCTTGCCAAAAACGAATCTTCATTCAGATTGTATCAAGAGCTTGGCTGGGAGCCAAGAACATGAGAAGAGCAATATTTAACTAGAACTCTTGAACGGTTCTGTGGGAAAACGCGTGTGCAGGTGTGCGTGTGCGGATGCCGTGTGTCCGTGTGAGAACCTAGACTGATCGCATCCAACAGGTGGGACATGTTCAGGGAGCTAGTACGTGCGTGTAAGACCCTGCGGCAGGAGCTTGCATAATTATTCCCCAGTCTCCCTGCCCCCTGCGCCCCCTTCCAGCATAAAAACCTTCGATCGCTCCCGTATCGCTCGGCGTCAGTGAGTTGGGGCTGACCACCACGTGACCCCACTCGGTCCCGAGGAGAAGGTGTCTGTCTTGCTCGCAGACTTGTTGTGGGTCCGCTTCGTGTCGTCTCCACTGTGGCATCCTGGCCGAAGTTGTTTGTTGTTCTTCTTGTAACTATGACTTGCCGAGGACTGACTTTGGATGCATGATCCCTAGGCTTTATGACCCAAGATGGCATGTGCCATTGTGTCCACGTCACGTGGCAGAGTGCCCATCACTGCCGTGACAGTCACACTGGCTGGAAGAGTGCCCAAGGCTAGACTCTGTAGGGGCGGAGATGAAAAATACCCCAACGGCGAGAGGCTCCCTGAGACACAGACTCGACTCAGATGTAAAGCAGTGTGTCTGTGTGGAGAGTGAAGACAGCAGAGTCCAGGAGGAGGAACGACTCTGGGCGAAGCCATGGACGCATGACAGACCTTAGCGGTGCCGAGGACTTCCCCAAAGTTCTGTGAGAGCAGAAATGGGAGGCAGAGGGAGGGCCCGACAGAGGGAGAGGAGATCATGCTGGCCTCGTAGGACAGGGGGTGCACCCGCCAAATGGTGCCTTGCTCTTTGTCCGTGTTTTGTGCTCTTCTTTGAAGGGTCCTGCTCTCAGGGTCCCCTCCCCCTCCCCAGGATCACAGCGAGGGAGAGCCCAACTGATTACGCTCTCAATGTGCACGTCTGTCCTGCTTTGGGAATTGCTTAGCTAGTCTGTCGGGTTTCCATATTTGTTTGTCATTCTTCTGTCCACATTCCAAAAGGATTTGATGTAATTTGCTGTAAAACACAGATATATGTTGAGGTTGTTAAAATGGAGAGAGAGAAAGAGAGAGAAGACACAACTCAGGGAAATTCTGTGTCTCTTCCTTTCTTGTGAATGTCCTCCAGTGTTCTTGGTTTTCGGTTTGCCATTTTTCCCGGTGACAAGGTAGCCAGGGGCCACTCTGCCAATTCATGAAGAAGGAAGGGGTTGCTTCTCCTGTGGCTCATTAATTTATAAAGTTTTATATGTCCTGACATTTCTCGTGTTAGGTTTTCATTGTCGTTTTGGGCTGAGTCCTTGCTTCCTAGCGTCCTGTGTTCAATTTTAATATTTTAATTTCTTGGTTATGTCTACAGTGCTAACACAAATTCGTAGACACACGCTCAGAATAAGGCTTTTTGTAAGTTTAAAATTGGTAATACGAAGTCAGGGACAAAATCAGGGGAATTATGGGACACTTAATCACTGGTAGTAATCACTACTAATTTACGGGTAGAACAGGGACCCAGCATGAGTCAGTGTAAGATTCTGCTGGGTAACGAGAAAGACTGTACTAAGGGTCGAGGCTAGAACACCTTTGGCTTAGTGATGCTGGGAGCAGAAATGCTTTCTCTGTCCTTTCTGATGCCTACCCACGTCTTGGTGAACAATCAAATTCCTCTAAGAATTAACATTCTCCTGATGAGAAACATAAGTAGATTTGTGTGTGCATTTTGTACCGGTCCTAATTTGTTCCCCTTCTTGTTGACACATTAGTGGGTGCATTCGCCCATCCAGGTGGCATTTCTACCCCAGTGAAAGAGACAGTGGGCGACAGGTGCATCATTTTCTTCTTTTGTTTCTAGCTTTAACACCGCCAGTGACACCACCTTGTGATTTCTAACATAGTGAAACCCGAAGTCTCCAGTTTTTAAACACAGTGTTAGCCCCTACAATTCACTAGCCATGTTTCCTTGGGAATATAAAGTGTCACTGAACGGTCAGCGTTTAATTTTTACTCAGCTTAATGTAGTACGGGCTGAAAGAGGTCTGCATCGTCGAAGAAGCCGTTACTGATGGGAGTCCCCAGGTGTCAGATCTGTAACAGCAGCGTAAGGCATCCTCACTGGGACACTGACGGTGATTCACACGTCTCATTCGACCGAGAGCCCACTCTGCCCGGTTTACTTTCAGCTTGCACTGCAATTACCTGAAGGGTTCGAGTAGTCATCCGTATGCTTGGGAGTTAACTGGAGAGCGAGAAAGACGGCCGCCAGAGCCTCAAGCATTGGCGTCTCCTTCTGGAGGAGGGGCCCCTGCCCTCTGAGTCAGTTCTGTGTGTAGGGAAGGGTGGGCTCCAGGCTGGGAGGAAAGACCTGGGAACTGAGCGAGGTGCTCTCCAAGGTCCTTGTTTCTTCAGGGTCACCGTTCAGCAAGCTTTGAGCTTCCATCCAGCAAAAGTTTACTGAGCTCCTGCTTTGGACCCAGGACTTCCCTAGGCTTTTCTGCTTGTATTTTCCTTTGCTCGTGGAGTCACCTTCCGGAAGGAGAGGCAAAAGCCCTCAAGTAAATACACAGGCAAGATGATTTCATGTAGGAGAGCGCTATGCAGAAAATAAAGCGGGACGGTGTGATGGGGACTGCTTTGCTGCCAAGGACTGAGCTCCGGACAGGTCTGGACAGGACCTGAGGTCCGGACAGGGGGGCAGGGTCACGCCTCGGGGCTGAGCGTTTCTGGAGGAGGGAACAGAGGCAGAGGGTGCACCAGAAGTCCTAGAGGGACAAGGCGGTCCCAGCGGCTGGGCACAGTGAGTCAGAGGAAGGAGGCTGTTCGCAGATAGAGAGACCGACAAGGAGTTTGGGGTCCACGCTTAGTTGGGAGGCATGTCAATGCCTCCACTGCCTGCAGAGACTTGGGTTGTAGGAGCGGAAGTGGAGCAGGGAGCCAGGCTCCCCAGCAGAGTCTCGTGCAGGTGGGAGGCATGGTGACTGCATTGGGAGAGGACGTAAGTCCTGTCCTGTTCATTCCACAGCCAGGTGGCTGGCCAGCCTGCCCCCCTCCTCTCCATCACACATCCCAGACGGAGTAATTCACCAGCTTTTCTTGTTGCCGCAAAGATGGGCACGGCACATGCATGTAAAAAACCACATATCACATGGTTGTTTACCTAACATTTCATCTCCAGGACCCCGTTCCGTCCTGGCCTCGTGGTAGGAACCCACAGCACCCCTGACTCACTGACTCTGGTTATTGGACCCCGACATTATTGGGGCCAACCCCAAAGCTTCATCCCCTGCGTGGCCCCAGCACCCTCTCTTTAGTGTAGAAGGGCCCTTTGGCAAACCAGTCGTGACCTCGCAGCTCCGTGGGCCCACCTCAGTGGTGCCGGCGGGGTCCGTGTGTGATAGCTTACCTGTTTTTAGCAGTATACGTGTGATCAGGTGAGCAGCCGCCTTTTTCAGATTGTTCTAAATGTTCTTACTTGGATTTTGCTTAAAAGAAGAAAAACACGCAAACTATCAACACATTTTTCCTTTTCCATACTTTACCAAAGAGGAAAAAAAATGTAACAGGATATCTACTCCCACGATTTTTCCTGTGGTGACTCAGGATGATGAGAAATCTCAGAGGGGAGTGTTAATGGCAGCTGTCAGTGTTATTTAAGATGAACTAGAGCTTTCCAGCCTCCTGCAGTATGAGCTCTGAGGTTGCTCCCACCGGTCATACACCTGCCAGTCCGCCGCTCGTCCAAGTTGAGACTCACAGGTGCTCACAGGGCAAAGCGAACCCTGCTTGGGTGTCCGTGAAGCATCTGCTCACCTCGCTTTGTCTCAGCACAGTTGTATATGCTGTGCAAACACAGGCGAATGGGGGCCCTTTCCAAACTGAGAAAGTCTCTTGGGGAGAAGGGAGGGCTCATGCCTTATCACAGTCTTTCTGTTAGGTATTTGCTTTATGCCGTGTAGCCCTGGGACCCAAGAAAGCCTTTTGGTTTGGGAAGAAGCCGTCGGTCTCCTCCGCTGCGGCTGACTTGGCTGATTGGGAGCTGGGACCTAGGTATCTGCGGCGTGTGGGCACGGGTGTTCACGTTGTGCACACGGTCATCGGATTATCCCACGGCTATCCCGTAACTAGAGGTCACCCCTCACATGGTTAAAGAGGAGTCTGGACGCCCACGTACGTGCTTATTGTGGAGAACCTTCCTCCGTGTACGGCTGACCCTCTGGTGTGGTGACCTCCCACTGCCCCATTTTTCCACCTTAATGCTAAATATTTGTGCATCTGAAGCGACTGAGTCCGGAGACAGCAGGAAGCTGGTTGTCCTCACCACAGAGGAGTTACTAACAACTGTCCCCTCGTGCCAAATGTAGGAAGATTGAATTCTGCCCAGACTTTCTCTAACAGACCTTCCAGTAACAGCGTCGTTTTGGTTCTCTTTTGTTTCCTTTTACCTCCTGTATTTAAATAATCCAGAATCCGTTTGCACCTCATGGTGGTTTTTGTTTTTTTGGTTTTGTTTTTGTTTTTGTTTTTTGGTTGGAGACTGACTCCCCCGGGGCAGGGTGGACGAGTGTGGGGTGAGACTTCAGGAAATAGAGAAGGACGTGTCATTTCAGAGGTGACAGTCCCAGCTTTCAAATAAGCCGGCGGACGACAGCTAGTAACTGCCTCTCGTTTCTGGTGCGGAAGGGCAAACCGTTTGGATTTTTTCATATAATTGACACAGGGTCCTAAAATCTCCTGTTTCTGTTTTTACTTTTTGTTTTCAAGCGGCATTTTTGGAGAAAAGGCACAGAGATGTGGGGCCCACGCCTCCCCGGGACGACAGGGCCTGGCTGCCCAGGCCCTTCCGTGAATGAGGAGGGGAGAAGGAGGGCCACACTTTATCACAGTCTTTCCGTTGCATATTTCGTTCGTGTGGTGTAACCCTGGCATCCAGGATCCAGGATTTCCAGGATTTTGTGCATAAAAAGTCATACTGTGTCACGGGGCAGGGTGCCTCTTGCACGGAACATGCACCACCTCTCTGGAAGCCGCCTGGGCCCAAAGGGACAAAGTGTCGTCATCGCAGACAGTGACGGGTGCAGTTGGTGGCTCTGGGGACAAAGAACTAAGCACGCACCCATCCTGCCTGTCTTCAGAGCAGCGCCTCACGGGCTCCCGCCACGCGTGGGACGTACCGTGTCCCGTGTCCCGAGGTAGCACCATCTTGAGTGCTGGCTCGTGGTTGCTGTGAACTGAGTCGCAGGGACGAGACACCCTCTTGAGGTGTGAGCCAGTTAATTTGCACAGTGGGTGAGGACAGATCCCTCCAGGCCGTCGCACCTCTCCGTCGGCCGTGGGGAGCCACGGTGTTGGCTGGGTGCTGGGCTGGCTGGCGGACACCTCCGCCGGGGGGGTGCGGGGCGAGGAGCTGCGGCTCTCCGAGCTCCACGACGGGGAGCCCCGTCGGGGGGAGCACCGCAGTCACGTTCGTGCACGGCTCAGTGGGGGCAGCCTTGCCGACCGGACCGCGCGGTGAGACCCTCCAGCATGAAGCACGTGCTGGAATAAAAGCCAGCGTAGGAGGCCTCTTCGGGTCACCTCTTCTGTGATGTAATTCTACTTCAGGCAGTAAACGGAGGTCTGCCTCCCCTTTACCTGACTGACATCATGGGACCTGGTGACTTGTTTGGCCTCTCGCTCCCGCTGCCCAACAGTAGAGTCGGTTTCCCCATCGTCGCCTGTCTGGACTTTCTTCTCCTTTTCTTTTTCGGCGAAGCGCATTCTGATCTTCACAAGTGGTAACCGTCGATAAACGTGCTTCTTAATGTTTGTAATTGAGGGGCGCCTGGGTGGCGCAGTCGGTTAAGCGTCCGACTTCAGCCAGGTCATGATCTCGCGGTCCGTGAGTTCGAGCCCCGCGTCGGGCTCTGGGCTGGTGGCTCGGAGCCTGGAGCCTGTTTCCCATTCTGTGTCTCCCTCTCTCTCTGCCCCTCCCCCGTTCATGATCTGTCTCGCTCTGTCCCAAAAATAAATAAAAAAACGTTGAAAAAAAAAATTAAAAAAAAAAATGTTTGTAATTGAAGTAACGGCATTATTTTATCATTGTTCTGGAATGCAGGTGAGAACTGAAACTTAGAGACGTGTGTTGGTAACACGGTAGTTGACGAGTATCCTGTATAACAGAGCAAACAGCAGATGCGTCCCAGGTGGCGGACTTGCCTACATCAGACCTTGTTCTAGTGAGTTCTGTTAGTATGTGGCGGATACCTCGTCGTAGTAATTTACGCGTGCTAAGCTTGAGAAAGATCGGCTTGACCGTTACTCTTGAGCCTGTTGTTCTAATAAACGTTCCCTTTGGAACTGGGGAAAACAAAATGAAGCACGTGCTAAGGACAGGGCCACCGCATCAGGGCACTTTGCAGAGGGACGCAGCACACACAGCCCGGCAGAGCCCTCACCCAGCCCTGCGTGGGACGCCCCCCGTGCTGGGAGTCGACCTGACCACCTGTCTGCCCTGTCTGGGGACCGTCGTCTAAGAGAGGAGATGGGGACCTCTGAGCCGGGACAGCCGCGCCCCGTGCTGTCTCCACCCGAGGTCAGCGGAGCCCTGCCCCAGGCCACTGCCCTCGCCCTCTGCTGAGGGGCTCCCTTCATGTGGCCTCAGGAGAGGCCCTGTCTCGAGTGCACAAACCTGTGGTCCTCATAGGAGATGTGACGTGGGGAACCTGCCTGTTGGTCTTCTGTATTTTCTAGAAGTAACTTTGACAGGAAACTCTGTTCGAACCGGGGAGTGAGTCACAGAAGGCAGAGAACATGCTTCAAGCCTGAGGTGGTCCCTGCATAGACCCTGTTCCCTCGAGAGACATCGGTACACCTGGGCCAGGCCTGCCGTGGTGGCCGTGGTGGCCCTGGTGGTGGCCCTGCTGGTGGAGGGGCCCTGGGGGTCCAACGCGAGTAAGCCTGCCGCCTCCCGTCCCCTCCGTCCCCCGGCAGCCCCACGGCAGGGACTGTGGTCACGTCCGTTTCAGACACAGGAGGGGCCAGGCCACACATGGGTGGAATCTGGGCTCGAGCTGCCCTGTCTGCCCGCCACCTGGGTCGCCGGCGTGGGCTCAGCCTTCTGGTCGTCCTCAGGGCCGCGGGCTGAACAGCCGCCTCTCGGAGGCTTGCTGCAAAACCACGCACAGTCGCTAAACTCTGAAGAAGCAGACAGATGTGGAGCAGGCCTGTCTGGGAGTTTCTGGACATTGTGAGAAGTGACGTCTCCCCCACTTTATCCAAAGCGTGACTACAGCTTCTTTAAAAACAAAGAAACAGCACGCAGTTGAAATGAGACCTGAGAAAGGTGTAGATCGGCCGATTGTGGCCTCAGTTCGGTGACACGTCCCTGGCCGGTGTCCGGGCACGGTACGTGTCCTTTCAGGGGGTTCCTGTCCCAGGATGAAGACATGTGACCCCCCCCCCCACGGGGGTTTGACCTGTAGGATATGGAATAATTCTGTTCTCTCGCTGGTGCACCCCACGAGTAGTAGGGGACTGAATCGTCATTGTCAGACATGCAGTCAGGTAGATCCTAAGGGCTCCCCGTGTCCCCCATCGGCTCCCCTTGGCACCTTTCCAGGGTATTTCCACAGGTACATCACCCTAGGTAAATATTTTAGCGCAAATGGAATTTGTTACACGTGCGTTTCTGCAAGCCGCTTTTTAAATCTCCTTGGAGAACATGCGTTATCAGAACATACGGGTTTACTTTCTTTTAAAAATTGCAGGGTATCCCATAGGTTGAGCATCCTGCTAATTTATTTAACTAGTATTGAGGACATCGATAGGAAGGCTGTTGCCTTCCTTGTTCCTTATTAGACTGATGTCTTTCTCCGTTGTGGTGAACTCCTCTAAAAAGGGGAGACACGTGCTAAATTGCCCTTAAAAATGACTTCACTCATTTAAACGTCCACTAAGAATACATGAGTGTGTTCATTCTGGGAAGCCTCTCCAGTACTTGGTACTTTCAGCCCTTTTCGTTTCTGACCATCTGGTAACTAGAGCATTATATTATTTAAAATTTCTGGTTCCCTGATAACTAGTAGGTTTGAACATGTCACATTTTGTAGGGCCCATTTGTAATTCTGCATAGGTGAATATATTCCTTGGGGCGGTTTGGCTTTTTCTTATTGATTCGTAGGAGCTCTTTATATATGCTAGACGTTGATTCCTTATTTGTTACACATGTTATGTTTGTTTTCTGGCAGTCTGTTGCCTGGCTTTTTTCTGGTCTTCTCCGTTCTTCTGAACAGCTCAGCAAGTAACCTGACACCCTATGAATGTGTGAAATGCTGAGGGCAAGAAACGGGGCCTATTTTCCACTGAGACACACAGGTCGGAGGACCCTGGAAACCTCGAAACTTCACAGAGCAACCTGCCAAGGAGAGGAGTTTGTCTCCCTGTGTCCTGCTGGACTGCCAGGTGCTCAGGCTCGACTCGGGCCCCTGGGGACCCCGACTGTGTTTTCATGCTCTCCCACTGCTTCTGGGACAGAGCACTGCCTTTTCTCACCCAACTCCGAGTAAATGAAGGGCCAGACGTTTGGAGCTCCCCTGCTTCTTAACCTGCTTGGGTCTCTCTGGTTTTCTGCCCCACCGAGCTCTACGTCTGGACTTTGCCCTCATTCTTGGTGGGTTTCTCCAGCCCGTAAATGACAAACCTGCTTCTCTACGAGTGGAAGCAAAGCCTGGTCAGCTGGTGGGAGGGGCTTGCTCACAGTTGGGGTGTGGCCCCTGGGGGTTTGAAGGCACCCAGGCCTGGACCACGCAGCCACTGGCTCTCTCCCTGAAGCGAGCGTCACTCCCTCCGGTAAAATTAATTCCGTACGCTGGGGCCTCACGGACTAGTCTTCGCATGAAGCTGGATGCTGTTCCCCGGGGGTGAGCGTGGACGCCGTTCCCACCCGCCACTCCTCCTGCCGTCCGGCTTTGCATTCAGGGTGGTTCCACCTTCTTCTTCTTCTCATTTCTTAAAAGAACTTTTGATTGGCCTGTAAAAGCTGACGCTGTGTCCTGATTCGCCTCCCGCTGGACGGGCGGCCCTGCAGACCGGGGCGCGGGATGGGCCACTTCAGAAACATCTGAAAAGGAGGTTGCGACTTAGCTCAGCTGCTTTCGGGGAGCTTCTCTTTGAGGACAGTAGAGAACAGTGATGTCAGCCCCGCCGTGTGTTTAGGGGGCTCATTTTCAGTTTTACTGTTGGAAGACTTTGTCTTCCTGCTTTTGGGTGTGGGGAGTGAAGAATTCACGGCGACGGTGGTAACCGAAGATTCTGTGACGCTGGTTTCTGCCCGGGGGTGATCGTGCCCTCGAGGGACGTTTGGCCATGTCTGGGGACATTTTTGGCTGTCATCACCAGCATCAAGTGCACACGGGCCAGGGGTGCTGGTGAACATTTTCCAGGGCTGGGGAAGTCCCCCACCCCCAAGCCGAGGCCCCGAGGTCAGCAGGACGGGGCGTGGGCACCCCGCTGCTCCATGGAACTGGGGTGTTCTCCAGATAGTGGTGGGCGGGGGAGAGCACGAGCTTGGCCGGAAGGGGCTCCAGGGGGCCACGCCCTTGTCGCTTGAGTTCCAAGCCTCCGTCACATCAGCACCTGAGCCTGCTCCCTGGTACCCCAGCTGGAGAGGAGTACCCACCAAGCTGGGTCTTTGCGAACGTCATCAGAATGCGTGGTTGAGTTCGGCAGACGCCTGCAAGTGGCCAGGGCCCAGGAGGCAGTTGCCAACGCTGCTGTTGTTGACATAAGTCAAAGATCAGAATTCAGGGAGAAGGGAGGGCGGCTTTCCGACCTCTGCCTGCCCCGGGGCCCAGATGTGACACATCGTCTACCCCAGCCTGCTGCTCATCCCCGTCTGCCCTCTGCTAGACCCTCCTTTCTGGCCTGGCTACAAGCGGGGGCAGCCGGGACAGCTGACCTTGACTCCCGCCAGCGCCGGGCTTTTCCGGCCTCCGTCAACCCGTTGTCCCCACTTGACCACCCCGCCCCTAGTCTCCGTGAAGCTGGCCAGAAGTACGCTACGGAGGTGAGGACGGGCCTTTGTGGGGACAACAGAGCCTGTGTCCCCCACTGGCTGTCCGTGCCTGGCTCCCTTACCTACGGAGGCCCTGTTAATTAGGCGTCGTTGGCCACATCGGGAGTCGCACGTTAACATTTTATAGGCCATTTTCTCATAAAGAAAAGCAAGGCCAACGTAATTCTTGCTGGCTTTGGGGTTTTGGCTTCACGCTCAGCACATCTGACGCAGCCACTGTGGGGATAAAATTCCCCAAATGTTGCCGTATCATCGAGTAGCGAGGAAAACGCTCCATTTCAGTTCTTTGAGGAGAGACCCCCAAATCCTTTAATGTCCAGGCAATAAAGAGTGAATAAACCTTCCCTGGAGGACTGAAGGCCCTGAACGGAGCTCTGAGTCAGGAGATGGCCAACACAGGGGAAGTTCGGAAGGCTGGAGTGGGGGCTGGACTCCGTTCTGCCTTTGCCAACATGAAAAGTGGGTGTTTGGATGGAACCGAGGTACATTCAGCCATTCTGGGGGCTTTCCTTACCCTCGGGGCTCAGCAGTGACCCCGGCAGGACCAAGGCGGGTGGGGCAGGGTGCACATAGTGTTCCTCTTGTGGAGGCTTCTGGATCTAAGACAAACACAAAGAGCAAAGCAAAAGAACAGGTGCCTCCAGAGTGGGAATGTCAGAGTCCAGCCTGAGCTCTTGCACGGGCCTTCTCAAGACTGTTGTCTTGCACACACGTCAGCCATCTGCTCTGGTTTAAGAGAAGAAACATGGGGACTGATGGAGACAGGCCTACAGAGGACACCGAAGAGTAGTAGCTGATAGCTAAGATGGGGAAAAATCCCCTAGACGTGTACATATGTGTGCGAGCACACACATGGTCTGCACATGTGTCTTCTATCTACCCATCTACCCATGTGTGTTATGTATGTGTGTGTATGTGTATATGTATGTGTATATGTATATGTGTATGTGTATGTATATGTATGTGTATATGTATGTGTAGACGTATGTGTATACGTATGTGTATATGTATGTATCGTCTTCCACCTCTGTCGGTCCATCCATCCATCCATCTATGCATCTATGCATCCATCCATGCATCTGTGTGTCATCTACACATCTATCCATCCATCCATCCATCCATCCATCCATCCATCCACGTATGCATCCATACATACACAGACACACACATACACAGCATTCATAAGAACTGGAAAGTGTTAGGGAGTTTGGGAAATCCCCTGTGTTCTTCACAGCCCGAAAGGACATTGACGTCTATGGGATAAGACGTTGATGGATTGTTCTGGAAATGATCGGGTTGTGAGGAGAGCATCCTGGTGTTTCGGAAGGAATGAAGTTTATCATGCACTTGCTAAAAGTTTGTTTCCAGGATGGCTATACCTTTTTTTTTTTTTCCTCAGAATTTTGTACTTGAAGAATTTGTCTTTGCCTGGGCGCGCCGCTGAGGCAGATTGATAAAATATAGCAACGGCATTTATAGAGCATCCCTTGTGTGCCCAATGGTGAGCTAAGACTTCTGCACGCGTTCTCGCCCTGGGGGTATCGTCCTTCCCGCTGAATTGATGGGGAACCTATCTAGGTAGAGGGTTTAGCATTTTGCCTGGGGTCCTGCAGCTGGAAGGTGGTACATCTGGGTGCTAATGTGTTCTGTTCTGTTCTGTTCTCTTCGGGCACTTACACCCTCCCGCCTACCCTCACGGCCATTCCCTGAGCTGAGAGCCACCGTCTCCCAGGAGACTTGGGGAAATGAGGTCTTTGGCATTGACCCCACCCCAGCTCCGCCAAGAGCCCTGAGAGTCTTTATACCCAATTGTTTACGAGTCCGGCCAAGCGGAGAAATGCAGTGCCCCTCACTCGCTTTAATCCCCTCACCATTAATTGTCTGGCTGCATTTTCGTCAAGAGGTAACAAAGAGTAAAATCCAAGCAGTTGCTTCTGTTCGGCTGGTTGTAAATATTCAGCCAGAATTTGACTGACAGTGCAATCTTATGTTCCCCAAAGCTTGTGCCGTATGTGAATATTTTAATTAGGATTGTAACAAGCTATTGAGAAACTTTGAGCTAAATTGGTTCAGCTGTTTTTGCATTAGTGAAGCATGAAAAGGAATTTTTTTTTTCATCTATTAGAAAATATCCCTTAAAAAAAAAAAATCAAGCCAAACCAACTGAAAATCAGCCAGTTTGGGATACTTCTTTAAAGTCAGCAGATTGGATCTCGGTTGGGATTAACTGTACACATTTGAAAAATGTGAAATTTAGTTCAAAGAGGTTGTTCGGGTTTTCACTCTTCCCTTTGGCAGCTGCTTGGAAGGGAGAGACAGTTCTGACAGGACCATGTGTTTCTAAGAAAGGAAGGAGGTTGCTGGCAGGTCCAGATTCCTCAAGGTGTCTTGACTTAGGACCCTCCATAGAGGCGAAGGGCTCTCCACCCGGGGAGATGCTGGGGTGCCTTTTCGGCACGTGGCCCTCATCCCCAGGTTGCGCACCCCCAGCGGCTGGAGGCACGGCCGAGACCACCATGTTGGGCCGCTCCGTTAGAAGTCCTCCCTGTGCTGAGCTGTGACCTGCCCGCTCGCCTCATCCCCTCACGTCGTGCCTCCCCTTGGACATTGAGCGTCTCTCGTGGCTTTGCCCGAGAGCTTGAGTGAGACAGGAGGACGGGAGGTGGCCGGCTAAGGTCTAAAGCTACGTCTTTGCCATGTTGCCACCACACAGGTGGACGGTCAGGAAACCCCTCGGCTTCTCCGATCCCCCCAGCCGTCCCTCCCCTCCGCGGGGCCTCCCGTGTGGGTTCCTCTCCACCCCGGTGGTGATGATCTCTTCACGTCTCTTCTTACCCACTTGTCATGGCCCCGTGTTCCCATCCGTACAGGGGCCGGACAGTCCCCTGGGAGGAACCAGACAAAGCGGGCAGCTCGTGACCCAGAGTAGGGGACCAGCGCGAGCTCACGGCAGCTCAGAATGAAGGCCCAGTGCGGCCAGACCTTCAGATTTTCCACAAGAAGCCAGGAAGCCGGAATGAAATGTGCAGTCTCCCGTTTTCAAATATCGGCAGCTAATTAAAATGTTTTGCCGACACGCAGCGCGGGCCCTGCCGCGCAGATCCCTCTCCCACAGCCAACGAGGACTACAAGCCACTGAGTCATTTCCAACCTTGATCTTATGGTCCCCAAGGGCAGGACCTAGGACTCCTTGTTTCGAGTTTTTGTTCCCTGGAACCCCCCTGCAACACGGACATAACTGGCCACTTGGTAGTTGCTTATGAATCTTTTTTTTTGGAAAGAAAAAGGGTGTTTGTTTTTGTCAGGTTCAAAATTTAGAACAGTTCTACCTCGTGCTTGGTTTTTCCCAAACGTATGTGCTCTAACTGCCAGTTACAATAAGACGTGCTAATGTCAATGCCTGGGAATTGTCCTCTTGTCTTCCGCCGGGGTGACAGATGGGCCGTGAGCCGAGCCAGGGCCAGTGTTTCCCGCGCGAAGGCCTCAAAACCACGGCTAAAGTCTGTCCTTGGACGATCAGCTGGGACGATAAGGGGTGTCTGTTTCCATCTTCACAACCCACCAAACAGGGCTCCCGGGGACTCGATCCTGGCGCCTTTTTGTCCCCGCAGCCCCAGGCCTGCGCCCGCCGCACCAGGACACCGGTCAGGCTGTCCCCACAGCCCACAGCTGTTTCCTGTTCACTGTGCCCTCCAGGAGGGCGGCGGGAACCCGCGATTTCCCTGCTCTAAGGCCTCCCGAAGGGCCGTTCAGAGCAGGCGCCCCATGAACACTCCGTGAATGAAGGCAGAGCCAACTGTGGCTTTCTCAACAGCTCCCTTCCCGTTTCTCCGCCGCCCGAGCGAGGGCATTCTCAATCCGCAGCATTATACTGTCAATTAGCGAGATCTGAAGTCCGTCCAGTCCCTTGTGAACAGATGCCCCAGTGTTCCCCTGGGAGAGGGTCAGACTCTGTTTCCCCTTGGAAGCCTCGCTTGTGCAGACTTTGCCTTGAGAACACTTTCGCTGGGGGTTTGGAGGGCCGGGTGCTGGAGGCTTAAGGCAACAGCGAGCCTGGCCTGGGGCCGAAGACAGTAATTCTTACCAGAGGGAACAATCCCATTAATGCGGGAGCTGAAGGAGAGGAAGACACATGAAACCACATAAAACCATTTGCCCGGCGGGGAGTTCTGCCACCAAATGCTCCCCATAAATCTCCGCCCGGGGTCGGCGGGAGGGAGAACGTTTCCTCTGTGGTGCACCCAGCCCTGGGCTGCGGGACACCCCACATGGAAACATTGGGGGGGGGGCGTTTCTAATCAGAGCGTTCACCACATGGACGTCCTTAAACCCGTCAAGGTCAGGAGGGGAAGTCGGGATGTGGAGGCCGCAAGGCAAAGGTGCCCAGAAATCAGCCAGCAAGGAGACCTGCCGTATTTCACGTGCTGGCAGCCTGAGTTCATTAATTCCAAGGGAAGTTTCTGGGTCAGTGACTTCTCATCTTGGCTTTCTTTTCATAAAGAAACAATGAACTCACACATCACCACCCTGGGAAGGGCCCTCTTAAGCCCGGTGAGTTCCTTACTCTGTGTCTTATGCGCCCTTTCTGTGGGATGAGAGGAGGCTCGTCGCGAGGGTCACTTCCGCACCTGCCCCCCGAATCCTGTGTTCTGTGCGTGCGTCCGTGTTTACGTGTGTCTGAGGGTCCATGTGCACACGGTCCCCCCTTCCCTTTCCTGGGAAATTCTGCAGTTAAATGCACGCAGGCCACGTTCGCTCTAGAAACATCTGCCTTGAGAGTGCCTGGTTCCCGGCGCACGGATGGCCCGTGAACGGAGGCTGATTTGTTCTCGCCGCCCCAGCGCGGGGAGTTCGAAGGGCTCCAGGGGGCTGGGCTGGGGTCTTTGTTCTGTCCCACAAAGTAGTCAATGAGGCATGCGTCCCCAGCAGTGCAGGCCCTCGGTGCCTTCAGTGGGGGGGGGGGGGGGGGGGGGGGATTTAGAGCCACCCTCTCCGTTCCCACGTTTCATCTCTCAGCGTTAGGGAGAGAGGCGAGAGGGAAGGAGGAATCTAAAGGCTGCGTTTTGCACTAACTGCTCCCATCAGAGTCTGTGGAGCGTCTTGATGAAAGCCGGGTTCTGATGGAGCGAAATCAAAAGAGGCAGACAGTGACTTCGCCCCCACGAGATGACACTTTAAAGGGAAAGGCCTAGGAAGGAAGTTCTTTATTGAGTAATTAGCCATAATAAGCTCAGATAAGACAACAGATCAAACAAATCCTCGGAAGGAAAGTGAACAGAGACGATGACTTTCTGGAAGGAATAACAAATAACATCCACAAGCTGAAATCTGGGACTCTTGGCAAGATCCTGGTTCTAAAGGGAAGTAATTGCCACACACAGCTTTCTCTTCTCGTTGAACCCACATTATAACCGGCGTCGTTAAAGCCCGAGCCAGGCTGCCCGTGAGGCCGTCTCTGTATGTCAGTACCTTACAGAAGCGGCCACAGCCAGGCGGATGGGCTCTGGGCTTGGGAAGAGCGGACGATGCTCACGTGTACCCCGAGTGTGCTGCCGGGCGCCCCCGGGGCTGTGCTCTGGGGAACGAGTGAGCTCCTTACCCTTGAGGGGCTTTCAGAGAGAAGGGTGCCGGGTGGGAGGCAGAAACAGGAAGCAGAAGATGCCACTGGGGCTGGGGGGAGCTCAGGGCTGCGTCTCAGTTATGAGTCCTTCCTCCAGCCACTCATTCCCAGTGGTTGCCGTTTATTCCTGTTCACCGTGAGCCAGGCACAGGGCCCTGCCCAGGAGCTCACGGTCAAGGGTGCCGTGATTCAAATGCAGGGGATGGTGACCACAGTGAGGAAGGTCCAGGCGGGATGTCACTGGGGCAGAAAGAGGCCACCTGGGGAGGGTTTCCAGGAAGAGGGAAGTCAGGGCACAAAGATAGACCTTAGGGCTCAGTTCTGGACCAGATATCGGGTCCTGGGAATCATGAGGGTTTCTACACTTAGCACGAAATAGAAAAAAAAAAAAAACAAAAACCCACCACCACCACCACTTTACAGAATCTGTTGACAAACGGCCAGAATACTCAGAGGCATGTAAACCCCAACTTTGGGAAGATGGTTTTGATCGGTAAGGGCTGCGGACACGTGAACTGAGGCTCCAAGCCTGCGCCCAAGCAGAGTGCAGCCTGGCTCCTCCCATCTCGCAGAAGGCTGGGCAAAGGCACAGCAGGACAGTGCAGCAGGGGGTGCCTCGGTTGAGCATCCCTCTCTTGATTTTGGCTCAGGTCATGATCCCAGGGTCGTGGGATCGAGCCCCATGTCCGGCTCTGCACTGTGCATGGAGACTGCTTGAGATTCCCTCTCTCTCTCTCTCTCTCTCTCTCTCTCTCTCCCTCCCTCCCTCCCTCCCTCCCTCCCTCTCTCCCTCTCTCTCCCTTCCCCCCTCCTTTCCTCTGTCTCTCCACTGCATTCTCTTTTCTCTCTCTCAAAAAATAAAAATAATTTTTAAAAATGCAGCAGGAGGAGTTTGGGGAAAGACACAGGGAACTCGGATCCCGGGAACAGGACCTCTGCTCCACCGTTGTGGGCTGGCTGCTCCGAGAACACAGGCTGGGGAGCGGCCAGCGTCAGAGTTCAGGAGGTAGCAGTGGAGAAGCTCTGTCCAGGAGCTCGCGGGGTGTTTGTCCTGCTGACAAAGTACAGACAGGAGGCCACTGAGAGTTTACATCTCCATCTGTGTGCAGCGTGGGGCCCGCCTGGGCTCCGGAGACCCTTCTAGACCTTCTAGACTCTTCCAGCCACAACAGGGGACGCCTCCCTTTGCCAAGACACGTGCTCACGTGACCTTGGTGGGTCGGGGCGAAGGAGGAGAAAAATCACTCCTTAGCTTTCGTGACGATGCGTGTCAAAGAGAGAAAAGCGAGCCCGGGGACAAGCGCAGGTGATCGGGGCTGCTGAGTCCTTGGGAGTGTTTGTGGTTTTCTGGGGGCAGGCCACGCAGCTGCCGCGAGCACAGCACGTGAGTCGGACACGCCGCTTGGACCTCCTTCTAATCCGCGCGGCGTCTGTCGCTCCGAGAAGGAGAAGGCTCCCCTTGTGATTTGGTTTCTGACGATCGTGTGTGCGGGGGGCTCGCTCCGATTCCTTCCTCGAACGGACATCTGCTAAACAGCAGTGACGAGCCCACACAGCACAGGGTGCGGGGACAGGGAGCCAACGTCCAGGACCGGGGAGCGGAGCAGGCGTGAGGTCAGGGGGCAGGGGCTTCCGTCCGTCCACTCGTCCATGTGCCCGGGGCACCCGGAGGGACACCGTGACGTGTCCCTGGTGGCATCTACCCTCAGCGAGGTCAACCCAGCACCCGGCTGCCCGTCATGGCCCAGGCACGGGGGATTCCCGCACAGCACGGGCGCAGTCTGCAGGGGCCGGTGAGGGCACCAGCAGCAAGCAGTGAGGGTTACAGTGCTCTGACCAGTAGGAGCAGCTCGGAGCCCAGTAGGGCGGGTGCTAGGGAAGCAGGGTCCGCGAAGAGGAGCCATTTGGGCCGAGTCCTGAGAGGCAGGAAGGAGCCAGGCAGGCAGTGTGTCGGGAGGGGAGCGTCCAGGTCGAGGACAGGCCTGGCAGGGATGCGCTGGGTACGTGGGCCATGGGCTGGAGCGAGGAAAGCTGCCGGTGGGGAAGGGGACCCTGGTCCGCGGGCTCAGCGTGGGTCTAGACGGTGGAGCCCGGCTGGGTGTGGGGCCCACCCCGAGGGGTGCCCGGGACAGCTCTGGGGCAGGAGGGGCGGGATCACGAGGTTGTGCTGGCTCAAGATGCGGTCAAGCAGGAGGAAGTTACCGAGACTGTGCGCGACTGGCCGACGGAACAGACTGGAAGGGCCTCGCCAGGAAGTTTTCAAAACTGATCAGGAGGCCTTTTGACCTGCCTCACGTGTCCCTTTGCTGGTCACGCATTGGATACGTGGCCTGCCTGAGTGCAGGAGTGGCTGGGGGCTCTGATGGTCTCATCCATGAAGTGAGGGGGTGCAGGTCCCGCAATTCCTTCCTGGGGTCCCTGGGGCTCCGGGCGCCCACTGCTCCAGCCGGTGTGACCTGCGTTTCCTCACTCCCCCGACCCGCTCGCACGTTCATTAGCTCGCTCATTCATTCGTGCATAAGACATGTCTCACCCAGCGTCTGGCGTTTGCCAAGTGCTGAGCTGGGTGACGGGGACGCGCTGGCCAAGGACAGACGGCCCCTCCGCCTGTGGGGCTTCAGTCTTTCAAGAAGCATCAGAGACCCCCTCTCGCCGCGTGCCCACGCACACACGCAGCCGCAGAAGTAAAATCCTGACAAATGTAATGAAGAGATCCCGGGCCCACAGGCGGGTAATTCGGGGGTTCGTGGCCAAGCCGGTGGCCAGGCGGGGTGCGAGGGCAGAGCAGCTCCTTGCTGGTGCCCGAGGCAGCTCCTGAGCCGCATGGGGACCACGTGGCCGGAGCTCAGAATGTGAATGTTTCTCGGGTGAATGAATCAGAACAACCACATCTGAAACCGTGACTTCTGAGTTGCCCGTGGCCGGCCTTTCCACGTGACCTTCCCCACTCACCGTGAATTACCCCCCGGAGCAGGGCCTGGGAAAGAAGGGTTCTGACTGTACCTCTTCCGCCTGGTTCGTGGGGGCTTTCTGTTGGTGGCGGGCACCCCCGAGTGGTGCATCCCAGGACGCCACGCAGCAGCTCCCGTGGACCCAGCCAGCGGCGGTGGGCCCCCCCCCCACCTTCCCCAAGGTGTGTGACTTCGTTCACAGGCCACTGAAGCTCCAGGCGCCTCGTGGCCTGGCCTCCGGGAGGCTCACGTGGCTGTTTCTGCGGGGCCGCTGCCCGTGCGGAGCTCAGCCCGAGCTCGCACGACCGTGTTCTACACTCAGAAGGGGCTCCCGGGGGGGCTTGGGGCCCACCCTCTCCCCGGCTTCCAGGCCCGTGTGCACATCCACGTGGCGCACATGCCCGCCGTGAACACGTGCTCGGGCCCCAGAGTGGGACTTGTTGGGACGCCTCAGCGGCTCAGTCGGTTACGTGTCCGACTTCTGATTTTGGCTCGGGTCGTGCTGTCAGGGTCGTGGAATCGAGCCCCATGTCAGGCTCTGTGCTGACAGTGTGGAACCTGCTTGGGATTCTCTCTCTCCCTCCCTCTCTCTCTCTCTTTCTGTCCCCCCCCCCCCCCGCCGCTGTTTTTAAAATTAAAAAAATAAGTTTAAAAAAAGTTGCTTTTCTAGAATCCCCGGATGAAGACGTAGCCTGTCTTGCTTCCAGTTGAGTGACTTTGAATGAGGGACGCATCTCCCATTCAACCCCAGGCCACAGTGAGCCTGTTCCCATGGAGATCACGAGGCGCAGGGGCTTCTGTGATCCCCAGTGGTTGAGGGACGCATCTCCCATTCAACCCCAGGCCACAGTGAGCCTGTTCCCATGGAGATCACGAGGCGCAGGGGCTTCTGTGATCCCCAGTGGTTGAGGGACGCATCTCCCATTCAACCCCAGGCCACAGTGAGCCTGTTCCCATGGAGATCACGAGGCGCAGGGGCTTCTGTGATCCCCAGTGGTTGAGGGACGCATCTCCCATTCAACCCCAGGCCACAGTGAGCCTGTTCCCATGGAGATCACGAGGCGCAGGGGCTTCTGTGATCCCCAGTGGTTCTCAGAGCATGGCCCCAGACCACCGTCATCAGCACTGCCCGTTGGGAACTCAGATTCTTGGGTAGACCTGCTGAATCCGGAACTCTTGGGGTACAGACACCGGAGGTGGTGTCTTTACTAGCCCTCCGGGGGTTCCTGATGCCCAGTAAGGCAAGGAGCCACATGACCCCTGGCACCAGACCTGCCACGTCCTCCGCCTCAGCTGGGCTGCAGTCCACGTAGATCAGGGAGCCGGCTGGGGGGGTCTTCTCTCCTTCGATTTGTTGTGGTTTGTGTTTTTACTTTAGGTTTTTTTTTATCTTCCCTGCGATAGTTTCTAAACAATAGGTAAAATATTAACACAAACAGTTATGTGTTAAGGCCTAAGAAAAGGAGCTCCCAACACAAAGACCGCACCTTCCCCATCCAGGCAGGGGAAGCCCCGGCTACCCCGCCCCCGCCAGAGGCAGGCGCTCCACTGAACCGTGTCTCCGTCATTTCGTCCAATGCGCCATTTGGTGTCTGTGTGTTGACTGAGCTTTTTGGAAACGGGAAGTCCTACGATGCGCCCTCTGAACCGAGAACCGGCACCGACAGGGCTAGCGATGTCGACCCCGGAGCCGGCTGTCGGGTTCGAGACCCGGCCCTGAGCCCGCGGTCCGGAGCGAGCCCGTGAAACCCTCTGTGCCCGAGCTTCCTCGCCTGTACGGCCTCCTTCCCTGGTGAGTTTCCGCGGTGTCGGGGACACTGCTGTGCCTCTGGCTGGGTGCGCAGTCTCTCACAGTCACAAATGCGTTGTGTTTCTGGGCTCCGTTCGTGGGGCTGCCCCGTGGCTGCCGTGTGTTCCTTCCCTGGCGCACACGGTTCTGTCGGAGGGACGTAGCAGAATTTATGCACCTGCCACGGACGGACGTGGACTTGTTTCTAGTTTTCTCCTGTTACGGATGCGACCTCTGCGAACTTGATTCCATGTGCAAGGGTGTCCCCAGTGCACAGGTCCACGTGCAGTTGCTGCCCGGTGGAATAGGACTGTTTTCACCTTTTAAGGGGAAACATCTCGTGCTCCTCTAAGTGCTTGGAAAAGTTCACCTTCCTGTGAGCGACGTCTGAGAATTTCTATGGCTTCAAATGCTTTTCAAAGGTTTGGAGCAGATTAAAAAAAAACAAAACAAAAAAACAAGAAACAAACAAAAAAACTTTTGGCTTGCGGATATGATTTTACGTCCGTTTCCAAAATTCTTAATGACGCGGAACATCTTTTCATGTGTTTGACATTCTTTTTTTTTTTTTTTTTTTTTTTTTTTGGTTTTCTATGGTTAAACTTCAGCTTGGGCCTTTCACTCAGTTTTCTGTTAAGTTGTCATTTCTTACTGATCTGTAAAAGTTACTTAGGTACCTTAGCTGTGAATTCCTTATTAGATTTGAAGGGAGCAGATATCTTCTCCCAATTAGCATCTTTTCTTTCAGCTTTCTTTGTGCCGTCGTTGGTAAACACAAGTTTCTGAGTGCTGGGAGCTTACCGCTTGTTTCCTGCAACTATGGATTGTTCGTGTGCATTAGGAAGTGCCTCCATAAGCGCACTCTGGTACATTTGCTTCTCAGATGTTTCTAGAAGTTCACATTTGAGTCCTCCAACCTCTGGGAGCTGATTTTGTAAATGGAGTGGGATACAAATACAGCTTCACTTCATTCCGTGTGGAAGGCTGACTGTTTGAGATGGTGCCTCAGGTAACCCTTCTAGTCTCTGCTGATTTCCAGTTGAGTCCTTCATATAGAAATTTCTCACGCGTGCAAGTGTGTTTCTGGATTTGTTTGTCAAAACCTGTAGGAGTACCCTGTGCTGATTCGGCCTTGTTCTAAGCCTGGGGTGTAGACGGGGCAGTTTCCCACCTGGTTCTCACCAAGACTTCCTTGCCTGTCCTTTATCCTTTGTTCCTCCATAGAAATTTGGAAACGCCTTCCAGAAACCACAAAAATATTCTGGAATTTTCATCAGAATTCTTTTCAACCTATTGCCCAATGGGGAGAGAACCTGATATATTTACCTCTAAAGATTTATTTCTCCATTGCACAAATGGATGATGTAATACACAATTTTCTCCATAAAATTTTCCACACTTCTTGTTAGAGTTACTTACAGTACTTGATATTTCGTGCATGGTCAGTAATGCCATCTTTTATTAAATTACATGTTCCACACATTCTAGAGTATCGAAGTGCCATGCACATTCGTAAATTTATCTTGTATCTAGCAATCTGTTCAGTTTCTGATTTCTAATAAATTATAGATTCTTTGGGGTTCTAGCATGTAGATAATCCTGTCATCTATGAATAATGCTATTTTTAATTATTTCTTTGTACCTTGGATTCTTTTTTCTTGCTAATTAGTCAGTGTTAAATAGAGATGCTAATATCAGATAACTTTGTCTTGTTCCTGACTTAAAAGGCAGTGGCTCTAATAATTCGTCATTAAGTACAATGTTTGCTGTAGATTTAAAAGATATTCTTTATGAGGTTTAGAAAGTTCTCTTTCATTCTTAGTTTACCATGACTTTGTTTTGCAATTTTTTTCTTCTATTGAGACAGTCTCATAATTTTTCTCTTTAATCTGTTCACATAGGAAATTGCATTAATAAACAAACTTGCGTTGTTGAGATAAACTTTGCTGGGTCATGAGACACAACCTTAGTATGCCTTGCTGGATTTATTTTACTGATTTTTATAATTAGTAATTTTTATATCTTCCAAAGTAAGATTACCTATAATTTTTCCTTGTACTTTTCTGGCTTGATTTTGGCATTGAGGTTACACTAGCTTCATAAAACCAAGTGGGGACGGGGGTTGGCCCTTCTTGTTCTAATCTCTGGGAGAAATTGTACAAAATGAAAATCTTCTGTTGACTGTTGGGTGGAACTTACCTGTACATCTCCCAGGCCGTGTGTGTGTGTGTGTGTGTGTGTGTGTGTGTGTGTGTGTGCATGCACGCACGCACACCTGTGTGCACTCACGTGTGTGCATATGTGTGTGCCTGTATGTATGAACATTAAGTACACTGTTTTCTTAGATGATTAGAGAACCGTAGGGTGTCCTACTTATTACCAAGTTGATTTTGGTTATTTACGTACTTTTTAAAAGCTGAGTGAAGTCAGTCAGAGGACAGATATCGTATGTTTTCACTCATATGTGGATCTTGAGAAACTGAACGGAAGACCATGGGGGAGGGGGAGGGGGAAAAGAGTTACAAACAGGGAGGGAGGGAGGCAAACCACAGAAGACTCTTAAATACAGAGAACAAACTGAAGGTGGATGGGGGGGGTGGGGGGAGGGGAAAATGGGGGATGGGCATCGAGGAGGGCACTTGTTGGGCTGAGCACTGGGTGTTGCATGTAAGCCAGTATGACCATAAATTATATTAAAAAAATAAAAGAGAAATCTTTACTTTTTATAAGGTCATCTATACGACGGGGATTTCTTTCCCTGAACATCCCACTTCTTGGGTGACATTTGTGGTTTGTGATGGCAAGCCCTGCGCTCCACGCAGAAACAGTCTTCGTTTGTGAGGCATTCACCTTGTCTCGGATGCGTACGTGACCACGCAGGGAGTTGCTGCTCAGGAACTATGCGGAACTAAATCTTCCAGGATGAGCAGTATACGACGGGCAACTCACTTGTGGGCTGTGGGCAAGCGTGGGTTTCCTGTTGTTGTTGTTGTTGTTGTTGTTGTTGTTGTTGTTGTTGTTAAACCCTGTGATGATCCAGGAAGATAGTCTCATCCACCTTGTTAGAGCTAAAGTCTCCTTGATTGTGACTTTTTTTCCCAGCAACTTAGGTAAATCCGCTGTGCTGAGCCCCAGATAATAAGCAATTAGACCTCGACGATTGCAGTCACCTCTTAATGATCCCAGACTCTCCCTTGCTCACTCACCAGCCTGAGGGATGTGAGAAAATACAAACCAGGTCACGATTGCTTGAGACCTTTCTTCTGAAACCCAGGCTAGAGGAGGGCCTGGCCTCTGCTAATCACAGTGTCCACTAAGCCTCAGCTTCACAGCCTTTAACTTTTAAATCCGTGGACCGCTTTCCTGCCCCAGGACCTTTGCGCATAGTTTTGGCCGCCCACGACATTGTCCTCTATTTGCATGCCAAGACCTTCTCGTCCCTCAGCTATGGTAAAAACGTCACTTCTTCAGACAGACCTGCACTGACCACCTGCTCGTGGGAGGTTCCCCCGCCCCCGCCACTAGGGTCTCCACTTTTGGGTTTTGCTGGTTTCTGGCCGAGCACCGTCCCAGTCGATCGGGATTTCATTCCTTTATCTTCCCCACCAGAGTGTACCAGTGCCGAAACGTGACTCACTGGCTCGCTCACTCTGGCTCAGTGAGCGTCTTGGAATGGCCAAGGAATGCCTCGGAGGCACTTGTTCTGCTGAGCGTCTCCCTCAGATCTGCCAGCAGCCCCAGAAGCTCGAGGTCCCAGCTCGGCCCGGCCCTGGATGTGGCTTGTGAGCAAGTGCCCCAGGATCCTTTTGTTCTCCCTGCTTAGACACCCTGTCCCGCCCCTCCAGCTGGCAAGTCCCTTTCCTGAGTTCTAGCTCACTGTGACTGTGGTGAGCCCCTAGGCGGGTCCCCTGGTGTCCTGAAAGGCAGCAGTGTCCCTGGGCTCCAGTCCTGGCATGGCCACGTGTGGTCTCCAAGTCTGAGTACCGTCCCCACCTCCGGGGGTGCTTCCAGGACAGCGTGGCCAGTGAGAAGTCGGGGAGCGTCTGGGGCCGCCTGGGGAACTTGGTGACGGCGGTTGTCACAGCTTCCACTGGGGGCTGTGCGTCTGTCCTCGTTCACGCTGATAGCCTCTGCACAACGGCGTGTCCTCCAGTCTGGGGACTGTCTCTTCGTCTCTGTGTCCTTTGGGTAGGATTCCCAACTTTTCTGTCAGTTCTTGCAAATAATCGTCATCCCAACAGGGTCTTTTCCAGGGCTCAGCGTCTCTCTGGAACTTGCAGGCACCTGCTAGGAAGCCGCCAAGTGCGGGGCGGTGGCGGGGCCTGCCAGGAAGCGGACAGCCCCTGCTCACGAGCCGCCCCTGTTCGACAAGAGGCAGATGGCGATGAGCTCCACGCTCTGGAGGAGCGTAAGGGCCGCGGGGTCGTAGAGACAGCACCCCCTTGGTCCGATGAGTGGAAAGTCTTCCTGGCTGGAGTCGGGGGGAAGGGGCAGAGCTGAGTCTGGAGGGTGGGCTAGGGGCGGGGGAGCAAGAAGGGGCCGTAGCTGGGACGAAAGCAGCGCCTGGACCCCATCGAGGCCTGTGTGTCTTTGAAGATGAACTCAACCTGACGCAGCGATGTGGAGAGCGTCAGGGAGACTGAGGCTCATCGACCGTGCTGCGTTGAGGGCGTGCCTGCATCCGCTTTTGGAAAGACAGTTGTCAGGCGCCTGCAGGTGACTTTTGAGAGCCATCAGATCAGAACTGAGCCCTGGGGATTTGCAGGCAACATATCCCTGCCCCTTGGCTACAGGTACCCGCTTGTCCTTGCATTCAGAGATTTGAGCCCCTTCCCTCCCCCTGCAGAGCCCCACTCCAGTGGTCCCCCTTTAATGACGTCTTCCTTACCATCTCTAACAAGTGCCAGCATAATTTTTATTTAACAGATCCAAGGCAGACCCCAAGTAAGTAAATGAGACCGAATTCTACTGAGCCGGGAGGGATTAGATGCTATTTTCTAACGACCACTCAGACATGAGCTGCGATAAAACCGAAACCAGCAAGCTGCCTTCGTGCAGGATTCGGGTGGGCACGCGGGCATGAGCCCGGGCGTCAGAGATCCAGACAAGAGGGTCTCTCGCCGTTCCCGGCTTCCCTGGCGTCTCAGCGTGGAGGGCGAGTGTGGGCTCCCTGTGGGGACAGACTGTCGGAACTGGAGCACGGGCTTTGCTGGGGAAATGCCTGTGTCTGCATTTTGCACTCCTCCAGGTTTGAAGGCTGAACCTCCAAAGAGATGTTCCTGAGCTCCTGCATTTAGTTCGCCTCCAGCTGGCCTCTGCAGCCCTGGGGGCTCATCCCAGGACGAGGTTCCTGTCTTAGCTCCGAGTGCCCTAACAGTTGACCCTGCCAGGAAGGGCTGCAAGCAGCTCGTTGAGAGAATGATGCCAGGAAAGCTGACGAGGGGAGACAGTCTAAGGAGGAAAACCAGAAAAGGACCTGTGAAGGAGGTCACGGCCTCGGGCAAGTGTAGCTCAGTCCCTCTGGGGACCTCCGGCAAGACCACGGGGAACCCACCGCGAGGAAGGAGGAGGCAGGCATTCACCCATCAGTGCCCGCCTCTCACTGCCCGGGGCCGGCTGGTAACTGCTCGTGGCCGGGAGAGCCACATAGGCGGGAACTGGCCATCAAAGACGCCAGCCCCACCGGGGGCCGAGGGACCGTGGGCAGGGCACCAACGTGTCCACTGGGTTCCTTCGGACACCTGCTCCCCCGGGCTCACCGTGTCCTGACACGTCTGGTGTTTGTCTCTGGCTAAGGGCTTGCCCTGTGCCAGACGCGTTCTGGAGCTGAAGAGACAGCAGTGATGAGGCCGACAGCAGGACAGGGGTGAGTGAATGAGTCCGACGCACGAGGAAGCCTCAGAATTTGAGCGAGTTCGGAGTGAAGACGGTGAGGAGAAGAACAGTGTGGAATGGGAGTGCCCAGCCACGGTGGGGACATGGCAGAGAGACCCAGGGAGCAGCCTGACTGGCCCCCACCAGCCCGATCTGGGGAAGTGTGAGAGTCAGAAATAAGTAAGACGGCGGGGCTCGTAGCCTGGGGAGTAGAGCAAGAATGTGTGAGTCCACGTCGACAGAAAACAGAAAAGACTGGGGGTGAGGAAGGGGCGGGGCATCCTTGCAGCAGAAAGAAAGGCAGCCGGCACGTGAGGCGTGACCGACGGAACCAGGAATGCGCCGTTCGACGCAGCGCTGACGGCAGGTGATGCAGGCGAGAAGCGTCCGTAGGTGGTGAGTCTGGTCGGCGAGAGTTAAGGAGGGTAGAGAGGCAGACGGACCCAAAACATCTTCCTAAAGATTCCTAACAGTTATAAAGGGGAAAATAAAGGTGAGTTTCCACGTGGGGCGTGGGGCAGATGCGTCCTTGTGAAGCCGTCAAAGCCACGGCACCTGTGGTAGCGGGACACGTGGAAACTGCGTGCCTGCTGGCACACAGCCCTTGATCCCCAGGGATCCCGGATCTGTTCCCGAGAGACCTCAGACAAACCCAGACCGAGGAACAGTCTGCACTCCTCAAAGTGCACTCCTCAAAGATGCCCAAGTCACGAAATAAATAAACTGTATAGAAAAGGGGGGGGGAGGCTCAGTCAGTTCAGCGTCCCACTCTTGATCTCAGCTCAGGTCACGATCTCACGGTTCTTGGGTTCGAGCCCCACGTCGGGCTCTGTGCTAATGATGTGGGTCCTGCTTGGGATTCTTTCTCTCTACCTCTCTCTCTGCTCCTATCCTGCTCTCTCTTTCTCAAAATAAATAAATAAACTTAAGAAATAATGCGCAGGTCACAAACCTGACGAAAGAAAACCTGAGTGGGGACAGCGGAGTTCCGTGCCTGATCTGGGAATTTCTTTTGCTAAAAGACGTTCCTGGGGTGGTTAGAAAAATCTGGGAAAGGTCTGTAGATGAGATCGTAGCATTGTGTCAATTGTTCCCGCCCTGATCTTGATGTTTGAGCTGGGATACGGAGGAGGATGTCCTTGGCTTTAGGACATACATATTGGGGGATGTGTTAGCAGTCAAGCACGTGGGGTCGAGGAAATCCACCTGCAGGCATGACTGGTCATGCATGGTCTTGCAACTTCTCTGTGAGTCTGAGAGGCTATTAAAACAAGAATTACAGAACGAGTGAGCAATGCAAGCCCAAAGAGGTGGGAGTCCAGGGAGCACTTTGCTGAGATCAGGTGGTCAGAGAAGACCCCTGCAGAGATGTCACTTGAGTTGAGACGTGGAGGAAGAGAAGGAGCTGGCCGCGCACAGTGGGGTCGGTGAGAGCAGAGGTGCAGGTGCCACAGCAGGAAGCCTTCAGCGTCGTGGGGCCGCACGCAGGAGCGGGGGGAGCGGTGGGAAGGGGGCAGGGACGGGACACCGGGGACTTGCAGGGCAGCGAGGGCGTGGATGCCATTCTAGGTGTCGGGAGCCTGTGGGAAGGTTCCCGAGCAGCACGGCCCGCAGCCAGCTCTGTGCGCTGGTCCGTCACCTCCCCGCTGCTGATGAGGCAGGGCTGGAGGCGCCCCCTTAGCCGAGGCCATTGCCACTGTACAGCTAGAGGTACCCTTCTGTCCGTGGAGACAGCCTCCAGCAGGGACGCGGCATGGAGGGGAGTGGCGGACCTGGCGGGACCTGGGGAGCTCAAAGGTGGCCCGGTTCTTCCACCTTGAGCACCTGGGTGGCTGTGGTGTCACCGGATTCAGGCGGGTGGAGGGCCAGGCCGGACGCCTCTCCGTGCCCCCAGGGGGCCCCTGGCTCTGAGAGAAGTACGCATGGTGATGCCCGTGGCATACGCAGAGGCCTTCTCCAAAGCCAGGGCCTCGTGTGGGTCGTGGTTTCCGCCACGAACAGGCATGTGTCCGCCTCAAAGGACAGACCATCGCTCGGTTCTAGGTCCCGGAAAAGGATTCAAACACTCGCTGCCAGCCAGGGCTTGCGACTCTCAGCGAAAGAGCCATTGTTCCAGCGGGTGCTTGAATACTGATTGCATCTCTTGCTTTGTAAATAACTCAGTGGTAAATTTTTACAATATTGTTTTTACAGAGACTATAATGAGAAGGCTGGGTTTTTCTTCCCCCCCGTCACTTGGATATTAAGGTCTTTAATGGAAGTACACAAAATGACTCCATGAAAAGCACACAAAATGTGGAGCAGGCTGCGGTGGGCTCAGCGCTGTGTTCAAGTCGAGGGGCTCCAGCCCCCCAGGGACGGCCCTCTCGGCAGCGTGGGAAGCCAGTGTCGCCTCGGCCCTTCCTCCCTGTCCTGTGTCCGGTCCATCCCTCGAGGGCGCAAGCTGCACGGGCAGTGGTCACCCCGTGGGATTCTTGGGGTGGTGGGAACGCACAGCTTGGGGACGGTTTTATCTGGGAGCCTGCCTACTTTTTAATTGGCCTTAGTGTTGATGAATGGCTCCGTTCTGCTGGGAGCGAGCAGGGCTGGGCGCTGGAGCGGGTAATCTGATTGCAGCCTGTGCTCTGAGCCCCGCAGAAGCCTCTGGAGCTGCCCTGATTGGTTTGGCCCCGGGCTGCACAGGGCTTGGCAGAAGTGAGGCAGCAGAGGGTGGGAAAGTGGGAGAGGAGGCCGGCGCCCTGGGCACTGGCGGGCCTCCACTCTGGGCGTGAGGTCATGGCCGTCGTCTGTGGTCCCGCAGCATCTTCCAGGCAGACCGCGTTGGGGCCCTGTGGTCCTGGGGGCAGCTGGAGACGCGGGGGCTCCTCCTGGAATGGCCCCTGTGTCCAGGAGGCACTCAGTAAAGGCTGTTCCCTTCCACCCAGGAACTGGGAGACCCCGTGGATGTGTGCGGGAAAGGCCGTCAAGCTGGTGGTCGTGTGGGCAGGCCCATCTGGTGTTCTCCAAACCACACTTTTCTCCCTGGGGCTCCCAGCCCCCCGGCTCATGCTGCCCTTAAACAACAACACCCCCTCGCCCCCTGCCCCCACCACCAGAGGGCTGGGCAGACCTTCGTCGCCCCTTGGGTCCAGCTCTGTCGCTGCGTTTGGCCCAGGAGAGGGCCTGCTGCGTTCCCGTGGGACCCCCCGGTCCTGCCCAGGGCAGCCCTGAGCCGAGCCTGGCTGAAGAGCCAGGAGAGCAGGGGGCGGGCCCTTCCGCAGGGCGGATCTGTCATCTGCTCCTCCTACCCCCCTGCGCCCCTCGCCCCCGCACCCTTCCGCCCCTCGCCCCGGCCAGACATGTGTTGTTGTCGTCTGGGGAGCTCATACCAAGCCCGGCCTCGTGAGGATGACTCAGAAGTGGGGTTTGGTCGCACGACAGGCGGGCAGCTTGTGTTTGCAGACACTGCCCATTTCAGGTTCCAGGAAATACCGCTGAAGTGAATCCTGTTTGAATTCGACACGTCTGTTCCACGTCCGGGACCCCGTCTCGCCCTCTGCCCCCTCTTGCCGGGCGGCCGTCTTGGCCCCGGAGTAAGCACGTGACCACCTCGGATGCCCGACCGTCCCTGGCCTGCCCCGCACGTGCGACCCGGCCACTGGTCCTGAAGTCACGCAGTGGTGCCGCGGCCCGTGTCACACGCAGACACGGGGGCGGCGGCGTGAGGAGCGGTACCCCAGCCCTTCCCACCCGGTGTGACGACCAGAGAAAACCAGCGAGGCACCGTCTCTGAGCGCACGCTTGCCCGTCGCTCCCACCCAGCGCGTCCGTGCTGGGCTGCAGGGCTCCGTGGTGCTGCCTTAGCTGTGGACACCTGTTCGCAGGTGCGCCGAGGTATCCTCGTCAATGACGAAGCGGCACCAGGAGCAGCTCCCAAGCCTCGCCGGCGCTCTCACACACCCGGGTGGCAGTGGGGGGGGGGGGCGGCGACCACCCCTGGGGAGCCCCGGCCAGACCGCCCCGCCCCCCCCTCCCCACCCATGAGCCAGCCAGGTGACGGTCACGCTCACCCAGGTGGAAGGACGGCCACCTCAGTGGTGACAGAACGTGTTCACCGGATCGGAAAGTTTGATTCCACATCCACGGGAAGACCGGACGTGCTTGCTGGTGATGCCGGGGAGTGGGGTTAACGGCGTCGAACCTGCAGCCGCGGGGGCCGTCATAAACCAGCCTGCAGCCCAGACGCCGGCCACACGTCTCTTATCCATCCCACACGATGCTTCCCACTTCTGTCTTCTTTACGTGTCAGTGCTCGCTCCTATCTTGTCTAAAAATCGCGATTTCCGCCTTGATTCCTAACAAACCGAAGGCTCTGGCTGCCCGGAGCCCATTCCTTCTGGCCGGGGACCCTGCAGCCGTCTTTCCCGTCTGGCCCCGAAGCCCGAGAGAAAATCGCGTGCCTTCCTGCACGTGGCCGGCATCAGCAGCCCCGCCGGGGCCCAAGACAGTTCCGAGCTCCCGGCCCCACAGCCGCTCAGGTCCGCGAGCGGGAGGCAGGTTTTGCGGTCCCGCAAGACCCGAGTGCAGTGGGCTGTGCCTTCTGACTGCTCGCTCTCGGTGCCCGGCGCCTCGCTCAAGGCGCATTTTATTCTGAAACCAGCGATCATCTTCTGTGTTCATTGCAGATAACGTGACGCGCGCTCTCCCGCTGCATTTCTTGTGACGAATGCCGTCCGGGGCCTCTCAGGACGCTGGGGCTTAGCGGAGGGAGAGCAGCAGGGAGAGCTGTAGACGTCCCTCGCTGTGTCTGACCCCCCCCGCCCCGAAAAACCCTGAAACCCGGTACCAGATCTACCCCGAATCGTCCTGCCACCGCGGCCCGGCGGGTGCGGGCGCTGGGCCGTTTTGTGAACTGTGACCTCGCTATGCTCATGCTTCGCTTCTGGACGCGGTTGGATCAGCTGTTGAACACGCCGTAAAGTGACCCGAAAGCGCTGAGGGTCGCATAAACGCGAAGTGTGACTCGTTCGGGTGTGTGGTGATGTGAAAACGGAAACACGTGCGTGGCCGCGTGAACTCTGGACTCGCTCACCTTTAGCGTCTGGGACGCTCCGTCCTCTTCAGAAATGACGCAGAGTGGCGCGGAAGCTGCCGCACACGGAGCAGGAGGGTGGCCGGGGTGCGGGAGGTGGCTCACGTGCGGCTCGGGGAGAGTTTACGGCTACAGAGGGCGCGGGCTCCTTGACGGTAGTGAGTCAACAAGCTTTGGCAGATCAGCTACTCTGAGTTTTTAAATGCTTGTCAAACAGCCGTCGGGATCAGGCACGGAGCTTGGTGCTGGTGGGGCGACAGCAGTGAAACGTGGTCGCTCCTTAGGGGATCCCGTGTTCATAGGGGACAAAGATGTGGGAACGTGAGCGCGGTGCGTGTGACGTGGTGGGGATGCGGGACCCTGGGACCCCCCCACCCCCACCCACCCCTACACAGAATCCAGGAAGGCTGCACAGAGGAAGAGATGGCCAGGGTAGGGAGGGGGTGAGAGAGGAGGTCAACTGGAGCATCCCTTCATGTATGGCATGTGTGGTGTGCCTACAGAGTTCCCAGGGGGTCCTGAGAAGGGTCGGGGGACAGTCTGGGCTGTGGTTAGGAGAGCCGACTCGAGTCACACTGCCTGGGCTCGGGTGCTGGCTCCTCTGTGCGCTTTCCCTGTGGCCTCGGACAAATTGCTTATGTTGTCTGGGCCTCAGTTCTCTCAGCTGTAAAGCGGGATAACGGTAGTGCCTAGCTCCGAGGGGCTTTTTAAGGCTGGTGCTTAGAAGAGTGCTTGGCACCCACTAGGTGCTCAGTACAGTTAGATGGTGATGGTGGTGGTGGTGGTGATGATGGTGATGGTGATAGTGGTGATGGAGATGATCAGATGGTGTTAGAGGTGGTGGTGATGGTGATTATGGTGGTGGTGATGGTGGTGATGATGATGGTGACGATGACGGTGATGGTGGCGATGGAGATGGTGTTGATGATGGTGATGGTGAGGTGGTGGTGATGGTGGTGGTGATGGAAAAGGTAGTGATGATGGTGGTGGTGATGGTGAGATGATGGTGATGATGGTGGTGATGGAGATGGTGGTGATGATGGTGATGGTGAGATGGTGGTGATGGAGGTGGTAGTGGTGATGGTGAGATGTTGGTGATGATGATGGTGATGATGGTGATGGTGAGATGGTGGTGATGGTGAGATGATGGTGATGATGATGGTGGTGATGGTGACGATGACGGTGATGGTGGTGATGGAGATGGTGGTGATGATGGTGATGGTGAGATGGTGGTGATGGAGGTGGTGATGGAAAAGGTAGTGATGATGGTGGTGGTGACGGTGGTATCAGCAGTGATACCTCCAACATTGACAGCAGAGAGGGTGGTGATGATGTCTGGCACCTGGGCCCCATTGGTGTCGGCAACATGAGCATGGACTGTGTGACGTGAGAAAGTGGCCACGGAGTGAATCACCCCAGAATGCTATGGTGTGGAATGTGAGTGCTACTGGCAAAGATCTCAGGAGAGGGAGCTCGTGGGTAGCTGGGACCCTTTTGGAGGAAGCCAGCCTCGGGCCAGCTTTCCCAGGTTGGAGAAATGGCAACTTCACAGCAGTGGAGGCAGGAGGAACCTGGGGAAGGGCACGGAGCGAGAACGTGGGGTTCGAGTGGACGCTTGCACGTGGAACATTCTGGTCCTGGAAGAGCCATACCCGGAGCAGAGGTTAGATCAGCGGCGAGTGGGGCGAAGGCCAGCCTTGGAACCTGCCACTTCCTCTGTGTTCTTCCCCATGGCGTGTGGCTGGTATGAGCCCCTCCTTCTGGCCTCTTCTAGGACTGTTGCCCTTCCTACCATGTGTCTCAGCACAGACCCACAGGGAAGTCCTGGGAGGGACACTCATATTTCCGTTTCACGGGTGAAGGACACAGGCTTAGGGTTGTGGCGGGACCGCTTGGAGCCTCCCAGGTGAGG
Source organism: Prionailurus bengalensis (assembly GCF_016509475.1). Taxonomy (NCBI): domain Eukaryota; kingdom Metazoa; phylum Chordata; class Mammalia; order Carnivora; family Felidae; genus Prionailurus; species Prionailurus bengalensis. Next base: position 2,423,405 of record NC_057354.1, on the reverse strand, counting down.
GCGTCCAGGATCCCACGCAGTGTGAGGCCCCGTTCACACCGCCTCTCCTCGCTGGAAGTTCCCTGGGCCAAGATCCCGTTGACAGTCTTTCTTAGTTCCGATAGGATGGGCGTATCTCTTGGGGCGAAAGCCCACTCAGTGCGCCGTCGGGGACACCTCTCTCATCCCAGGCCGTGAGCACCGGTGAGGCGAGCTGGGAACTGCAGGAGGATCAAACTACGAATGCGCTCCCACCACCGAAACGTGATGGGAGGCTGTCCTGCACGTCTGCGTTGCCACGGTAACGGGGGATTCGGAAGGGACCGCCCAGTGACACATTTTGCCAGCAGTACTCTGCAATCACGGAAGACTTTGTGGCTCAGTCTAGAACGACGGAGGTCGGGAGCTTGAGGGGCTCCAGGGAATGTGGCCGCGTCTCATGGCGTGACGGGCGAGGAGCTCTGGTCCCCTTGGAAAATGCCACTCTGGGGGCTCCCAGCCCGTGACAGATCCAGAGGATCGTGTGCCACGTGTGAGCATCAGCCGGTGGCCGAGGAGTTGTGTGGCTGCGTGGCTGAGGGTTTCTGTGGGGCCTCCCCTCCTGGGCTCCACTCTGCCACCCTCTCTTTTCCACTCCTGTCCCTGGCCTGAGTGCAAAACCCTCTGGGGGCCAGGCCTGCCGCGCACGGCCTGCACGAGAAGTGGTTGTTAGGTGACCTTCGAGTGTCACTGAGACTGGGGGGGTTTGGGGACGCTGAGCTGGTATGCGGCCCGGGGGCCCCTTCCCAGCTCCAAGCCGGCCCATCCACACCGCGGGCCGTGCACTCCATGCCCTGCCCAGAGAGCCTGTCGTTCTGGTCCTCCAGCACGTGCGGGGACCGACTCCATCCGCATCCGAGAGCCCCGAGGCCCCGTGACGGTTTGGGAAAACCTGACATCCCGCAGATTCTGAGAGCGTCTGAACCCTTCAGTCGGGAACGGAGGGAAGCGGGTCTTCTGCCTCTCAGATGTGAAACACAAACCCCCTGTACCGTGGCTTTCTGAAGTCCACCAACCACGTTAGCGGGGAGGCGGCCTCCGCGTCTTCAACGTGGTCGAAGGGCGTGAACTGGATTCCCAGGGAGAACGTCAGCGTTAGGCTCAGGTCAAGTCCCCTTCAGAACCAGGCTGTCCCGGGCCGCTACAACATCAGAACCACAGTTCAAAGTGATGGGATGGGCCTCAGCGCCAGGTGAGGGGCTCCCCATCTTCCCCCGTGTTGAAGTCGTAGGCTTTTTGGACCTTGTAAGGTCAACTCCTGTGACGGGCTGAATAGTAGACCGACGAGGCCCCTGTGATGAGCGGGTGGGCAGTCCCAGCATCTTCTCACGTCCCCCAGTTATAAGGAATAACGTGACCACTTTGTCCTTTTAGATTTTTTAACGTGGTGTTGATTTTGCTTCATCTGATAAACATATTCCGGAAAAGCAGTTCTAATGGTTTCCTTGGGATACAGGTTTTGTTCCTTGAAAAGTTTGAAAGGATAGCATATTGGGATCTTGTGGCTGCTTTAACAGCTCGGTCTGAGATCAAAGTGTGGGCAGGGCTGCGCTCGCTCCGGACGCTCTAGCGAGAGGACCCTTCGGCCTCCTCCCGGTCCTGACACTGTGGGTGCTCCCTGGCTGGGGGCCACGTCCCTCGTCTCTGTCCCGCTTACACATCACCTGCCCTTCTCCCGCGGTTCTCTCCTTTTCTTCTAGGGACCCTGGTCACTGGATTTAGGGACCCATCTTCTAGGGACCCTGGTCACTGGATTTAGGGACCCATCTTCTAGGGACCCTGGTCACTGGATTTAGGGACCCAGCAGATAATCCAACAGGATGATCGATCTCTTTATCTCAAGATCTCCACCCGGTTACTTCTGCAAACATCCTTTTTCCAAATAGAGTGACGCACACATGTTCCGGGGGTTTGACGTGAACTTCTCTTTTTGGGGGGTCACCATTCAACCCTCCTTGCACGGTGCTGTATGGTTTAGCATAATTTACGAACTTTTTAGTTTGAAACACAGATTTACAAAGAAGTTGCAACATAGTACAGAAAGGCCCCCCGGCCCCATCCCCTCCTGGTCTAACTCCCAGAAGTTACCCCCAGCAAACTGACCTCGATACAGTCTACAGATTTTAGGCATAATTGTCTTTTGACGGTCTGATTTCAAGTCGGAGAGGTGTGTATACAGCACAGGCCCCCTTCAAAGCCGTTTGATTCAGGCCGGATTTCACCATCCGCCCAGGGTTCCGCCTTCCACCACGGAAAGGGAAGCTTGAGAACCACAGACATGGTGGCCGCGACAGTGACTGCTTGGCGCACCGGGCGCGTTCCCCCCGCGTGGTGAGCGCTGCTCCTTTCGATAGATTCAAGCTGGGGCTCGGGCACAGGATAAGCTGCTGGGTCCGCTCCTGGGAAGGGTCTGGAGATCAGACGCGGAACACGCAGAGGGTTTGGAGTGAGCCGCTTGGCGGGTCTCGGTGGGGTCCGGGCGGAGCGCTGTGCGCTCGGGCACCGATGGGTGAGCCCACAGCATGCAGCGGCCTTCGTCGGCAGTCCGCCGTGCAAAGTCACGCTGCGCTCCTCACCACCAGTGCCAAACAGGAGGGAATGGTTAGGGCCGTGGCTTTTATAGTCATGGAAGATCATTCAGCCTGGGGGCCTGGGTAGCAAAATCCTGCACGGGTCACTGAGGAAATTTGGAACCTCATCCTCCTGATTGAGAGCAGTGGTAGTGCTGGAGTACCGGTATTTCGTGTCGACCCCGCCGCCCCCGTTTTACGGGATGGCTGTCACATTTTGTAACCTAGAATGGAAGAGAGGGGGGCCATTGGAATGTGTCCTGTAAAGGCACCGAGTCGAGTAAGAACCCTTTGAAGGGCAAGTGAGAAATCATGGTGCCGTTTCCTCCCGTTCCCGCTGCCGAACCACCTCTGTGCCTGAACGTTCTTTGTTTAAATTCCCGTTGCAAGTTTCAGAAGAGAAACGTTAACTTCAGGAATTTGAAACAAAAAGAAACTCACTCGGAGTTGGGTGGTATGCGTGGAGCCCGGACAGATCGTTCAGAGAACATCAGACGGTAATTGGCCGGTGTTGGAGGTGGAGTGTGATGCGGGTTGGGTAAATAATTTTGTTGCAGACTTTATTATTTTTTTTTTTTAATTACACAGACTAATTTGATATTGTCCTGGGAAGCCGTCCCTTTGAATATTCAACAAAAGCAACAATGCGCTGGAGAGATGATATTAAGGGTATTATTTTTGCATAATTTATGCTCGGTGACAGCTATCACCTGCTTTACTTCATCACCCGCTTACACGGAGACGGCTCGATCCTCCAGTCTCATTAAGCTATTTATTCATTGTAATGAATGATTTTAATGTACTGCGTTAAGGTTATGCCACGCTGAACTGTTAAGAAAATCCATCTTACTGTACACATTTAATGTTTGCGGCTAAATTAATGCCTTTGTTACCGCCTCCGTGGTGGATTGGACACCGTGCGTGCTTTGATCGCACCTGTCTCCGTTTCGTCCCGGTCCCGGGTCACCTCTCGGTAGCGTCGCCATCACCGCCCCCGATGGGGAATCTGTGGACAGGTGCGCGTCCCGTTTCGCACAAACCCCAGCAATTCGGCTGGAGCCCTCTTGGCCGCCCTCCCCTTCTCCCGCCCACAACCGCGGGAGCCTGCAAGGCCTCCTCTCCCCTCCCCCCCCCCGTTTGTGCCCCTCCCTGAATCCTTCAAGATGTTGTTGGCAAGTTGCAAAGACAGGAAGATAATATCTTTCCTGAGGATGCAAGGCAGTTCTAATAAAAAGCTGTCATTCACAAATCCAGATCGCCTGTCACACGATATGCATTTTAAAGACCATATGAACTGTTAAGTGGCTCAATATGGGCAGCCCGCATGGTTATTATGACTTGGAGATTTTTAGCGGTGAGAGAAGGGGGTGTGGGGCCTACTACTGCCTTGGCAAAGGGGACAGGTGGGGGTTCTGCAAAGACCTGCGGCATCTGGGCTCTGTGACCTCAGAATTGAGCGCCCCGTACCTGCTCGAGAGGCCTCTCCCGACGAGGGAAAGACGGGCACAAACGCGGATGCGGTGGAAACGCTGGAGGGTCATCCTTCACAATCTCGCAAGTTCTTGAAAACCACAAGCCGCACCGGGTGACACAGTCACCATCGGAGCGCAGCAGATGGGGACTCAGAAGGGTACTTTGCAAGGGGAGGCTTAGGTGGGACTCGGCAGGCGGCATCTCAGATTTGGGGGGAAGGGAGGGGAGAGCCCTGCTCACGCCAGGGCCGGCTGAGGTGTCGGAGGCCGGCGCCCTCCCTGGTCCGTCTGTCCGAGAGGCCGCCAGCTTGTGCCCTGAAGGATCGCTGGGACATTTTGTGATTGACGTTTGATTGGGGCGTCTCCTGATTTCACAGATGAGATCACCAGGGCCCAATCAGGAACTCAGGCTCTGAGATCTAAGGAAGAAGAATACGTTCTTTGGGAGAAAGCAAATGCAGAAAATTGTAGACAATTATTCTGGGCCTCTTTTAGACCGTGCGGAAATAATTAGCCCATCGCACTCAACCCAGCAGTTTACGATAAACGAAAACATCCACTTAGCGAGAATTTTTAGTTTTCGGAGGGAAGGACTAACGTGCGAAAACGGCGTGCTCCCGTCTCCCCCCACATTTGTTTCATTTCCTCAGGAAGAGAACAGCCACGGAGATCATTCGGAGGAGGGCAGAGCGGTCAGCCCCAGGTCCCACGCACACGCCGTGGCGTGCGAGGGTGGCGTTCGGTGGGACGGTGGAGGTGCAAGCCTCGTTCCCTCAGTGCTGGGCTTCTCCATCCGGTCACCAGGCTGGCCCGTCCCAGCCCCTCGTGATCACGTGGCCCCGTCTCTGTCGGATGAGCGCTGAGGGCTTTGCACAACTTGTAAGCAAACATCCGTCTCCCCTCATCCCGATGCCCGGCGCGTAGTAGGTGCCTCGCAAGTACCCGTGGGATGAATACCTGACTTGATGCGTGTGTAGAAAGAGTGTGGGCAGAGTGTCCGCATGGGGTTGTGGTCCGGACTTCTCACCTGGGCTCAGGGGACACTCAGCGGCGTCTGGAGACATTCTGGTTTCCCACAGGTTGGTGGGGGGGGGGGGGTGCTATTGGCATCTGCTGGGGGCCACGGACCCTGCCGAACAACCCTGCAAGACACAGGACGGCCCCCGCGGCCGAGAATGGTCCTCCCGTTGGGAGTGCCAAGTGTGAGAAACCCTGGTCACGTTCGGGAGATCCTTCCTTTTCCCTGTATCAGTTTTGCAAATTCTCTGATGTAACTTTGTAATTAAAAATCGCTGGTTAAAGAGGTGTTTTTAATTAGCGCAGACTGGGGATGGAGAGGCAGTGTGGCTCGTGGGAGTGGCGTGGCCACAGCACGCCGTTCCTCCCTGCTAGCTTTTGTCCCTGGGGAAACTTCTGGTGCCGGCTTGGGTAGCTGCACGTGCCCTCGGGCCTCAGAATCCTCGGAAGCTCAGGGGGTGTTCTAGAAAACACCCCTGGGATGTGTCCACTCTGTGATCTGCCAGGTAGGTGAGCCCAGGAAAGGAACAATTTACCCAAACGGACAGACTCAGCGTCATTTAGGGACAGTGGGGCTGAGCTGCCGTGTTGCTGTGTCGGGGGGCCTGGAAGCCGTTGGCTGGGACTGGGTCGGGCCTGGGGTCACCCTAGACGTGACCCTGACAGCGGACAGAGGTCTAGGACAGCCGCGTTTCACTGGTGTCCCGTCAGCGGTTCCTGTCGTGGCCCATGCACCCCGCTGAAGCGCTTTATGGCGGAGGAACGCCGTCTGGACCGCACCTGTGCCCCTGTCCCTCCGAACGCCATTCCCACCGCCTTTTGGGGGAATCCGCATTTGGCGTGAGGGCTCTGGGGTTACCTGAGCAGAGGCTCGTTCCTGAGCAGCAAAGAGGTGTGTTTATTCCCGCCCGTGTTCCTTCCGGGGACGCTCCCTGGGTCCGGCGTGCCTGTGCTTGGGCCGTGAGAGTGGTCGGTCCGACTTTCTTCCTCTCTGCCTCGGGGAGTAGAAGCAAAAAACAAAAAAACAAAACAAACAAACAAAACAAAACAAAACAAAAAACAAAACAAAAAAAACAACTAGGCAAAGCGTATTTTTGCATTGGCACGTTGTCCTCTGAGGACGCCGTCTGTCCCTAATTATGGCCGTGCCTCCAGTCTGCCCTCGCTGGGCAGTGCTCCTAAGGCACGCCTGTGGGTGCACGGCCCTGGCGGTGCGGGAGGAGGGCATCGGCCGCCGCATCGGGTCTGTCGGGCACCCTTCCCCTCCCGGCGCCGAGCAGAGAGCTAGTGACGAGCGTGTGGAGGGCAGCAGCTCTCGGTGACCGGGGCGGGGACGAGCTCGGGGCGAGCCGCCTGGGTGGGCTTGTCCAGGCCTGGCTGGCGAGGAGGCTGTCGTGCGAACTTCTCTCGTGCGCCGGAGCCCGGTGCGAGGCTCGGGCGAGCGCCGCAGTAAACTCGTGCTGGGCTTTGACAAATGCCCGTTTGCTCCGGGTGGTGACCAGGTCGTGCTGCAGGACGTGGACGCGGTGGGGGGCGGGGCTGCCGGATGAGAACAGCGCCGTGTCTCCAAGGCCCCCTTCCCTGTGTTCGGCGGGGAGTCTGACGCCCCCAGGACGGGCCGGGCGTGCCCCCTGCGGTTGGCGGGCCCAGTGAGCCGGGGCCACTGCCTCTGCGGAACGTGGCTGCTGCTCCCGGGTCCACCCCGCGTGCAGGCAGGTGCTCACCCAGAACTGTCTCTAGAACCCGGTTCCGCGAGGCACAGGCAGCACAGGGGCCTCTGGGACGGAACGTGCCGCCCTGACGTTCCTTTCCAGGGAACTGAGTTCCTTGCATATGAAAATTAACCTTCTTTAATAACAAAAATGACACAGGCCTTTGAAGTGGGGCTGGCGTTATCTTGCCAGGGCGCTTGCCAGGCCTGGAGTATTTACTGAGTAGTTTTCAAAGTTCATTAAACTCCAGAGATTAAAGGCTGCCCCTCGCGGTGCCCCGTGCCAGGGCACTAAGGCCCTATTACTTGGTAAAATGTTTGCTCCGTTGTTAATTCAACTCCCCTGAGTTCTCATCTTCCGAATCAAAAGACATTTCCCCGTGCTGTTAAATTTGACATTTTCAAAGGACCTCGGACCGTTGTTCGCAGCATTTGCCAGAAGCCCAGTACGGCACATTTATTTCCTGGGGGAGGAACGCTTGCCCCCCACGGTTCTCTAGAAATGTCAAATGCATTAGCCCTCCTTTCTCCCCACGCTGTTTTCCCGTGTCACCTGACTTCTAATAACCAGCTGACCCACACAAAGGCTCCCCAGTGCAGCAGGAGCCTGTGGGGGGCCCCACGCTCCCCGGCCCCCTGGCACAGGACCCACCGGGCAGGGAGCGTGGGGACAGCGGCCCGTGTGCCACCTGCTGGCCCGGTCTGTGATCAAAGCTGTTTCTTTTCCACTTCTCATTTCCTTCTATAGGAATATCCTTTCTGTCACCTGATTTGACTGAGGGCCTTTGCCGGATTCTGCAGCACAGTCCTGGTGGCAGTGACCGTGCTGTTAATGGGTCTTCACGCAGGCTGGCCTGGGTGGGGGTGGAGCCCTGTCTTCCCTTCACCACGAAGAGGTCCGATGGTGGACCCCGTGTTTCTGGAAAGAAACGCGGGGCAAGCCTTCGGTCTTCCATCACTGTGGGGGGCCTGTGAGAAGCCTTCCTTCCTGAGTGTCTGATGCACAGATAAACGGCCACCAGCCCTCTGATGTTGAGGACCCCCAGGCGTTGGCACAATCGAACCGGGACGCTGTAATTGGCAGGGTCGAGGAACATCCTGAAACAAGCTGTTCTCGCAAAAGTCATTCTGCGTTACTGCCCGGCCCGGAAGTCTTTGTCGAGCCCCTCTGTCACTTAGCAGACGTTTGCTGCTCCCACCGCCGAGCCCCGTGTCAGGGCTCGGCCGTCCAGCTGCGAGCAGCAGAGACCCACGGCATCACCGTGCCGGCGTGGATTTCAGGGGACTTCCTGGCCGTGTGCCCGATCACTCCAGGCCTCAAACTCCTCCGTGGTATCAGGGGAATAAGAGTGTGCAGCTTGCTGCGTTCTTTTGAGGATTAAATGAGATACCGCACGTATTGAGCTGAGCGTCATGGCAGGGATAAGTGCTCGATAATTAATAATCATCATCACCGCCACCAACGGCAAATGCCAAGGTTTATTAAATCCTTGCACGTGCCAGGCAGGGATCCAAGCAACGCTTCTCTGGTATCAGCACGTACAGCATCCAGAGCATCGTAGGTACTCGCACGGTACCTGTAACAGAGAACGTTGGGCCCGGAGAAGCTAAGTGACTTGCCCAGGGGTTCCACAGCTAAGGGGCAGCCGCGCTGGGATTCAAAACCAGCCTGTCTAAACCTGTGGATTGTGCCGAGATCCGTCGTGCCGCAGTGCCCGCGGCTTCCACCGTTGCTGCCAAGCCTCACGGAGCTCACCTCTCCCGGAAAATGGGTCCGTCGTCATCGGCGTCCTCGCCGGTAACAGCGGTTGCACCTGTTGGACTGTGTCCGTGTGACCTGGTGGCCCTTGTCCCTCACCCGCGTTACGTGAAGCCCTCCTGCAGGTACTGCACTGTCATCGTGCCAGCCGCCTGGGAGGACAGTGCTGGCTGTTGTTTCACGGGGGAGAGGACGAGGGTCGTCTCGCCCGAGGGACACCCCGGTCACCTCGGCTTTGCGTCTCAGGAGGAGCCACACTTCCTGGAGGGTGTTCCCTCCTCTGGGCCCCCCACCCACCCCTGCCCTTGACCTCCGTCCCCCTCCATCTCAGACGTGTCCTTCCTCCCTGACGGCTTCCCCGTGGTAAGTCTCCGCTCCAGCATTTTCTCCCCCCCCCCCCCCCGAAGGCCATCCCGCCCCCATCGTCTCTCAGGACGGGGAGGGACAAAGCCCCGTTCTGGGAACTACGTCACCTCCATAAGGAAGAGCATATTCTCCGTGCCCGCACCTTGATGGAGATGCGGAGGGAGGAGGGAGGAGGTCCCTCCGGACGCTGCCGTGAGGAGGGGTCGGGTGCTGGGCAGCGGGGAGGGGCGAGGACGCGGCAAAGTGGTGACCGTGCTCCCCCCACAGCAGTCAGGCCGCGCCCGGCCCTCGGCCTGTTGAGCCAGAGAGGCCACACCTGCCAACTTCCCAAAAGGAGTCAAACCCAGACTTTTATGTGAAATCTTTCCATTTTTACTCGTCAGAAGTGTCCTGTTAAAACACAAAGAGAGCTCTTCAGCCGGCACGTAGGCCAAATCAGGCACGTGTGCAGTTAGGACGTCTCCACAGCCATCAGACCGTGAGTGCCCTCACGCCCATGTCCGGCCTTCCTGCACGCCCACCATGTTCTAGAAGCTTCCGTGCCCGGCACGAAGATCTGCCACCAGGCCCGAGCCACCTGCCTGGCCGCCCAGCCATGGGCCCCAAGGCCGGGGGGCAGACACCCCAGAGCGCTAGGCGCGGCAGCCCCTGATCGGACGCTGGCTCTCCTCTCGGGAGGCCAGGCCTTTGGGGGGCCCTGGCGTCCTCCTTCCGCTTCTCAGGCCCTCACCCCTTCCGAGGCCGGAAATCTCCAGGCTTTGTGAGAGGAGAGAAGTTTCTGGGGACCCCATCCCTCCATCCGTGGTTCCAAACCCCAGAGAAAAAAGATTTGACCGCTTCATCCCAGAAGGCGGACATTTGTTATCCTTTAAATTATGCACAGGGGCCCCCGTCTTGCTGCGACTGAGTGAGGACACACAGTGAACACACGTGGGTGTGTTAGGAGGTGAAACAAATAAATGTTTACTTAACTTATTAGCAGTAAAAGAGCTTTCGTGCTCATATATGTGGCATTACTAATACACATCTGGTGTTATTAATAACGTTCTTCAAACCCTAAACACTTAATTCTTTTTTTTTTTTTTTTAATTTTTTTTTTTCCAACGTTTATTTATTTTTGGGACAGAGAGAGACAGAGCATGAACGGGGGAGGGGCAGAGAGAGAGGGAGACACAGAATCAGAAACAGGCTCCAGGCTCTGAGCCATCAGCCCAGAGCCCGACGCGGGGCTCGAACTCACGGACCGCGAGATCGCGACCTGGCTGAAGTCGGGCGCTTAGCCGACTGCGCCACCCAGGCGCCCCATAAACACTTAATTCTTAAAGGCCTCCCTAACTCTCACTGTGCTGCGATCTCAAGGCACGGCGATCACGTAGAATGAGCTCCTTCACTAGTGAGAGTGTGGACAGACCCACGTTTCGCGTAGCCTCAGTGACATCCGATGCGCTGGATGATGTCATCGGAGCGACTTAGGGCCCCCGTGGTGTTTAATCTCATAATGTGTCTGACAGACCGTTTGGATTAGGACGAGAGGCGGGGCCTCCGTGTCTGGCCTTCTGCTTGTTTTGTAAATAGGATTTTATCCTCACACGGCCACACCTGTTCCTTACCTGATCCTTAGGTATCCTTTGTGGCCGCTTTCATATAAAAGCAGCGTTGAGTAGTTGACACAGAAACCGTGGGGCCCTCAAAGCCTAAAATATCCATCAACCGGGCCTTTCTAGAAAAAGTAATGGTTCTCAAACACAGGACGCCCCATCCCAGAACCACCAGGGGACTTTTTTGAGGATCCAGAGGCTAAGTCCTCCTTTGGAAATATGGCAGGCAGGGACCCAGTCTGTATTTTAATGAGCTCCTTGGGTCACTGTGATGGCCAAGAGCAGGTTTAGGACGAATCTAGAAAATGCTCTGGTCTCGTGGTGGATCCCGCTGACCGTGGCAGTGGCCAGTGTGCACTCAGACCTTTGCGGCCGAGGCCCGAGCGTCCACACCACCCACTTGGAACGGCCTGCCTTCTCACTCCTCTGACACCTGAGCCCCGGCCCTTCCCAGTTTTCCAGGCTCAGAGCCCTGAGGTCCACACGGAGGCCCCTGTAACCCTGTGTCAGCCCTGGGAGCGGACGGGACGCTCCTACAGAGAGGGAAGGTGTGACCGACGTCTGGTGGGTTTTGTGATATACTTTTTAGTTCTACTTAAATCCTTACGGGAAAATTATTTTGATAAAAATACTTGCTCAAATAGGGAACAACGAAGAAGTCTGTGAAAACGAGGCCTCTCCCGGGGTGTTTGCTTTGGGAAGAGGGAGGAGAGGAGGAGTGGTCCCAGGAGGCTGTCTGCGTCCTTTCCTCCGTCCAGGTGGAGGTTTACGGGGGGGGGGGGGGGGTTCGCCTTGTGAAAATCCAGCAGCCTGTATGCCTGTGGCTTCTCAGCTTTTCTGCGGGGATTGTAGGATTCCCTAAACACGTATATTTTTAAGCGCCGGCTTTTGAGGGTGGACCCAGGTGACCCAGAGTCACCTTGAAAAGCTGACAAGATGGAACTTGAAACCTGTGCCCCGTTCCTGGGGGAGGCCCCTGCTGTGTGTGCATCGGTACTTTCGTAAGCCCTGCCGTTTTCTTCAGAATGACACAGTCACGTTGCTGGGGCGCCCGGGCGGCTCGGTCGGTTGAGCCTCTGACTTCGGCTCAGGTCATGATCTCGCGGTTGGTGGGTTCAAGTCCTACGTCGGGCTCCGTGCTGACAGCTCGGAGCCCGGAGCCTGCTTCGGATTCCGTGTCTCCCTCTCTCTCTGCCCCTCCCCCGCTTATGCTCTCTCTCTCTCTCTCTCTCTCTCTCTCTCTCTCAAAAATAAACATTAGAAATAAATTCAAAATAAAGTGTTGGCAAATGAGATATAAACATTTGAGTTATGTCAGAGTTTTTGTTAGAAAAATAAACAATTTCCACTTGGGTAGGGACCCCACTTCTTACTGGTGTCTGGGGTGCCCACTCCTAGCAAAGCACCTGTACGTGGGGAGGGGAAGGGCCTGTGGAGTGAACAGATGAACAGATGTGATTCTCCCCACGCGTCCAGGAACCACCAGGGTTTCTGCGACTTGGCCTGAAATACCTGCTTGCTCTGCATGACTGTCTCTTAAGCACGCCCCGTCCACAGGATGGACGTTTGGCGGGGGGCAGGGCTCTCTTGTGTGCTGGAGACCCAGACGCTGAGCAGCGAGCGCGGGGAGCACATGGTGAGCTGTGTATGCTGCTTACTGCAGAGCGGAAGGAAGGTCGTCGGGGCACGAGCTGACCGTATTTCTGGGGGACTCCCCCTCTGCGTTCCTTCACTCACGTTCTCACGTTAGCGTTGAGTGAACATTGAAGTATTATCAGTCCTGGTTCTTTATCTTGGCATCGATGATGTAGCTTGAAAGATTTTGAGCGTTAAACATTTACGGAGGCCTGATTTTGCATTAGGATAGGTTTGCACTCTGGGTCTCTACAACTTATGTAGTCAAGAGATGAGGTTCTTAGGAGTGATGCTTGCACACAAAAGAATAAGAACAAGAACAGAATAACGCTATTTGAGACTTATCGCCTATAAGGGGAAGGGGAGCGGGAGAGACCTTGTGTTGGCCCTGGCTGTCCGGAGAAACAGAACCCATAGGTTGAGTGCATACAGAGACCGATGCACCGGAAGGAACAGGCCCCCACACTTTGTGCGGCTGGCATGTCTGAAATCTGCAGGGCGGGTGGCCGGCTGGAGGCTCGGGGAGGAGTGGATATCGCAGTTGAGTAGGAAGAAAGCCTGCTGGCAGAATCTCCTCTCCTTCGGGGCATCTCGGACTTTTTTCTGCTGTGACTTCAAGTGATTAGGCGAGGCCCACCGCATCCTGAAAGGCGATCTCCTTTACTGAAAGTCTACTCATTTAAATACCAACTTTATCACTCAAGGGCCTTTAGGCACCTGTAGATTGGTATTTCAGCAAGTATCTGGGTCCCGTGGGCTCCGTGGGGTCATTCCATGGCTTCGCTGATGGGCACCATTGGGGAACCACCTCCCTCTTGAGAGAAGCAGGCAGTGGTGTTCTATGTGAGCCACTGTGACTAGATTTAGTGGAATGAATCTTACCCGCTGGGTCGGGGGAGAGCGGCACTCGCCATTTGTTACTGTCCGCCCCGTAGTTTCTCCGTGGGGAGTAAGCAAGAAATTAGAAACATGCACATGTCCTTCCTCCTCTGCCCTGCTTCCTCTTGGGACTCATGCACTCTGAGCCTCCCAAAGGAGGGTTGGCACCAAGGAGTGTCACCATGCCCCCAAGCGGTGACCCCGGTGACGCACACAGGAGAGACATGCCCCACGCGGGCTGGGCACCGTGCCTTGGGCCAGTGGAACCCAGCTGAGTGGGGATTTATTTTGACGTATTTCTTGGGCATCGTACATTCTGTCCCGATGAACTCAGACACAGGTTCCAGAAAAACACTGGGTTTGGACATGTTCCTGATGACCATTCCTGCCGTGTGACGTCCCGCTCTTGGACAGGCTTGGAAGCCGTCCATTTCCTTGTTTGGTTCTCTTGTCATGAACTTGTTGCACACACTTGTGTTTGCGAGTGAGCCCTGGATCGGTGGCCGTGGTTCCCGAGCGCGATGGGTTTGGGTGGTGAAGTCAGGTCCTCTGAGTCACACGGCGAGGGCGTTCGAGATGGTTTGTCACTCACTCTGGGTCCTAACCAGACCGCCTCAGCTCGGCTTCCCCCCCTCCCTGCCCCCCCACCCCAAACCAGGAGCTGCAGGAAAACGGGGTCCACTGTTGGACTTTGAGCCCCAACCCCTTCCCCTTCCCCCCCACCCACCGGCCTTTTTTCTGAACAGGGAAGAGGGGCCATGTTTGTATCTCAGTCGGGCTAATGGGGGAAACCTTCCCCTCCACTCCGTGACTTCCTCGTGTCTGGGAAAAGTAATCAGCTTGCATCAGTCAGCCATTGGGTGTCCCTTCAGTCAAGCCCACAATTGTAAGCAGAGCGTCCAGATTGGAACACGCGCCTGCAGACCCCACAACAGAGCAGCCCTCACACTGTGACCGAGCAGGGCCCGGCCTGGTGAGGCTGCCTCCCGGGAGCTGGCATTTCTAGCTTGTGCGGCCTCTTGTGAGGGCATCACACTGGGCTTGGCTGGGCTGAGTTTGCTGTAAACTGAACCCCAAATCTTTATGCACACTAACCTCTTCAAACACCAGACTCTTCAAACAGTATCTTCAAGTATTTAAAAGCAAAACAGAGTTTGTTATGGTTTTTTTATGTTTATTTATTTTGAGGAAGAGAGACAGAGAGCGTGAGCAGGGGAGGAGCAGAGAGAGAGAACCCCAAGGAGGCTCTGGTGATGTCAGTCTGGACCCAACGCGGGGCTCAAACTCAGGAACCGGGAGATCATGACCTGAACCGAGATTGAGAGGAGGACACTTCACCGACTGAGCCACCCAGCCACCCTCATTAATGATCTTTTTTAAAAAATGGAAGTTTGGGGCTCCTGGGTGGCTCAGTCGGTGAAGTGTCCGCCTCTCGATCTCGGCTCAGGTCCTGATCTCACGGTTCCTGAGTTTGAGCCCTGCATCAGGCTCTGCGCTAACCGTGCAGAGCCTGCTTGGGATTCTCTCTACTCCTCTCCCACTCATTCATTCATTCATTCATTCTCTCTCTCAAAATAAATAAATAAATAAACCTTTTAAAAAAAATAGATTATTAATGGAAAATGCCAAACATATTCAAAAGCAGGGAGAACTTTTGAATCCCAACCCCTCCAGATCTCCCCCCACCAGCTTCTATCCACCAACATGGGTTCTTTGCATCTGTCCCCAAAACAGCCTGTCTTTGGAAGCAGCACAGGGCATCAGACTGGTCGTCATTTTCTGGGGGGCATCGCTGTGGGCACTGGCACAGGCCAGCGTGCCCCTGGCTCACATCTGACATCGTCCCTAAGCATCGCCAGCTCGTAAGCTGATGTTTCAGCTGGTCTTACGTGCGTGCTGTTGTCTTGGAGAGACTGACCCTGCCCTCCAGGGTGCGTGGACCTTCCAGGCAGGGGCTGGGGGCCAGGCTCACCCGGTGTCGCCCAGGGTGCGGGAGCAGCGAGTGCACCCAGCGTCCCCTGAGCCCGTGGTTCTCACGTGGCTCCTCGTCGGCCTTCCACGCGTGAGGGGTGGAGCGAGGGTTAGCTGGGGGCCCTGCTCGCCTGCGCGGCTGGAAACCTGCCCTAACATCTGCCCAGTTGTTTAGCTCTTTAGCGCAGAATGGATTTCCATCCTAATGAATATTTGCATGGAGCTTTACTCTTAAAGCACATGCGTGTCTGACCGGAAGTGTTAGACCAATTTACAGATGAGAAAACGGAAGGGTTAGCGACGTTCCCACTGGTCACCACAGTGGAATCTGTTGGAGAAAGTCCTGTTCCCCCCTTTCTTCCTTCTTCACAGATCCACACGTTTATTCGGGATAAGTAATCTCCTCAACAAAAGGCTTGTTTCCCGGGCTCCCTTGCTGCTAGGTGTTACCACATGGCTAAGTTCTGACCCAGTGCAAATACATGGAATTATTTGGGGGACTTCTGGAAATTTTTTTTTCTTTTTGCAAACTTTCCTTTCTGCCTCCCCCTCGGCTTTCTTCCTTCCTCCTTTTTCCTATGTGGAACACAGAAGTGATGGCTGGAGGTCCAGCAGCTACCTTGGGTCCACGAGGTGACCTTGAAGGTAGAAGCCACAGGTACACAGACCAGAGACATGACGAGTGTGTGTGTTGGGGGGAGGGGGTGCCCCCAGGCGTGGCCTCACTCATCGGCTGCTGTCATACTCTGAGGTGTGTGGCTACCTCCCTAGAAGTCAGGACACTCTGGAAAGTGACCACTTTGTACCCCTACTTCCACGTGGGGGCAGTGGCTCCAAACACTGCATCTCACGGGAAACGTGTAAGTTGGACCCAGAGGGGTCCCCGTGCACATCACTCGGTTCCGCCTGCACCTCAGGGTGTGTCGTCTTCTGAGCTATTCTGCTGGTGGCCGTGCAGCCACTTGGGCCGAGTTGACACCTTCCCGTGTCTGCATCTTCCTACCAGCAACTCGAGCTCACGCTCCCCGTGCCTCATGGGATGCCGTTTCAGTTGCCTTTATTCCTAAACCCAAAGGGCAAACGGGAAAGCACCGTCTCTGATCTTGGAGAGCTTCCCCCTTTGTCTGAACGCAGCAGCAGGACACAGAGTATCAGGAAAAATCTAGAAATTGCCATGTGCAATCTCCAGCTCATGTAAGTATCTCCACGTGTTATTCTTAATTAATTATATTTTATTGAAGCAATTAGGAGACTGACAACCTCAGTTAAGTGATAACGAGAAGACCGTGTCTTTTCACGTGCTACTGATCAGACGGGGTGGCCGGGCGTCCCAGGGGCTGGCACCGGGAAGGCACGGCATTGCGGGGGGGGGGGGGGGGGGGGCAGACGGGTGGGCAGCCGTTCCCCGCCCCCTGCCAGCTGCCACCTGTTCGCGCACAGTGCCCCTCCTGCCAGGGAAAGGAGGCCCCTCGGCACATCCCTCGGCTTCCTTGTCTTTGTTTGAATTTCCAGAAACAGCGGCAACAGCTGCTCCAGTCCTGAACACCGCGCTTCTCTGGGAAGTTGGGTTAATTTGTCTAATTTTACACCTTTCACTCTGCTCCCTGCGGTGGAGTGCTTTCGCGTCAGAGCGTCAGGTAGATTTCATGCTTCTTGCCTTCCCTGAAACTGCCCGTGGCGTTGAAAGCGGCCCACGCACCTGGCTCAGACCCGGGGCTGCGGGACTTAACTGGGATGGTGACGGCCGAGGGGGCGTGGTGTCCCCGGCATGGCTCAGCTGGTGGGACGGGGACCGCACGGCAGGGCCGGCAAGGGGGCACGGCACCGTTTTCTTTCAGTCACACCTCCCCTGAATCAGAGTCATTTCTTGGGGACGATGCCAATTTCCCAGGGGCTTCTGGGATTTGGAGGTGAGATGGCTGTTTGGTTCTTTGTAGGACGAACATTGTTAAGAAGACCGTGCGTTCTTTTGGCTGATGTCAGTGTCATCACCTTGCTGACTTTGGGGGGGCCTCGAGATTACACTGAAAGCTGTCCATCACCCTGTCGTCTCGCCTCAGCCTTCCCACCCCTCGGAAGCCACAGCCGGCCTCCTCCCCGCCCGCCGGGGGCTGGCACTTCCCCATGAGACACCATGCCACGTCCTCACTGTGCCTGTGCTGGGAGACACTCTAGAAACTGCTCTTCCCCTTGGCACCGATGCTTCAGGTGTGGGGGCAGCCCCTGGTCTATGAGACGGAGCCTGGTGCCCACGTCCGACCTCGGGGCCGGGACTCCCCCACGCTGGTGAAGAACAGGAAGCGAGAGCCGCTCACGGAGTCCGTGTGGCAGGACCACACATGGTTCAGCCACGGCCCCAATCCCCCGCGTTCACGTTGTTTAACTGGTCAGTATCCTCACGTCTGCACCGAGGGGGAAATAAAGCCGAGGCTGAGACGTGGATTTAATCCAAGGGTCTCTCCAACAGATCTTCTCTGTGCCGAACATGAGGTTGCACTGCGAGCACTTGTCCCTCATCACTTAAACCGCCCCCCCGGGCTTGTAGCAAATCTCCCGAATCCTCATCTGGAGAAAACACAGTGCACTTTGCCTCCAGGGCTCCAAGTTCTCGGGGAGGATCTTAGGTGGTTTGGTGTTTGGCAGTGTGGAGAGCACAGGAGACGGTTGGCTTGTGGATTCGTGCCGGGGCTGATCTGGGGGAACACACCCTTTGCTGTCAGAAGGCGATGTATTGGGGGGGGGGGCCCGGGGACGTTGACAGGAGGGGGTGTCACTGTATGTTGAGGGGCCACCGCCAGCCTCTCTGACCGGGAGAAATTTGAGCTGAGGCTGGACAGCATCCAGGAGCCAGCCTGGAAGAGACAGCGACGGAATATTCCAGCAAAGGGGTGGGAAGGCGTGTTGAAGGCAGTGTTCACTCCAGCTGCTGTACGAAGATGCGGTCGAGCATCAGACGTTTACAGGGGCTGGAAGTGCCAGGTGAGGGAGCTGGCAGCTTTGGTTCCTGGTGAGCACCTGTCCCTGCCCCGCCCTGCCCCCTCCCTGCCCTGGCTGCGTTCTCACATGGGGGAAGGTAGGGTCTTCCTCTGTTCTTAAGGGCGCGAATCCCATCGTGGGGCCTGGTCCCCATGACCTCGTCTACTACTAATCATCTCCCAGAGGCCCCACCTGCGTTGCCATCACTGGGGTTCAGCAGGGCGGTTCTGTCCTCAGCCTCCAGGCTCAGATGTCCCTGCTCCCCCGGCCCCGGTTCCCCAGTAATATCCGGCTTCATCCCGGGGCCCCTGCCCTCTGCCTGGATACACCGTCCATGGTGCTCACTCCCAGAGGGGCGCCCCTCCCCGGCTCCCCAAGACCCTCGTGAACACGCCTACAACAAAAAGTAGTTGCCATCACCAGTTACTTCTCCCTCCTTCTAGAAGGTTCTTCCCCCCTTGCCTCACACAGCTGGCCCCGTTCCACTATTCAGTACTCCACCGTAACGGCAGCTCCCTCGAGAGGCCACCCCCTGTTGCGACCCTGCGATGGGAACGCACGTCCCCTCCCCACGTGCACAGCTTCCTGTGCTCACCATTGGTGGCCTGTGTGGCGGGGCCCTTTCACCTGGTGGCCGGCGGACCCGCGAGGGCCCCGAATCCCAGCACCCGGACCCCAGCAGTTGGCCGCTGTTCAGATACACCGTTTTCAGGGGGCTGGCGGTAGAATTGTAACTGAAGCACGGGGAGGCCACGGGGAAGGTGGGGAGCCACTGATCTCGTCTTCGTGGCTCGTGGACAGCGGTGGGCTGCACTTCACCGCTTTGCACAACTTTCTGTCTCTTCACAAAGCTAGACAGAAACTTCTTTCTGACGTTTCTCCGGAAACTCTGCCCCTGGGTATATTCCCAAGACACATGTCACAATAAAAATAACAAAAAAAAAGTTCAGGAATGTTCTTCCTAGAAGCTTCATGCTGACCTGCTCCACAAGGCAGCTTCCTGAGCCCACACGCCCGGGAAGATGGGTGAAGAGGGCCGCAGCTCGGCCCTGCAGGGTGACACATGGTGACAGTGGGAAGGAGCCAGCACGACGTAGATGACGGTCACACACATTCTGTTGAGCACGAGAAGCCGGACTGGAAAGGCTGCACGCCGCATCATTCCATTTCTTCGTTTGCGTTTCTGTGAGGTTTGCAAACAGGCCAGACGAACACCGGTTTCTTACGGCCACTGTGGCAAATCAGCACACACTCAGTGGCCTAAACAGCGTAGGTGTATTCTCAGCAGGGTCGTGTCCCCCGGGGGGCTCTGGGGGAGAATCTGTCTCCTGGCTGTTCCCGGTTTCTGGGGGCACCCACACTCCTTGCTGTGGCCCCAGGTCGCTCTGTCCTCGGGTGCTGTCAGCGTGTGCCTGGCTCTTGTAGGCTTATTCACTTGAAGGTTCTGGAAACTGAGCAGTTCGGGAAGCTGCCGGTAATCTTGCCAAAAGGAAAGCAGCAACATTTTCAAGATGCTCTTGCCTTCCAAGGCCCCGCGTGGGCTGGCACAGATACAGAGGCCTGCTCAGCAGCCCCCCCCAACCCCGCCCCCGTTCCTGGGCTCGGAGTTGCCTCCTAACCCCTGGAGCAGTGGTGAGGGCTCACGGCCAGCAAGGCGGCGTCCCTGACCTTGAGCTTCTCCCTCATTTGGTACCAGAATCAGAACCGCCAAAGACGCATCAACACAGCTGGGCCTCGGAGACAGACACACTACGCCTCCCTAACACTCTTTAAATAACTACAACGTGAAAAGGGGTTTCCTCCCTCTCCAGAAGGAACTAAAATGTGTTCTTCATAGATAAACATTTCAGACCAGACCAACTCATCTGGATCAAATGTTACCTTTTTAAAGATGCAAATTGAAAATTAAACATCAAAACGCGAGAGTTCACTGGGGCCGCCAGGAGCGGCTTGGATGCTCTTTAGAGCTGGTGCATGGTTGGAAATCGGGCCCACAGTCCCTACCAACAGGCAGGGAATCTGACTCCGTACTGTTGTCTCACTTTGTGTGGTTTAGAATTATTTTAAAGAGGAAATAGCATAAGAACTACTAAGCATATCTTAAGCAGGTGGAAGCTGCTGTGAGTGAGAGAAGTCAGTCCCCAGGATCATTCCAGGAAGATGTGGGCAAGCCTTTAACCCTGCATCCTCACTGTCGCCCTGAAATGTCACTCATTTTTTAATATTCCCAGCGTGGAAACTTTGAAAGAGGCTCAGTCACAGCTACTAACAATATACCGTTTGGTGGCTGAGAATACTCAAAGTTTTAGAAATCTGATCGTCATACTTAACGTCGGGGGGCCTGCAGCGCCACGGGGCACCCTGGACCAGACCCGATAGTGAATGTAGTTTCACTTATTTTCCCAGATGAGAGCTAATGAGCTCAGGGGAGGGAAGGGACTTGCCCGAGGGCGCACAGCTCAGGGTTCAGCAGGGATCCAAACCAGTCAAAGTCCTGAGAACAGCCAGCTGCACCTCAGGAGTGTTGGCTTTTATACTGAGACCGGACAGGCTGGAGCTGTGGGAAAGTCCAGTGACACTTTAATGCCTTTCCTGTAAGTTATTAAGGAAAAGAAGAATATCTTGTGATCCTGTATCCACTCACCCATCCATCCACTTGTCCATCCATTTTTCATCCATCCATCCACTCATCCATCAATCCCTCTGTCCATCCACTCATCTTTCCATCCATCCATCCGTCCGTCCGTCCGTCCGTCCATCCATCCATCCATCCATCTGTCCATCCACGCATCCGTCCATCCATCCATCCACCCACTCACCTGTCCATCCACTTGTCCATCCATTTTTCATCCATCCATCCACTCATCCATCCATCCCTCTGTCCATCCACTCATCTTTCCATCCATCCATCCATCATCCATCCACCCATCCGTCCGTCCGTCCATCCATCCATCCATCCATCCATCCCTCTGTCCATCCACTCATCCGTCCATCCATCCATCCATCCATCCACCCACCCACCCACCCACTCACCTGTCCATCCACTTGTCCATCCATTTTTCATCCATCCATCCACTCATCCATCCATCCATCTGTCCATCCACTCATCCGTCCATCCATCCATCCACCCACTCACCCGTCCATCCACTTGTCCATCCATTTTTCATCCATCCATCCACTCATCCATCCATCCCTCTGTCCCTCCACTCATCTTTCCATCCATCCATCCATCCATCCATCCGTCCATCCATCTATCCATCCATCTGTCCATCCACTCATCCGTCCATCCATCCATCCACCCACTCACCCGTCCATCCACTTGTCCATCCATTTTTCATCCATCCATCCACTCATCCATCCATCCCTCTGTCCATCCGCTCATCCGTCCGTCCATCCATCCATCCATCCACCCACCCACTCACCCGTCCATCCACTTGTCCATCCATTTTTCATCCATCCATCCACTCATCCATCCATCCACTCATCCATCCATCCCTCTGTCCATCCACTCATCCGTCCATCCATCCATCCATCCACCCACCCACCCACCCACTCACCCGTCCATCCACTTGTCCATCCATTTTTCATCCATCCATCCACTCATCCATCCATCCCTCTGTCCATCCACTCATCCGTCCGTCCATCCATCCATCCATCCACCCACCCACTCACCCGTCCATCCACTTGTCCATCCATTTTTCATCCATCCATCCACTCATCCATCCATTCCTCTGTCTATCCACTCATCTGTCCGTCCATCCATCCATCCATCCATCCATCCATCCATCCATCCGTCCCTCTGTCCATCCACTCATCTGTCCATCCGTCCATCCATCCATCCATCCATCCATCCATCCATCCATCCATCCCTCTGTCCATCCACTCATCTGTCCATCAATCCACCCATCCATCCATCCATCCGTCTATCCACTCATCTGTCCATCCATCCATCCATCCCTCTGTCCATCCACTCATCCATCCATCCATCCATCCACCCACCCACTCATCCATCCATCCGTCCATCCATCTGTCCTTCCACTCATCTATCCATCCATCCATCCATCCATTCATTCATCCATCCACCTGTTCATCCATCCACCTGTCCGTCCATCTGTCAGCCACCCATCCATTCACCTACCCATTCACACATGCGTGCACTCACCTGTTCATTCACCCACTCATCCATATGTCCACCTACCTACCCATGCATGCATCCCTCCTTCCTAGATATTGGGGATTCCATGACCAACGAAGCTGATGAGGTCCCTGCTTTCATGGATCAGATATTCTTCTTCACCGTCCCACATTGTCATCAAAATGGGCAACCATGTTGTGTCCTCAGGAGTTCCCCACCCCAAGCATCCGCCTTGGGGCCCGTCTAGGGGATCTGATTTCAGAACTGCATTAATCACTCCCTCACACAAGGAAAAACTGCGTTCTCAATGTAACAACCTCAGCAGAGACGGCGCCTGGATGATTGGCTGGCACAACCTCAAGTAAGACTTCCTTGTCTTTCTTGTATTAGTTTTCAAGTGGGCAGCGTCCCACAGGGCCAGACAGCCGAGCATCAACATGGAGGCTCAGCCACCAGCTGGACTGCACTGTGTCACCCACTTCAAAGACGCCACCACAGTCATGCCTTAGATGTGGCCCACCATATGCTCAGCAGCTACATTGAACAGCTCATTTCATTGAGCTCTGTCTGATACAGAGCAAGTTTGGAGCTCAAAAAAATAAAAATAAAGGGAGCAAATGTGAGCCAGAAAGGAAGGACTATGTGTGTGTTGGGGGATGCGTGGGGGTGGAGATGTGTCGGCACCGTGGGCAGAGCGTGGCAGGCGGCCCGCTGGTGTGGACAGGCTGGACAGAAAAGCCTCAGGCCAGGCATCTGCTGGTGCCCGCAGGATGTGCGCCTGTCACCATGCTCACTCCTCAGCGTGGTCCTGTAGGGGGGCCACGATAGGGGCCACGCCACGTCTCAGTGCGGGACCGTGAGTACTGAGCCGCCTCCTCTAGAAAGAGGTGAATGCAGTCTCCCCACCCTTAAAGCAGGGGTGCCTGGCTATGGCAGGCCCTTGAGAGCGATGAAGGATGCCTTTTGGCCACTGATACAATCTGCTGTCCCCTGCAGGCAGCAGCCATGGCCTCCTCTGGGACTGCCCCGTGTCTGGTTCATTACTGAATCCTGGTAGGTAAATGAATGTCTGTCTCAGTCTAATCTACACCGAGACAAACCAAGGGGAATCTCAGTGAATGTTGCTAAGATCTGGGCCCCCCGGCGTGACCCAGGATGGCTGGAACTGGCTCCTGACTGCTGCCCGAGCCAACTGAGCGGTCTGCCCCCAGTGGCACCATCAGTCTTGGCGTGTGGGGGCTTGAGAGTGGCCTTGGAACTTGGCAAATGCTACAGATTAGTGTCCTTCCCAGAGAGCCGGTTTTCAGCGTTTACCGGCGCCCCACTGGCTTGGAATCCTGAAGTCTAGATTCCTTAGCATGGCATTCGAGGCCCCTCCTGTTTTCCCAACTCAGCTCAAAGTGGCTTCAGAACAAGAGAGAAGGCTGGGGCGGGGATTGACTGGCTCATATAACTGAAGTTTCCATGGCATGTCTTGGTAGAGATACGTCCAGGGACTGAGGACTGTGTCCTCGAACTAGGCTGGCTCCCTCTCCCGCCGCTTTATCAGCTCCGACAGTGTCCACGGAATCAGCAAACCCAGCAAAACAGCTTTTCTTAGCTAGGAGCTCTAGCAAGAGCTTTGGGTTGCATCTGGTTGGCTTAATCTACCTCTTCTTTTCCCCTTGAAGCAGTGGCTCTAAATGGAATGTTCTGTGGGACACCTGGGTGGCTCAGTTGGTTAAGCATCTGACTCTTGATTTCAGCTCAGGTCATGATCCTGGCGTTGTGGGATCAAGTCCCACATCAGGCTCCACACTGGGCATGGAACCTGCTTTGGATACTCTCTCTCTCTCCCTCTGCCCCTCCTGGCCGCTCACATACTCTCTCTCTTAAGAAAAATAAAAAGAAAAGAGAAGAAAATAAATAGAACATTCTGGTTGGTCAGGCCTGGGCCCTGTGACATCCTTTGAGCTGGAGGGGCAGAGGCAGCCCCCCCAAACCTCGGGAGCCAGGGCAGAGGGACGCTGGGGCCTGATCCCCAAGGACAGGGCATGCGTGCTGGCAGTGCCCCTCTGCCTCTAAGAATGACTGCATTGAACCCACCCCTTCTCGGTTCGGTGCTCCTGGCTGTTTGTCTGTACGTGACTTCCATGCAGGGTGCCCTCTGTGTCGACCATGGTTTTAAGCCATCATTCTCAAGCGCCTCCCCCCTCCTTCCTTTGCAGCTGACCCCCTGCCCCTCCCACCTGCCCTGCACCCCCACTGACAGCATCCTCCCCCCTGCCTCCCTTCTGCCAGGCTGCAGGTGACTGCGAAGTTGTTCAACCTGCCCCTCAGCTGCCAGCGCAGGCCGTGGTCCTGGGGCGAGGGGGTGAGCAAGAGAGGGAGCACAGCACCTGACCTCCGTGCCCCGGGGTGGGGAGCACCTGGGCTGGGAGGGGGCTGGCCTCTCCTCACTTTCTCAGCAACCTGGGTCTGTGGGCAGGCTGTGTCCTCACCTGGAGTTTGGGGACATAACAGCACCACGGCGGGGATCGGATGGAGGCTGCCCCACGCCCGCGTCACAGCAGAGCCCCCATCGTGGCTGTCACTGCCGTGATGTTGCGGCTCTCGTGCGATCATGGCGGGCACAGTCAGTGCTCCAGTCGTCACTGATTGAGCACGTCCCCGGCGCCAGGGCCTGTCTGCCACAGGTTCTCACTGAGGTCCCTCATTTGTGACAGGTGTTGTCCCTGGTCCCCACGTCCATGTGAGCGCCCCAGGTCCAAGTGGGTCTTCCCGGGAGCCCTTCCTGTGCTGCTGGGCTCCAGCTGGGAGATTTCTCGTGGTCAGAGGTCAAGGTGGGGGCAGGCCTTCTCCTGGGGCCTCTCTCCTTGGCTTGTGGACGGTATCTTCATGTGTTTGTCCCTCTGTCTCTGTCCTAATCTCTTGTGAAGGTGCCTGTCGGATCGGGTGACCTCGTTAAATGTACTCACCTCTCAAAAGATGCCATCTCCACGTACAGCCACATCCTGAGGTCCTGGGGCCAGAAGTCTGACATGACGCTCCCCAGCGGCCGGCTTAATGCAGACATGTCACCTGCGCGTGAAGGCACCGCGCCCCAGGTGGCGGGGGTGGGGGGGGCAGGCCCGGGGCAGGCCCTGATGCCAGCGGGCCGTGGGCACGCCAGAGGCAGGGCCGGTGCGCCTCCCCCGCCCTTGGTCGGCGCAGGCTGCTCGGGCCAGGCCGTCTCCGGAGGGCGGCCAGCCTGCAGCTGCCTGTGTAGCCCGCGCTCCTGCAGAGGCCGGTCCTGCCGCGGGGCCAGCAGGCTGTAGCGAACGGAGCCCCACAGCATCCTTGTGCTTCTTTGTGGTCCTCCTGGCAGCGCTGTTGATGACGGTCCCCTTGCAAGCGCGGGAGCGAGCGGCAGAAGGGAGTGTCGGTTCCCAGGATCGGGATTCCGACCAGAGCCGCAGTCGGGTGGTTTCCCCAGCGGGAGAGGAATTTGAAGCCCTTCGGAAAGCCGGTTGCTGGCCTCCTGCCGAAGTCCACTCACCTCCTTGTGGAAATGAGGCTGGGCGGCCGGGCTGGACCCAACGCCCCATCAGCGAAGGTCTCCCAGCGAGAGACCACGCCCATTGCACCTGCACCCAGTGCTCAGGTGTCTTCCAGCAGCCGAGACCAGGTGGGGACTGATGTCCTGTGTCCCTCCTCGAGCTCTGCCAGCTCAGCCAGGGAGAGGCTGGGCCCTCTGCCATCCACAAGTTTCAGGACTTCCGTCTGGAAGTGGGGGCTACTCCAGGCCCCCAAATCCCCAGGCCAGTGGCATCCACATCTCCCCAGAAAGTGTTGGAGACACACGGTCAGCCCACCCCCAGACCTGCTGAATCAGAACCCCCGGGGCACAGAGGTGTGCGTCACGTAGGCCTGCAGAACTGTCCGATCAGGCGAGGGGCGCCTGGGCGGCTTGGTCAGTTGAGTGTCTGACTCTTGGTTTCAGCTGAGGTCGTGATCTCATGGCTTCATGGGTTCAAGCCCCACGTCGGGCTCTGCGCTGACAGTGTGGAGCCTGCTTGGGGTTCTCTCTCTCTACTTCTCTCTCTGCTCCTCCCCCCCTCGTGCTGTCTCTGTCTCTCTTAAATAAATTTAAAAAAACACACATTAAAAAAGGTATAAAGAAAAAGTTGAGGATGATTTTTAATGCGGTCAATGCACATGACATAGAATTTTCCATCTTAACCATTTTTCAGTGTAGGCTCTGTGGCATGGAGAACATTCACACTCTTGGGCAGCCGTCCCACCGTCCATCTCCAGAACCTCTTCATCTTCCCAAGATGAAATTCTGTCCCCACGAGACACCACTTCTCCCTCCCTCCCCCACCCCCACTGGCAGCCACCATCCGACCTTCTGTCCCTGTGAATGTGACGGCTCTAGGTCCCTTGTGTAAGCGGGCTCGCGCAGTATTCTTTCGGGACTGGCTCACTTCCCTCAGAGTAGTGTCCTCAAGGTTCACCCCCGTGGTAGCAGCTGTCGGCACGCCCTTCCTTTTTCAGGCTGAATCTTACTCTACGCATGGTCAGACCCATTTATGTGATGCGGGGCGCCAGGCTGTTGTGAATAAGGCCGCACCGAACATGGGAGAGCAGGTATTGCTCTGAGATTCTGTTTTCATTCTTTTGGATGTATACCAAGAAGTGGGATTGCTGGATCATATGGTCGTTCCATTTTAATTTTTTTTTTTAATTTTTTTTTCAAAGTTTATTTATTTTTGGGACAGAGAGAGACAGAGCATGAACGGGGGAGGGGCAGAGAGAGAGGGAGACACAGAATCGGAAGCAGGCTCCAGGCTCTGAGCCATCAGCCCAGAGCCCGATGCGGGGCTCGAACTCACAGACTGCGAGATCGTGACCTGGCTGAAGTCGGACGCTTAACCGACTGCGCCACCCAGGCGCCCCAATTCCATTTTAATCTTTTAAGGAACTGCCGTCCTGCTCTCTGTCGTGGCTGCAACAACTTGCATTCCCACCGGCGGGAACGCTTCTTCTTGATGGTCCTTGTGACAGGGGTGAGGCGGGATCTCGTCGTGGTTGTGATTTGCATTTCTGATGAGGGGCGGTGTGGAGCATATTTTCATATACCTGTTAGCCACCTACATATCTTCCTTAGGAAAACATCGATTCAGACCCTCTGCCCGCCTTTTAATTTTTTTTTAAGTTTATTTACTTATTTTGAAAGGAAGAGAAAGTGAGCATGAGCAGGGGAGGGGCAGAGAGACAGGAAGAGCGAGAGAATCTCAAGCAGGCTCTGCACTGCCAGTGCACAGCCTGATGTGGGGCTTGAAGCCATGACCTGTGAGGTCATGAGCTGAGCCAAAACCCGGAGTCAGATGCTTAACCAACTGAGCCGCCCAGGTGCCCCCTTCCTCTGCCCATTTTAAAATTGGATTGTTTGTGGTTTTCTGCTATTGAGTTGTAGGAGTTCTTTACATATTTTGGATCTTAGCCCCTTATCAGATGGTTTGCAGATATTTTCTCCTATTCTGCACGTTGTCTTTTCATGTTGTTAATGGTTTCCTTTGCTGTGCAGAAGCTTTTTAGTTTGATGTGCTCCCACTTGCTTATTTGTTTATTTATTGGGGAAAGGGGCAGGAAGAGAGGGATAGAGAGAGAGAACCCGAAGCAGGCTCTGTGCCGTCCGCACAGAGCCCGATGCGGGGCTTGATCCCATGTACAGGGAGATCATGACCTGAGCCGAAATCAAGGGTTGGACACTTAACCGACTGAGCCCCCCACTTGTTCATTTTCGCTTTTGCTGACAAATCAAAAAATTTATTGCTAAAACTGATGTCAGAGAGCTTACCGTCTGTGTTGACTTCTAGGAGTTTCATGTTTTCAAGTCTTATGCTCAAGTCTGTAATCTCTTTTGAGTTGATCTTTGTGGGTGGTGTAAGGGAGGGGACCAGTTTCATTCTCTTGCATGAGGCCGTCCAGACTTGTCCACACCATGCGTTTGGGGTCCTTTTTGGTTTCATACAAACTTTAGGATTGCTTTTTCTAGTTCTGTGAAAAATGTCATTGGGCTTTGAGAAGGATTGTACTGACCTGTGGATTGCTTTGGGCCAGATGGACATTGTAATGGTCTTTATTCTTCCAGTCCAGGAGCATGGAGCGTCTCTCCATTCGTGTGTGTCGCCTTCCATTTGTTTCACAGATACCTCGTGATTTTTGGCGTTTTTTTTATTAGCAGCTGTTTTATTCATTTTGAGGCAGTCGTGAATGGGATAGTTTCCTTAATTTCTCTTTCCGATGGTTCGTTATCCGTATGTAGAAACACAACAGATATTTTTGTGTATTGATTTTGTATTCTGCAACTTGACTGGACTCATTTATTCGAAGTTTTCTCATGGAGCCTTTAGTGTTTCCGGGTATATTTTCATGTCATGTGCTAACAGAGACAGTTTTACATCCTCTTTCCCGCTTTGGATGCCTGTTATTTCTTTCTCTTGCCTGCTTGCTCGGGCGAGGACTTGGGGCGCTGTGTGGAGGGGAATGGGGGGAGTGGGCACCTTGTCTCATTCCTGATCTTCGGGGAGAGCTCCCGTCTGCCAGCAGCGAGCGTGATGGTGGCTGTGGCCTCTATTGTGCTGAAGTGCGTCCTGTCTACACCCACTTCGTGGAGGGTTTTTATCATGAATGGATGTTGGACGGAAAGGTTACCGAGTGCCATTTTGGGGACTGGGGGCTTATGCTTTTTAATAAAAGGCAGTCTTTTTGAAGCGATAAAGTCTTTGGACAGTGTTTTCCTGACTCCCTGCCCTTGGGAAGCGTTGGATGTCTGTACACAATCATAGGGGTGCATGTGGGGGGGTGGTTGGCCCAGGTGTTGGATGGACATGACCATGGACCCAAGGAGGGGCTGCTCTGGGGAGGTGTGTGCAAACACTCACTCAGAATACAGCAGGACCGGCCTGACCTTAGTTCTCGGTAAACAGCGTGGCCCTCGGAGCTGACCAGGGGCCTTTCAGATGAGACCCAGATCCTGTGGCCTGTCTCCTTTATAGGAAAAGCCCTCTGTCAGGGGCCACGCCGTCCAGGTATCCAAAGACACTAAGTCTCCTATGTTCTCTCTCCACCTCCTCCCCTGCCTCCCCCTCCCTCTATCTCCCTCCCTTTCACCCCTCCCCTTCCCCTGTCTTGCTCTTCCCTCCCTCTCCCCTCCCCCTTTATCTCTCTCCCTATCTCTCCCCCTTCTTCCCCCCTCCTCCTCTCCCCTCCCTCACTCCCCCTCCCTCTCTATTTCTCTCCCCATCCCCTCTACTCCTACACCTCCCCTTTCTCCTCCCTCTCTCCCTCCCTCTCTGTCTCTACCTCTCCCCCCTCCCTCCCTCCCTCCCTCCCTCCCTCTCTCTGTACCTGCAAATCTGCTGAGGTTGTTTCTTCCACCTTGAGCCAGCTGTGGGGTGTGGGCCCCACGTCGAAGTGCCAGGTGCTACCTCTAAAAATATCGCCAGTGTGCATAGCACCTTCCGGTGCAAGGAGTCAGGCCAGCAGAACATTTTCCCTCCTGAGTTGATTATCATCAACAACTGTCAACACACCCCAGCCCATCTCCGGCTGGAGTGTGTTTATATATTGATAAGTAGCGCGGAGATTTGGGAGAACTCTCTAGCTGTTTGTGGCTCAGAATGACCGATCTGCAGACCCCAGTAAACAACCAGAGCTGCACAGGGAGGGCAGGGGCAGGACAGTGGCACCAGCATCCAGCTGACTGGGCCCCAGAGGCCAGACCCAGGTCGGGTGTGTTACCTTCATGTGCACAGAGCTTCTGGTCAGCAGCCTGGCAGCCAGGCCATCTTCACAGTCAAAACGTGTGGGGAAAGAATGCTGTCGATCCATCCATTAGGTTTCCTGTCCGCACACGTCTGTCTATTCACGGGGCTGTACTTGGCCCTCGAGACGTGTGCAGAAGGGAGCCGCATCCGCTCACGGAGCACACGGAGAACTCACCTGCTTCTGCTGTTTTGCTGTGAAATAGTAAATGCCGATCAGGAAAATGAAGATGCCGTTGGCTTCTTACTGACCGTTTGGTCTCGAGGCATGTCGTAGGCATCAGATAGAAGTGAACATCGTGATTCAAGTTTAAACCCTGGCATTTAAAATTTTTTTAACGTTTATTGAGAGAGAGAGAGGCAGAGTGCAAGCAGGGGAGAGGCAGAGAGAGAGGGAGACACAGAATCTGAAACAGACTCTAGGCTCCGAGCTGTCGGCACAGAGCCCGACGTGGGGCTTGAACTCAAGAACCGTGAGATCATGACCTGAACCAAAGTCAGACGCTCAACGACTGAGCCCCCCAGGTGCCCCCTGGCTTTTTTTTTTCTTTTTTAACTAGGAGAGGTTATTAGATGACCCCGGTCAGGTTCCCTGACCCTTTGGTTTCCCGTCTGTAAAGTGGGCCAAGAGCAGCACGCGTGTGACAGCCAAGTGAGACCATGTATGTGTGCGTCACTGTACCCGTTGATGTAAGGATGGGCCGCCGGGGGCTCAGAGCAACCGAATGTGGTTCCCCACGGTCTGGGAGCCGGGAGGCTGGGGTCGTGGTGTCGGCGGGCTGGCTCCTCGTGCGGGTGGCGAGGGAGAGGCCGTGCTCTGCTCTCTGCCCCGCCAGCACCCTCGGTGTCCTAACGCCCCGTCTCTGCTCAGCCTTCACGTGGCCTCTCTGTGGGTCGTGTGTGCCTCCTCCCTGTCTCTTCTCCTGTCCCTGGATCCAGGGCCCTATTTCATCAAGGGCCCATATCCTTAATTACATCTGCCAAGACCCTTTTAACGAACGAGGTCACGCTCACAGTCCCAGCGGACCTGTGTTTTGGGGGGAGCACCATTCAGTCCCCCGCAGTGGATCCACACTTTGTCGCCGGAGAAGGACCTCGCACGCAGCTTGGCGGGGCTGCTGGCCACAGCGAGGGCTCAGTACAGAAGTGCCTTGAGCTTGGACCACCGTCCCCCGTGGCAGGTACAGCCGAGGCCACCTTGTGCCCAGAGGGCAGCACCTGTGGGTCGGTTCTTGCCCTCACCTGTCGACTTCTGATTTATCTTGTGCCCTGATGACGGCCTCCCCGACGGTCCTCGCTGGGGCCCTTAGGGCCTCCTGCCTCATAACTGGTACAACCTAGACTGGTCAGCAGTGCCTTGGAGCCCAAACCCGGGGGACGTGAAGACCCGGGGGCCGTTGAGATGAAGGAGACGTCCCAGACTGCGCGTCGGCGGATGGCTGTTCACCGGGGCCAGCACGGCGCTAAGGGAGGGGCGCGCTCAGCCCAGGGATATCGACGGTTCCCAGCCACACACGTGTGGCCCTGCTGACCCCTGGGCTCCCCTCCTGCTGTCCTTGCTTCTGCTTCACTTGGGCCGTCCTGGCTGTCCCTCTCCTCCCGTGCCAAGGCTCACCCCTCTGGGCCCTTGCCATCCTGTTCCTTCTATGCATGAGTGCTTTCCCTTTTCTGGCTGATTCAGCTGAAGGGTCACCCTGTGGAGGTCTGCCCAGCACCCTGTGCCTGACCGATGCCCTCCTGTGTGTTCTCCACACACGTGCCGTCGTCGGGCTCTGAATTACACGGCCACGGTGTCCCCGTCCCCGTGGTGAGGACATGACTGTCCACAGCTCCACGACAGGCACCCGTGCACGAGGTACGGGCTGAAGGCTGTTTGCAAAGCCTGTGTGTTCTCACATTCTAACCATGGTCCTCCGAGGGGGTGTCGGTGGGCCGCATTTTACCAGAGAGTGTAGACAGGTGAAGAGTTGTCCAGACCCACTGCTGGAGAGGAGGTTCCGGGCACTAACCCAGGAGTGTCTGACGCCCAGTCCAGGAGCACCAGCCTCGGCCAGCGCGGGTCACAGGAGTGCGGGCGGCCACGGGAATCCCGGTCTCTGAGAAAAAGCCTCCCTCTGCAGTCAGCCCCTCCCCCTGCATGGAGACCTTGTGGGGCAGCAGGGCAGGGTCAGGACCAGGCCTGGTGGGGCTGGAGCTGAAAGGGGGTGAGAGCCAGAGGGGAGGCCGTGACTGTGTGCAGGTGCCCCCGCACTCTGGAGGCATGACGTCATCGCCAGAACTGTGGAATGAGAGGTCTCAGCAGGGAGAGGGGTCACCTCTGTCCCGACAGCACCAGAGTGCAGGGCAGCCGGCCCCGCGTGGGACGTGGTGAGACGATGAAAGTCTCACTGCTACTTCTGTTTACAGTGATTTTTGCGGGGGGGGGGGGGGGAGCACCAAAGATAAAATAAACAGCCCCAATCATTTCAGGAGACCACACGGCAGGTCTTTTAGAGCTGCTCATGCATTCCCTGGGATTACACCCTACAGAAGGGCACGGTGTGCCTCAAAGCCATGTTCTAGAAGGTTCGCGGCGGTCCAGAGTTGGGAATGACCCGGATGTCCATCCGCAGTGGGATGGGGAAACGAATCAGGGCACGCTCACACACGTGAGGTGTGCATACAGCAAGGATGAAGGGCGATTGTGCTGCCCCGGCCCGAGGTTGGACAGATGTGAGCACAGCATCCCCGAGAGCCACCACCAGCAAGAGTACGGCCCCGTCTTCCCATCGTCCGGAGCTCAGAAGCGGTCTCCCGCGATGGGAGCCATTGCTGTCTTGCTTTTCCGGAGGGCTGGCTGGGAGGGGACACCCAGCACACGGTTCAGCCAGACCCTCAGCCGCCCCTGTGGTCCTGCAGGCAGCCCCGTCTTACAGTGAGGTCTGCAACGCCTGGACTGCAGAGCGGAGCTCGCGCCAGCCCCCGCGGACGGGCGGCACACCTGTCCCTTGAGCGCCACGCTCACTGCGGGCAGGTGAGGGGCTGGAGGAGGGCGGCTGGGAAAACAGCCCGCGCTGAACCCGGAGCAGCCCGGTTCGGGCACTCGGGGGGGTCTGCCGAGGGAGGGTCAGTGAGGGCCTGGGTGGAACACCCAGGACGGGGCAGGGAGCAGCTCAGGGAGCCTCAGGACAGAGGATGGGGGCTCCCGGGTGAACACAGGGCAGGAAGCAGAATCCAGGTCTGCAGCCGGCACCTGAGTGGGACGTGGTCCTCGAGGCCAAGCCAGGGAGGAGGGACCGGCTGACCAGGGTCGACGCTGCGGTGATTGCTGGGAGGTGAGGTGGGGGTCCATGCCTTCCAGAAAGGCCATCCAACGAGCCTCAGGAAGCCTCCCTGTTCCAGTGCAGGGGCACTGCCCAAGGGGAGACGTCAGCCGCTGATGTCATCGGTGGCCTTGGGCCATCCCTAGAACCAAAGCCTGTGCACATCCGCTCTCCGCTAATGCGGCGAAACCACACCGCAATTAGCAACGGTCCATCTGGAGAGACACCCTGCGGGGTTTACTCTGCAGTCTTTGCTGTTTAAAAAGTGATGAAGAGGTGTTCGTGTTACGGGGGGAAAAGCAATGAAATAAATAGGACAGAGGAATGCATAATGTATTTAGTGGAGATGGCTCATTTTGGTTTTTTTTTTTTTTAATCTGGCAGGTGAAGGAATAATCTCCGTTTTTGACAGCAGGTGTTTTAATCGGGCTGATTACGATAGCGGTTTTGCTTGGAAAATACCCTGGCTTCGTATATGAAAGATGAGAAACACAGGAAAGTTACAGCGAGTGGTGTTAACATGCTGTAGCGTGTTATCTGGGACCCACACGCACGTTGTCATGTGACCAAGTTCAGGGAGCGCACGTTCACACGGCGTTGGTAGGATGGGGGGCAGGGTGGAGCCCACTCTTCTACGTGGAAAACGGTGGAATCTTGGGTCGGGTTCTCGGCTCTGAGTGTCAAAGGCTGCAGGAATCGTTGGCCTTCTGGCCGCCCCCGTCGCCCCCTCCCGTGCGTCCCCGGTCTGTGTGTGTGTGACTCATAGCCGCCAGTCGTGATTGCTGTAGAAATGCTGGTGGTGCCGTGGCGTGGGCGTGCGGGGCAGGAGGGTCCTGGACACTGAGACCACAGCGGTGCCTCGTGGTCAAGGGGACCTGGGCCGTGGGCGCCAGTGCACGTGGCGGAGGGCACCGGTCACGGCAACTCCCGGAGACCCTTGAGGCCAAAGCCGTGTTTCCCTCTGTGCTGTCTTCGCAGGTTGTCTCAGGAGCACGGGGTGTATGGGCTCCATTTGGACGCTCAGGATGTTCTTCTAAACGAACTTCTTGCTTGTGACCTTTTATGAAAACCAGCGCGGAGTCCGGGCTAATTGTTGCTAATTTTTCTGTAATCGTGTATCGTGTTCCCGGTAGGTGGTGTTTTCTTTCGCAATGTTTGTGTCACTCGCTTACCACTCAAGTGAGCAGCGTGTGTAGGACAGCAACTCAGGGTCTAGAGGGAGGAGAAGAGTCAGAAAGTGATTCGCAGGCTGGCGTCTTTGGAACAAGCAGCTAATTAAAAACAACCTTGAAGCCAAGAGCGTGGCTCCCTGCTGCGTGTTTATTTATTTTTTTATTTCTTTTTTCAATATATGAAATTTATTGTCAAACTGGTTTCCATACAACACCCAGTGCTCATCCCAAAAGGTGCCCTCCTCAATGCCCCTCCCCCGCCCTCCCCTCCCTCCCCCGCTGCGTGTTTAAACACGGAGGCTGACGCACGCGTGTTTGCTGAGCCCTTCCTTGTGGCTCCGTGTCCCCAGCGCTGCAGAGACCACGGGCTCTGAGCGTGTGAGGGGCGCCGTCCTGCGCGCGGACGGCTGACCCTGATCGGCGGGGCCCTGTCGCGCGCGGATGGGGCTCGGCGGCCCGTTTCTCAGTGGGCCAGGGTGGAGGCTGTGTTTCAGTTCCAGCACAGACACGTCCAAGGCCAGGAGCGTGAGTCGTTTTCCTGCAGGGGCTTCAGGTTCTGTTTCGAGAAACCAGAACGCCATCTTCTCTGAGTCTCCGCCTCCTGCCACCCTGCGTTCGTCAGAACTGTCCCCCAGCCGAGGTCGTTCTGGCCGGGTCACCTTCCCCCACCCTTTCCTCCTCTGCACATCATTCATTCTCCACCACAACAAAGCGCCTTCTTCCCGTTTCCCGAGCAGGAGCACGTACTTGGAGCCCCGGGGGCCTGCAGCCCCTGCTCTGTCTTCTGCCCACAATGCCACCTCCAGACCCCCAATTTTCATGACGGTCATTATTCACGTCTCTGCCAGCAGCTGTCCCCCGCCAGGACGGCCCCGCCAGGCCATCTATCCGTCGACACATGCCGACCGGAACCTCTAGTTTCAGTGGGGCAGAGTGGGTGGTTTCAGACTGGTCTGGAACCAATGGCTGCCCTGCATAGATAGGAGGGAGGGGGGAGGGACAAGGGAAAAACAGAGGAAGAAGGAAAGACTCAAAAACCCCAGAAAACACCCCAGGCAGCTAGGACTTGAGAGGCCAAAATCCCAGAGAAAAGAGACCTACAGGGCACAGAGGCCGGTGTCTCACGGGGGGGGGGGCACGGTCGCTGGAGTGGGTGCTGACATCCGGACTGCGATGGAGGAGACACTCGGGCGAGAGGAGACACTGGGCAGAAAGCACCTGCGGGGGCTGAGAACGGGCACGGAGTGGGAAGGCCTGTGGTGCGTTGATTCTCAACGCTAAGAAGACAGGCTATTCCAAGTCCCCTGAAGGGGAGCCATGGAGCAGCTCCTGGGATGCTGGTGGCGGGATGGACATGGCCAGACCGCTGGGAAAACTGTCAGCAGTTCCCGCCAAAGCTGAATGTGGGCGTGTCCTGCGTCCCGGTAGCTCTACCGTGAGACAGATCCCTAACGGGACGCACACAGATGGGCACCAGGAGACAAACGCAGGAATATCTTGGCCACGTCACCTGTTGTGTCCCCCAAACTAGAAACCATCGAGACATCGATAATAGAATATGTAAGTAGATCATGAGGTATCTGTACAGCGGAATACTATCCAGCCTCCTGAAGAATGCACACCAAAGGCGACCATCACAGATCGGATGTCGACTGAAGGCAGAGGAGTGGTCGCCTTTGGAGGTGGGCGCTGGGTTGGGGCATGAGAGCGGCTTCTCTGGTCCTGGCGATGTTCTCAGTCCAGTCTGGACACTGGCCACATGCTGGGGGTGCTCACTTTGAAAACCCATCAAGCTGTGCACTTGTGATTTGTACGTGTTGCCATATGTATACCGTAATATTAACCTTAGCTGAGTAGGTGGATGATGGATGGGCAGGAGGGTAGGTGGGGACAGAGAGAAAGAGACAGAGAGTGAATGAATGAGGAAGATTGTTTACTATGTCCTGGGGACAGTCCTACATAGACGGGTCTATTTTTCCCCTGTTCTCAGTCCGTATTTTTCTATCCTTTCGAAAGAAATTATAATGTACTTGTTTGCATTTTCCAGATTGTGGGTTCCTTGTTCTCGGGGGTAACAATAACATGATGATAATAGTGGCCACTTATGTTTGACTCCTCTTTCCAGATGCTGGTCTCCATTTATTAACTCATTTAATCTTTACAAACAGCCCTCAAGGCAGAGACCATTATTATCTCCATCTCACAGATCCAACACAGTTGAGCCTCGGAGAGACTATCCTGCTTCCCAGAGTCACACAGCTGGTCAGGGGCAGAAGCAGCATTCCCAGCCTCTAGCAACCACATGTACTCCAGCCGTCAGGCTCTCTTGCCTCTCCTAGTGATGAAGGTGTCAGTTTGTTTAAGGCCAGCTATGTGCTTGATACATACAGAGCTCAGCACCTGGGACAGCTTCTCATCCCTGTGTTTCCAGTATGAGGCAGTGCCCAGTATCTGTTTGTTGGATGGATGGATGGATGGATGGATGGATGGATGGATGGATGGATGAATGATTGGGTGAATGGATGGGTGGATGGATGGATGGGTGGGTGGGTGGATGGATGGATGGATGGATGTTTGTTTGGATGGGTGGGTGGGTGGATGGATGGATGGATGGATGGATGTGTGGATGGATGAATGGTTGGGTGAATGGATGGGTGGATGGGTGGGTGGATGGATGGATGGATGGATGGATGGATGGATGGATGGATGTTTGGATGGGTGGGTGGGTGGATGGATGGATGGATGGATAGATAGATGCATGAATTGATGGGCGAGTGGATGTCTGGATGGATGGATGGATGAATGGGTGGGTAGATGAATAGAATTTCCAAAAAGTATGCCCTATGAAGACCCCCTCTGAGCCTGTCTGGTGTCTGATCAGAGACCAGGTAAGTGATTCCTGAGAAAAGCACCAGGGATACAGGCAGGCTTGAATGATTATAGCTTGGGGCTGGGCTTCATACCTGGAGATGCCCCATCAATATAGATTCCTGGCCCCACCTCTAGAGATTATGAGTCAGCAGGTCCCTGAAGGATCTTGGGACGCTGGGTTTCTAACAGGATCCCAGGACGTGCTGCTCTGCTAGACCGTGGACCGCGCTGGAGAGGCCAGGGCGTGAAGCGCGCTCCAGTTCCATTGGGGCCGTGTCTCCTGCACTGACACTTAATAATGTTTCCCCGAGCCCTCTGTTAATTGGACTACACAGAGATAATGAGAGGATGATTTCTGGGGCATGTCTTCAGGGCTCTGCAGAGTGGGTGTGTGCACGCAGGGAAGGGGCCGAGAGGGTGTGGAGAGCCTCCCCGGATCGGGAGTCTGCACTCGGCTTTGAAGCCCGCTCCTCAGTGCGCCAGGCGGCCTTCTGCCTCGAGGCCATTTATAGTGCCAGAGCGTGTGAAGCTAGAACAGTTTGATGTGTAATTGCAGGAGGAAACGAGAAACCTGCTGAGCATGGCAGGATAGAGCGCCTTATCACCTTCATGTGCAGCGGCTGCTCGCCGGAATTGCCAGCAGATCCGCGCCATCGACAGAACGGTGACATTTTTCATGGGCCGCGGTGTTCTGAATCAACACTGCAATGGTGTGATTAGAGGAGGGAGGGACTGGGACAATCGCGGCGGCCCTGTGACAGATCAGTCGCAAACCCTGCCTCCCTCCTTATTACCTGCTGTCTGGTGTGATATGCAAAACAGCTTCTCCAGACGCATTACACCTTCACATTACCTGAAAATTGAATTTTATTTGGTGGCCTGCATATAATTTATAGCATTCCTCCAGTACACTTCAGCTCTCATTTAGCTGAAGGTGTATTCTTTATTTCCTACTGACCGAGAGACAGAGAAGGAAGCCCGGGTATTCATTTGTGCTTACGGCCCCCGGCCCCAGCCCCCCCTGCGGAACCGGGTTTTAAGGGGCCTTGGCAGCTGGGTGATGTGGGCTGCCCACGCTCCACGGCACCCGAGACGCCACCTCCTGAAGAGGCGCTGCCCTCGGCGTGGATCGAGCGGTGCTCTGGGGTGGGTTTCCCTGCTCGGCCGGAGTGCGCTGCCTCCGTGGACCAAGGCTGTGTTGGACACGTGCTGGGTCCCACCGACCCAGGGGCAGCGCGTCAGTGAGGGATAGAGGGGACCTTGGATTTAAAGCGTCGCTGAAATCATTTCTTTTACCCAAGCAAACAAAACTCCCCGCATTTCAAATCATAAACATTCTATGGGGAAGATCGGTTCAACGAATCTTGGCTTCTGAAGTTCCCATGTAGGAGAAAATCTCGCTTGGTCAAGATCACTGTTTGTTTTTTTAAATCAAGTTTATCAGGTAAAATTTACATACAATACGCTGTACCCCCTTTAAAGTGTACACTTCCATGAGCTCTTAAAGTATTTTGTAATGTTTATTTATTTTGAGCGGGAGAGAGCACAAGTCAGGGAGGGGCAGAGAGAGAGAGAGAGAGAGAGAGAGAGAGAATCCCAAGCAGGCTCTGCACTGTCAGCACAGAACCCGACTTGGAGCTCAGGCCCCCGAACCGTGAGACCATGACCTGAGCTAAAACCAATTGTCAGAGGCTTAACCAACTGAGCCACCCTGACGCCCCTCCGTGAGTTTCGACAGCTACATATGCTCATGAAACCTGCACCAGGGCAAGATTCCGAGTATCCCGTCTCCCCTGGAAAGCTTTCTCTGCTTCTGTGCAGTGGACCCTCCTCCTGCTGACCCCTGGCACCAGTGATCAGGCTACCGTCACTGTGGATCACTTTGGCATTTTCTGCAGCTCTGAAGAAACGGGGTCAAGGGGCACATACTCTTCGGTTGCCCTGTTGAACGTTTCAGAGATCGTCCGCATTATTGTGTGTGTGTCGCCATACTGTTGCCCGCTGGTATTCCCCTGAACGGAGACATGCATTCTGTGCCCCCGCTGGTGGGCATTCTGGATCTTCTCTAGGTTTTTGCTGCTGTGAATAAGCTGCCGTAACGTTTGTGCCCGCGTCCTTCATGTGTCAGCTGTCTGGTGTGAGCGGCTGGGACGCAGGTGCTTAAGTTGCTGGACATTGCCGGGCAGCTTTCCAAACCAGCCGTGTGAGAACCCCGCTTCCTTTCCTGCAGGTGGTGTGCCCAGTGCTTGGAACTGTGGCCCCTGGGTGAGTGTGTAAACCTCACTGTGGTTTCATATCCATTCCCTACAGGCTGATGGCATCGGACACTCTCCTTGCTCATTGGTGTGTCTTCCTTTGCACAGCCGCTGTTTAAATCTTTTACTGATTCTGGGATATTGTTGTTGTTTATCTTATTGTTGAGTTGCAAGCGATCTTGGTATATTCTGCATGCAGGTTTTCGTCAGATGGCTATAATGAAAACGTTCTCTGCCATCCGGTGGCTTTTGCCTTGTTTCCGTGCGAATATCATTCAAAGAGCAAGAAGCTAGTTTGTCGATGTTTCCTTTTACAGGTCACGCTTTTTACGTTCTGTCTCCAAAATCTCTTCTTAGTCCGGAGCCCCAGCAGTGGTTTCCCCTGGGTCTTTGGCATGTCTTAGAGTTTCATTTCTGTATTCAGATCTGTGCGCGGTTTTGAGTTAAGCTCTGTGTGTGGAGTGAGGTAGGGATCAGTGTGTTTTCCACACGGGGGTCCAGTTATTCCGGCATCGTTTCTTGGAAAGCCTTTCCGTTTCCTGTTAAATCGCTCCGTTTTGTCAAATACTCGTTGACCCCCTGTGTGTGGTTCTGTTTGTCAGATTCTGTCCCTCTGCCTGCACACCGTGCCCTGATGCCCGTGCCCTTGCAGGAAATCTCGACACCGGCCACGGCCATGCACACCTCCGTCCACGGCTGTAGCTGGCCAGGAGTGAGCCGTGGATGGAGGGGGTCCGGGATGCTCCTGCGGGGCAGGTAGCACAACGTTGTTGGCGGCCTCGTCAACTTTGATACGTGTAGAAAGAGCTGTTGATTGTTGAGGGGTTGGAACGAACCATGGCACCTAGCACGTGGGCCGCAGTGCTGGTGGGTTTAAATCTCCGCCCGGCTGTTGACCCACCCACCCACCTGTCCGAGTGGGTGTTTCTCCTGCCCCGGCCGTGGCTGTCCCACCCTGTGGGAGGTGCGGTGTCTTCTGGAAAGGAGGTTGTACCCGCTGGAACATGGCCCTCGCCAGCCACTTCCAAGTAGGGGCTGATGCCACGCGACCACTCTTCGGTGACTTCCGCCTCCGAGTGTCGGGGATCAGGTCGGCACGTGGCCCGCGGAGCGGACACACCAGTGACATCTGATCCTTGGCTAAGTGCCCGATTAGGAGTCGGCTGGCAGCTCACGGCTGCCCTAGTTCCATTGTTTTTCTGAATGATCCTCGTTAGGTTCTGCATGATCCAATTTAGCCCAGCTCTGTGAAAGCGCTGTGCAACCCCATCCCCTCTCTCTCTGCTATTTGAGAGAATAATAGATCCATAGGAGAATTCATTTGTAACTCTAAGCCCCGAGTTAAAGACGTCTCGGGGGATAAACGTGGGTGATTTGTGGAACATTGCGATGCATTTATGAGATAGATTGCACGTTCCCTGCGCACGGCGAGGCCAGATCAGGTTGCATTAGAGACGTCAGGCTCTTCCCTACCTAATCTGGCTCTCCTTTGGGGAGAGAACGCAAGCTTTACTGAGTGCTAAGTATGAGAAGCCACAGGGAAATTGCTTCCGTCGCAGTGGTCCTGGGAGTAAGCGCCTGCTTCTTGCTCCTGTAGGCGCATCAGGGAACTTCATAAGGACTGAAGTGCCTCCCAGTGTGCTTAATTTCCAGGCCCAGCCCCACCTCCTCCGCTGTCACACGGAGGCCACCAGAAAGCACAGTCTCCCCGGACTGACGGGCAGGAGGGCAGTGCCGGGCCAGTGGCAGCTTGGGATCAGCGTATGCTGTGCGGGCCGGTCACTTCTACCTTTGCGGACCCCCACCGCGACGTAAAGGGGGGGAACCCCTTGTGTTTTCCTTTCTCTCTCTTTCTTAGCGCCTGGACCTCAGATCTGCAGCCTTAGCCAGCCCCACCCACTTCAGCATAGGAAGCTGAAGTCACTGGCTCTGTGCTCAGGCCGGGTTGTGTAGGCAAACCTGGCTTTCCTTCTGCGACCGTTAAGCCGCAAATTCACGGCGATCGGCCTCGTAGTTGCCGTGACTTACTGCGTGTGCGTGATCTGTGAATCTGCAGCATGCCTGCGGGTTTGGATTCCGCGTTGGGCTCATTGACAGGAAACCGAGGCTGCCCCTCGACAGGCCGGCGGAAGTGTAGCAATTGCGTCCTGCCCGAGCTGTTCCAGGGAATTTGTTTGTGAGGCTGTCACTGGGGCGGAGACCCCAGCAGGCCCTGGGGGCCCACCGGCGCTGGGGATACGCAGCCTCTTCTGGCGGCCCCGCCTGGGTGCGCGGAAGGCTGCAGAAGGTGCAGCCCAGAACGGAGCTCTCAACCGAGTGGGCAGGGGAGGGGAGACCGAGGGACCCGGGACCAGGCGCCGCGAGGAGGGGTGCCCCGAGTTGTGTGCAGCTGACGCAGGGCCGAGCCCTCACCATACATGGCCCCTGGGCCCTCTTACGCCCGGGAGACCCAGCTGCTGGGTGTGGAGCCTGACGCTGCCCAGGCGACCTCCTGCGGCTCAACCAACCCACAGGACACGGGGGCATCCGCTGCCTAGGCCGCGCCTGGCCTCTGTCCGTCTTGCTCTGAACTAGCCGTTCTGTTATCCCGGTGACTGATGGCTTCCTCACCCCTAGCAGGGCCTTAGATGCTGAGCCCAGTCATTTAAATGGATCAGCCACTTTGGTTCTAGAGGCTTCCACCCCAGGGATGTGTTCACAACCCCCGGCAGCCCTTGCAGGT
This sequence comes from Prionailurus bengalensis, assembly GCF_016509475.1. Taxonomy (NCBI): domain Eukaryota; kingdom Metazoa; phylum Chordata; class Mammalia; order Carnivora; family Felidae; genus Prionailurus; species Prionailurus bengalensis. Next base: position 2,381,186 of record NC_057354.1, on the reverse strand, counting down.
GTGCCCAGGAGGGGCTGGCAGAGCCCTGTGCTCTCTGATGAGTCCCAGGGACCGGCTGCAGGCTCTAATGGTGGGGATGAGAGCCCCAGCCGCCGTCATGTCAGGAGGGGCCTTCTGGGCCCGTGGTGCTGGTAAGGGGGCTCCCAGGGCTTTGGACCACAGGTCCTCCGTGACCACGAAGCCACTGTGATAAGGCCTCCCCGAGCTCTCTGTTCTCTGGCCACACTTGGTCTCACCACGGGGCCTTTGCACGTGCTGTTCCTCAGCCTTTTGTGGCCTGGTTAGATCCTCGAGGAAGCCGCCCCTGACCTCCCCGGCCGCATCAGGCCCTCCTGGCGTCAGCCTTGACCTACCCCGTCCCTCTGTTAAACACGGTGATAGGCAACGTGCCCTTCACACAGGTCCCGTGGATTCCACTTCCCCTCAACCCCGTCCCACACCAGCCGAGGCTTCTGCTGTTCCACTCGGACACTGGCTGCCCAGTGTTAGCTCAGGCCCCACAGGCTACAGGCAAATTCCTCCAAACTACCGCCGTACTTCTGACCAACGGGTTACAGGCTCCAGATTTCCCGTGACCCCCCTCAGATTCGATACTTTGGGAGAAGGACCCACAGGGCCCCAAAAGGCCACAGTTCTGATTAGTGTCCCTAGAGGCCTGGGCAGCAGGGCGGAGCTCCTGTCCCCGGGTGCAGCCGAGTGGCATTGGGACGCCCCACTGTGCTTCTGCGTGCTGTTTTCCCTGAGCGCCCGTCACTAGGCACGGCTGGTTCGGGCACTGGCTGTGTCACCGCCCCTCCTGTCCCTGGCCCCTGGAGGTCAGGCTGGGTCAATCCCCAACTCTCCAGGTGTGCAGTTGAGGCTTCAAGTGACAGCCGCCCCCCCCTGAAACAAGGGGCCTCACGAGCATGACAGAAACTCCCCACATTCAGGAAACCCTGAGGGTTGTTAGATGCTCGGTGTCGGGGGCCAGGGACAAAGACCCGATTCTCATGGTACAGTGAGGTCGTTCCCGGCCCGCCTGGGGGGGGCCCGCCTGCCCAACACCCAGCACCCAGCACCGTGCCTGGAACTCGGGGTGGGGGCTCCCGCAGTAGCCATGCTTGGAGGAGGGAGTCGTGTGAGCGAGGCTGGGCTCGGAGGAGGCTGGAGGAGAGCCGGGCCCCGGCCCGTCTGTGCGTGTGAGGAGCAGGGGCCCCACGCCTTTCCCAGCCCCGCTCTGACCCTGGCTCCGTCCGCCGGCTTCCGCAGCCGTGGCTCTCGCGCCACATCCCGGGCTCGCGGGAGGAATCTCTTGACCTTGATGTGCTTCTCCCCCTCGGTGTGTGTTACTCTCTCCGGTCAGATCCCTGTCTCCTGTGGAACGTGTGTCAAACCGTGGCACTTAGCCGGTCAGGTGGCCGCTCGCTTCCTTCCGGAAGCTGGAAGCCTGGCGTTCTCAGCCAGCGGGGGTGCGGGTGCCGATGGCAGAGCCGGGCTCCCGGGTTCCTTCCTCCCGCACAGCCCGTGCCGTGGCCCCACGGTGCCCTTACAAGCGGGCCATCCACGCGCTCACTCAGGCTGCAAGGAAATGAAGGATTTCCTGTCGCTCCTGAGCGTCACTGCCTGGCAGCTTCTGCCGTGTAACTCAGGTCCTTTGCGCTGCATTTAAGAGGCGGGGGGTCACCGGGATCCTGTAGGGACAGGTGCAGGGTTGATGGCCCCACGAGGCCAGTAGGGGGTCCACCAGCCCTGCACCCGTCTCCTTAGCAGAAGCCATCAGGGACCAAGGACTCTGGTCCCCTTCAAAGGTTGTTCTAGTTGGAGTAAGAACCGAATTGACACGAGGCAGAGTAACAGGAGAAAATCACACTTAATGGCGTGCGTACCGGGAATCCACGCAGACAGAAACTCCAAAGACAGTCAGGCAAAATGAGGCATACGTGACCTGAACTAGGGGGACGGGGTCTGGGACTTGAGAGGGAAGGAGTGCCCTTCACACGGAGATAATGTTATGCCCAGAATTCGTGATCCCCAAAGACCACTAGGGAGGCGAGTCCGATGCAAAAGCAAAGAGCCTTTATTCAAGCTAGCTCGAGCTCAGGCCCGCCCTTTCAATAAGAGCAGAGCAGGGAACTAGACGTCGACGGTCCTGCCACACAGATGGGTGGCCCAGATAAAATGCATCTCTGCCAGTAACCTTTCTTTTGGGAAAAACCTGCAATTTAGATTCTTTGATGGAGTTAAGGGAGGAGCAGACGTTCCTTCTGAGCCCGCAGGGTCTCAGCTGCCTTCCGCTGAGAATAACCTTCATGCCAAAGCGGCCATCTTCGGTGACCTGCAAAACCACACTGATCATCCCAAAGGGACTGGCCATTTTCAGCCAATCCTGAAGCGACCGCACTGGCTCTGTTGGGGGCCAGACGCCGAATGTCCTCGGCTTTGTGCTCCGTCCTTCCATTGCACCCATACGGCGCTGCCTTCACAGCAGGAGAGCCGCCATGATGAGCCGTCTGGACCCCGACGACATCTCTCCACGGCGGGGCCACGCCTGGCCAGTGGGCACCAGTGTGCCAACGCCGACCTCATCCCCTTCGACGGTCTTGGTTCAAAGTCCTCAACCAGGCAGGCTGTACCCCACGTCTCCCTAACCCATGGACCAAATTTGACCCATTGTGCCCTGAATGAAAGGCCCAGTGCTTGAGAAGCTCTACTGTTTTTAAAAACGTCTACCACCATAAAAATAACACACCCACCAGTAGGGCCCCGCGGCTTCCGTGAAGAATTCGCATTAGGAAGTATGAAAATCCGTACCCCGTACAACTTGAGCGTCTCTTCTAGAGAAGCCAAGAGACCTTTCCGCGAGCTTCAGTTTTATAGTGTGTGTTTTGTTCTCCTTGAGAGGACCTCATAAATCAATTGGACACATGTTGCCATAAAAGAAATATTTTACGTGTGAAGTACTTTCTTTAAGATTTTCTCTTTTATCAGGGGTTTGTAAAAGCGAAAATGACACATGGGTATAATTGGTTGGCCATAGTCCTTAACTGTGGGTGTCGTATATCTCTGCTTATGCAAAATTTATTTGCATGTCAGAACTTTATTTAAGTGGATACGGTGGGGAAAAGCTTCCCTGAAGACATTATATATGAAAAAGAAGCATATGTATGCTTCAAAAAACTTCTGCAAAAACTTTGCAACGCTGTATTGATAGGATTCTACCCACAGAAAGCACCCCCCAGAGTGTCCTGAACTAGATCCTTGACAGAAACCAAGTCTTGCCATCTTATTAAATCTATAACATCCCCAGAAGTCCTTGAGAAAAAGCCCAATGCGTTTTCAGCATCCCAAATAGTAAAAACTTAGTGAAAAGGTTCAACTCACTTAAAAACATCAAAACGGCGAAGTCCCATTGTTACGTGTATGCCTTGAAATCACCGGGTGTGGCTTGTCATCACTTCCTGTATTTTTCCTCTCCAAGAGGCATATGTCTTCTCTGTTGACTGTTCTGACTGATTGTATTTTTAATTTTTAAAAGACTTGTCTCTTAACTGGAAAATAGTTTGACTTTTTGTCAAAATGGTCAAAACAATCTCGGCGTTGGAAGTTGTGTTATTGGAAGATGTGGGCCTGTCTTTTAAAAACCAGCCCCCAAGAAGGGTGTTGGCATACATGTTTCACTTGCCTATCGCTGTATGACAAACCCCAATACTCAGAGGAGTAGGACACTGGTACGATACTCCTGCTAGGTTCTGTGGAAACACAGATGGGCTCAGCTGGGTGGTTCGTCTTGGGGTTTCCATGCACCTGTGGTCTGGTAGTGGTTGGAGTTGGAGTCATCCCAGGCCATGAGCAGCCTGGACATCCAAGATGGCGCACGTCATGGCTGGCAGTGGATGGCGGCCATCAGCCAGGAGGTTGGCCGAGACTGCAGACTAGACATGGTTTGGGCTTCCCAGAGCTTGGGGACCAGTTCTGAGGCATGTGTCCCGAAACACATGCCTCTCCCGAAAGAGAGCATTCCAAGGGCCCAGATGGAAGCCAGAGGGTCGTGTGACCCATCGGTAGAAGTCCCAGAACATCTGTCCACTGCGGTCAGTGTGGTCATCAGCCAGTCCACACTCACGGGGAGGGGATTGGCATCTCCCTCTAGTGGGAAGAGGAGCCTGTAAGTACAGAGAAGGAAGGAATCAGTGACACCATTGTTGGAGACACCCTCCCCCACCACAGCCCCAGGGGTGGCTCCTCACACTGTGACTCTGTATCACCCCCACTACGTGGCTGTGCACAGACGACCCATATACGGAGTTCCCAGTGGCCCCTGCCTCTCTGCTCACTGCTTGGCGCATCTCAGCCCAGCACACCGCGCCTCTTTGGCTCACTCTCTGAGGATCGTCCAGTGTTGCCGTGGGCCCGCGGTAAACCCCGAATGCCGTGTCAAATGATTGCAAAGTGGAGGTGCAAATAGTGCACAAATACAGGATTCCGTGCAGACGATGAGCACCTTGTTGGACGATGGCAGGAATCCTGCCCAGGCGTCCTGACAGATGCAGAGCAGGGCGGGGCTCAGGCAGACAGTCATCAAAGAGGCAGAAATCAGCGTTTCCCCGATGATAATGTACGTTCACCCGAGAGAACTATTAAGACGCCCGATAGTTAAGAGAACACCTTCTGAGAATCCATGGAATTCTAGACTATGTTTTATAAAAATCACTGCGTACAAAAGGGCTCTAAAGTCGCCTGTAAAAGGAACATCCTATCGGGGCCGCAGGGGGTTTGGTTCGCAAGATGGTGTGCAGATACAGGCTGCTTGACTCGGTCTTTCGCTCTAAACGCTAGTGCGCAGTCGCCGTTAGAACCGAAACTTTATTAAACACTAGGAAAAATAAACGTATCTTCAGTAAGTTCTGGTTTTGTTTCCCGACATACGGCGCTAATCAAGTATTTCACTCGCTCCGGCGTTCGGCGGCTGTGCTCTGTGTCTGTCCGAGAGTTTGGATCACCTGCTTTGACAAGGATCTCCTGAGGCGTAAACGCAGGTGCTTGGGGTTGAGGGTGCAGCTTCCCACTCGCCTGTCAAGCTCGGGGAGCACGCCCTCACACAGGCGCCCTCCAGCAGGTGTCCCGGCGCCCCTGCTCGCCACGGTGCTGTGCTGACACGGGGGGAGGAGCGGAAGAGGCCTGGTGTCCATGTCAGGAGCCTGAGCGCGGCTGCTCACAGGGACGTAGTCACCGGGAGGCCCCAGGAGCACATCTGCAGGCAGGCTGCCCGTGGGCAAAGGCGTCAGAACGATCAGCACTGAGACCCGGGTCTGAGGTAGAAGTTTCCGCTGAGTTCAGATAGAGCTTCAAAGACATCTCCCCTCTCTGGCTTCATTCTCAGGGTGACAAAGACACAGTTCTTCACACGTTTCCGAGTCGGGAGCGACTTGGAGTTGGCAGGCTTTGTGCCAGCTTCCGCGGGGCTCTCCCGCGGTCTCAGACTTGTGATGCCGCGTCGAAGCTTCAGCCCTGCCGGTGTCCTGCCCACCACGGGAGCCTAAGGGCCCATTCTCTGGGACAACCGAAAGGAGACAGGACTAAGCGTTAGAAAGGGGGGTTTTTGAAGGAAGGGACGCCCCCCCCACACACACACACACACTCACCAGCCTCTTGACCCGAGAGTGGGCACCGGGACAGAGCCAGCCGGGCCACACTGCCGGCTGGGGCTGGGACTCCAGTCGCTGGCACCAGCCACGCCCTCTTACCACTGCCGTGCACCACCGTCTGGTCCATGAGAAGGAAGAGGCAGGTGGCACTGAGTACTCGCTTTGCAGGGCGTGTTTGTTCGAGGGCCCCCCCTTCCAGGCGCCTCTCTTGACTAACGGGGCTCAGGCCCTGCCGAGGCAGAAAGTCCCGCAGGGTTTCAGAAACCACGTTTGTGTACCTGCGCGTCCTCCTGGTGACGGTAACCAGCCTGAATCCGACCAAAGAGCCCCAAGCCGCCTTCCAGGACCGTTAATGTCGTCTTCACTGCCCACAGTCGGCAGGACGGCTTTCCTCAGGCTCTGCTGAGCCGAGCGAGTTCGCGAGCGTTCATCCCAGAGGCACTAAAGGCAGGTCGGGGCGCTCTGACACCGGGAACGCTGGCTGGGCTGGGGTTGAAAGCCAGTGTGTGGGGTGGGGCCGGGTCTCCCCGAGAGGGGGACCTTTGAGCACATCACCTTCAGGACGTAGTTTTAAACCAGCATCAGCATTGTCGGATCGAAGTGAACCATCTCTATGGTTATCATCCTGCTGTGAAAATGTTTGTGGTTAAAGAAATAATAGCGGGTGTGGGGAACTCCCAAGAAAACGCAGAGCTAACCACCGTTTTAAGTAGACGTGGGGTTTCTGACCGGCCCGCTGGGGTGTGTCGGGGCTGCCCTGGGGGGGTCACACGTCAGACTCTGTGTCTGGCGCCCGTGGTCCCGAGCGGGAGTTTGCATTCTGGGGAGTAAGATACAACAGACTAGACACTGACCCGCGTTTGGTGGGGCCTCGGCTCCAGACGGAAGTCAAGTCAGCCAGTCGGGAAGGCTCCCGGACTCCTGAGATGCAGCTCCTTGTATAAAATAAGTAACAAAGCAGATCTTTGACCCTCTGTTTGCTGATTGAAAAGCAACGTACGTGTGTGAGTACACATTTCTTCAACTTGAGCCCTGCTTCCCCAGAAGTAGATGTTTTTACTCCGAGGGTCCCTAAAGCTCGGTGCTGTTGACGTCGGGGCCAGATCGTTCTGGGGGGAGAGGGGGGGCGCGTCCTGTGCGCGAGGATGTCTGGCAGCAGCCGTGACCACGCCCATGAGATGCCAATAGCACCCGCCTCCCTGAGTGTCAGTTATGAACATCAGACGTGTCTGCAGACATTGCCAAATGTCTCCCACAGACCAAGGGGCCCCTGGTGGACAGCCACTGCCCTCGTAATAGGCTTTTTGCTTTTTTTGAGCGGACTTGACACCGTGAGCCACATGCAAAAGCACCTCGGTTTGCCCGGAGGGCTCTGCGCGTTTAGTATCGGTGCCCGGGACTCTCAGTTTGCCGCAGGGGTGGTTAATGCTTTTTAATTGGTACAGTAAATATTCCAGAGCCTTCTTGTTACGCCAGAGTCATTGGGAAATCAGCTTTGAGACACGGCTGCTATTTTAGGGATCGTCACACATCATCTGCTGTTTGGTGTCAAACCCAGAGCTGCTGGTATTTAACACTGATTAATAAATGGCAGGTTGTCAGTACCGGATGCGAGGAGACTTTCCCGGTGCCATTGTTCTTTTAAATTAAAACATTTAAACATTTAAATCCAGGGCTGGTTCTGGTGGCTCATTTTAATTATTCCTTTTGTCTCCGCGTACCTTCCGTCTGATCACACAGCTGTCATGCCGGCGGTACCTGGAGTCGGAGCACATGACAGCCTTTCCCTATTAACTGCCATTATTTTTACAAGGAAAGCTGGAAGCCGTTGGAGCAGATATTCATTTCCAGACAAGACTGCCGGCTAAGTTATTAAAATGAACGGATCTGAAGGCTACAACTCATTTCATTTATATCGCGGGCTGGCGGCAGGACTGGGCCGCGTGTGCGTGCGTGCGCGCGTGCGGAAGGCATCGGGAACGCTTCTCGCCACTGTCGTCCCGCTGTCCCTTCTCTGCTCCTGACTGCGACAGTCACAGCCCAACTCCGGCCATCCCTGGCACACAGGAACGTATGTGCAAAGCCCATCAGGGAGGCCCCGTGTATCGATGGAGTTGGAGGACCCAGTCGGACAACCGGCGGGAAGCAAGGGGGCCCGTCTGGAGCCTCACGTCGTGCCCCCACTGGGGACCAGCATCAGTGTGCAAGACTCTGTCTCTGCGGGAAGGGTCCGGTTGGCCAAGCCCAAGTTGAGCTCTGCACGGCTGCCAGGCGGGGGGGGGCATGTCCCCCAAATTGGGCCCCATGCCAAGACTGAACGCAGTGAGGGATCCCTAAAAGGCAGAGCAAGTGCTAACAACAGGAGGGGCGGAATTCAGGAGGGCCGAAAATGCCCTCCATTCCCTCTTCCCCGCCTCCTGCAAGTCAGCGGGCTCAGGGACCATGGCAGTGTTACCTTTCGCTGTAGAGATGTGGTTTTGTCACCAGCTTTAAATCCGCCTGGTTCTGTTATATTTAGCCGGGCTCCTGTGCTCCCAATCAGGGTGGGGAGATACTGCAGAATTCAGTTCCTGCAAACTGCAGGATGTTTCCTTTCCTTGCAGTGTTTACGTTCCCTGGGTCCAGTGTTAAAGCCACACGTTCCCAATTTGGCGTGGGGGTGGGGTGGATCCCCATGCCCCTCGTCCCCCGCGGAGGGAGTCTGGGCAAATGCTGGCATCTTTCTCCTCCAGAAGAACCCTGACGTCACGTGTCTGGTCCCCACGGGCTCCGGTGACCGTTCTCGATGCAGTAGAGGGGCAGGAGGACTGAAACCAGACAGGACCTCGGGCACCTAATTTAAACACACTGGGTCATAAGTCTGCTCTCAGAAGGACTGTTAACTCCTTAAATATATACAATTTGTCAGTTATTCCCAGTTACTTCTCAAATTCTTTTAACAGAAGGTAATAGGCAAATAACATAAAAACAGTGAACTCCATGTACCTAAATAAAATATGAAAGAGGCAGATACATTTAATGCCGTTTTGCCATTGCATTCTGGATTATAAAAGAGAGACTAGTAATAAATGAAAGCTCACAACTTCTCAGACTTTTTTAATGATGAAGCTCTTTTTGCCCACATAAAGACGATTACCATTTAGAGGTCTTTAGACTGGGGAAGTAATTTTCATAGGCAAAACAATTAATCAGATATGTGCTTGCAGAACACAAAGCTTGCAATGTTCAGCACTCCCAGAAAGACCGGAGGTATGTGGGGGTGATCCTTCAGAAGGGTGAGTTTTACTGAGATTATCCGAAACCCAGACTTCTTCGGTCTAGCTGAGAAGACGGTGCCACCGGCCAAAGATGATCATTTGGGGCGCTCGGGTGGCTCAGTCGGTTGAGCGTCCGACTTTGGCTCAGGTCATGATCTCACAGTTCGTGAGTTCAAGCCCCGTATGGGACTCTGTGCTGACAGCTCGGAACCTGGATCCTGCTTCAGATTCTGTGTCATCCTCTCTCTCTCTGCCCCTCCCCCATTCATGCTCTGCCCCTCTCTCTCTCTGTCTCTCAAAAATAAATATGAAAAATAAATAAATAAAATAAAATTTGTGCTCTCCCCGTATACATTACCCTGAATTAATGTTTAGCATTCCCTTGCTTTAAAATATTACCTCGTGTTTCTCCCTAAACATTATTTAGCTTTAATTTTTTGAACTTAAAAAAATAGTCGAACATTCTCTTGGTTTCAGCTCAAGTCATGATCTCATGGTCCCTGAGATCAAGTTGGGCTCTACCCTGACAGTGTGGAGCCTGCTTCGGATTCTGTGTCTCCCTCTCTCACTGCCCCTCTGCCACTCATGCTCTCTCTCTCCCTCAAAAATAAATAAACGTTAAAAAAAAATTTTTAATGATCATTTAAACATATATATTATTTTAAGTTTATTCATTTTGAGAGAGAGAGAGAACAAGGGAGGCACAGAGAGAGAAAGGGAGAGAATCCCACACTGTTAGCACAGAGTCCAACACGGGGCTCAAACTCACGAACCACGATAAACAGGGTGAAATCAAGAGTCAGACGCTCAACCAGCTCAGGCACCCAGGCGCCCCCAAAGATGATCATTTCACATACACTTCTTAGAGCAAACGGCCAACTATTTTTCTACAAAACTTGTTTCCATAAATTTACTTTGGTGTCTTACATATTTTTTTTTTTTTAATATAATTCATTGTCAAGTCGGCGAACATACAGGGCATACAGCGTGCCTCTCGGTTTCGGGGTAGATTCCCGTGATTCGTCGCTTCCCTACAGTACCCTGTGCTCATCCCAACAGGTGCCCTCCTCAGTGCCCATCACCCACTTCCCCTCCCCCCATCACCCCAAGTAGGAGTACAGACTTTAATGTTACACAAGTGTATGTTTGATTGTTCAGCCTACGGAAGTTACTTTCCAACCCAAAAAGATGTTGCACTTCAATCAGCCGTGTCTTCGATGAAAACAGTTTTAAGCCAAATTGGTGGCCATGCTTTTGAACAAAAGCTATGAATATGCCCCTCACACGTACAGTCTTTTCCGTCATCGGTCACGGCCGTCATTCACGGCCACGTAAATGTTCCATCACAGGGCTGGCTGATGACTGTTGAACTGTGACGTCTTACGTTGAAAAGTCAGCTGGTTTCCATTTCTCATCGCAGGAGGTGGCTCTGAAGGGGGCGTTCGTGTGCGCGTGTCCCCGGCACCTTCTGACACTGCCTGCAGGGCCAGTCAGGAGTGAAGATTCGGGGCACGTCTCAGGCTTGTAGATGCACCGCCCCTCCGCCCTCCCGGAAGCCCCGCCGTGTGGCATGTTCACGAACCGTGGGGACCTGTGAGGTCACCCGGCGGGGAGGTGGGACTGGAAGACGCTTACGCACCTGCGCTGATGAGTACAGCTTGTTGGGGGAAAATCTGTTGTTGGCTGTTGACATTTTTAGTCCGTGAAGCTGAACTTTTCTTGCCCCTAATTTATGGACCCTTTGCTTTTTCTTGCTGAATTTGTTATCTTCAGGGGTTTGTTTTCTTGTTCGCTTCCTTCTTCCCACTGAAATTCTGCTCTCCCACTTGGAAGACTTCCTTGCGTGCCATTTGTGAAGCTTTCTGCCTTCCCCGCTCTCTCTGCAGACATATTCCTCGTTTTTCTTTTGCCTTTCGGAGATATCCGCAGTGCCGGCCGACTCGAAGACGTCCTGGCTTTTGTTACCACGTCTGTCTTTCCCCCGATGCGTTTCCCTTATTTGCCCTTCGTGACCCACTGCCTTTCTCTGTGACCCACCTTCTTCCTGGACTCCTTACCCTCTCCCACTGTGTGTCCCCGATTCCTTTCTCCCTTCCTTTTTCTTCACCCTGGTTTTGCTGCCGCCGCTGGAGTGAACTCCCAGGCCTCCCCAGGTCCCTGCGCGGGCCTGCTGTGACCTCCCTTTCCTGCACTGGGGCCCTCCCGTCCCCCCTGGAGCAGTTCAGGGCCGGGACCGGAAGGATCTTAAAAGTGGCCGCAGGGACGAGCTGGCTGGGCCCTTAGCAGCCACGCCTGGACAAGTCTGCACCTGATCCTTCGGTGTCCCCAGAGTCGTGGGTGCTGAGTGATTTGTTTTACCTCCTGTTGACTGAAAGGACTTTTTATAGTTTCCATCAGAGATTTTTATTAAGCAAAGCCGCACTCCGCCAGAGCAGAAAGGTATTATGCGAACGTTTTATGAGCAGAATGTAGAAATTAATGGAGAAAAAAGATGCTAGAAAGTTGGATTGTTTAGCGATGTTTGCTGCTCACACCTGACGGAATGTGGTTAATCGTACACCATGGAGCAGGTCCCTCTAACCTCCTCCATAATGTGTGTGTTTTTTTTTTAATTTCCATTTGTGTTGGGGGTTTTTGTAAAATAAACACATATTGTGTTCTCCGGAGAGATAATGGGTGCCTTGAAACGGACAAAGGCATCTCTGATTCCGCCAGCTCTGGGCTCTGATAGGCGCAGGAGGGCCTCCGCGGCCTGCATTATCGCGCCCCGCTGCAGGAAATGACCAAAATAGACCAAGCCTCAGAAATCGCAATTGTGTCGAACCTGGTGATGGTGAGCTTCTCCGCGCGTGGACGCACGGCTCCGTACAATGAATCTACAAATAGGCCTGCACATCCGAGGACTTCTTTTTGATGCTCTGAAAAGGCTATTCTGTCTTTCTTTCTTAAGCCAATCTTCGAGTTTAGTGATGGAGGAATACCAATAATGGCACACATACAAAAAACAAAATCAAAAGGCCCTGAAGCATTTAAAGTTTGATCAGGAGGACGCAGCAGTCACGTGGCTTCAGGCACTGCTATAGGTCTTCAGCCCGCGAGGATTTCTCTACCGGTTTAAAAACCCGGTTCACATTAACTTGTGTCACTGCCCTCACAGTCCCCAGGAGGTGCGCGGGGATGGGGACTGGGGTGCGTCTGTCAACTGTGGCATTGCCCCATGGCCAGGGACAGTGATGCTTCAAGGGCACGGCACCAACCTGGCGAAGGCTGGCTGGGGAGGCCCGCACCATGGCCCCCTGTCCGCTCCGGGCAGGACCTGGCAGCAAGGGCCACATGGACGGCCAGGCGGGGGGGGGGAATTAAAGCCGCTCCTTACGTATTCTCTGCTGCCCGTGTTCTCCTGTGCCCCTGTCTGCCCCCCAGGCCCTCCCGTCGTCTTTGTTTTGCACGCGCTGCCTGTCACGAGACACAGAGGACGTTTTTTCACCAAATGTACAGCCCGTCTTGCAGAAATGATCGCTTTGCACAGTCCCCTAATAGGACCAGAAGAAGGGATTTCAACGTTCATTGCTTTCTAAACATTACTTTCACAGCGTACGTTGATAGAAGATTTTAATGAAGGTGGACGAAGATTAAGAATGTCAAATTGCCACTCTAGGTATTTTGAGCTACGCGTATCCCTTCTACCCTTTCTTGTTAAGCCTGCAAAAATGAAACTGTGCCACATAATCTTGGCTGGCCCCCGCCTCATCCAGAGACTGTAGCTACTTTCTGTGTCATATGTAGTTTTCTGCGCTGTTTTTAGAGGTGCACGGACTCGCGGTACTCTGTTTATTCAGGAGTTTTCGTAGCCAGTTCAGAGCGTGCTTGATTTCAGTTTTCCTGTCGTTAAAGGGAAGACGGTTCCAGCAGGAGGCTTGGGGCCCGTGTGAGGGGACTGGGCAGCTTGCAGCAGCCAGGCGGCTCTCTGCACCTGTCACTGACCGGGACCCTTACCCGGAATGGGAGTGAGGGCGTGTTTGTTTCTACGGTGTTGATGATGAGCGTGTGATGATCAAAGCTGTCTAGGTGGATGCTTGGAAGTCTTCCTGGATGATCCTCCGTGGGCCCTGTTTGTGGATGTGAAACCCCAGTCTGTGGGTCAGGGCTGTCTCAGGATGAGCCCCCTTCAGGGGGGCATCCCCCAGGACGGGGCCTTGGGGGAACCCCAAGCTGCAGGCCTCTGGGCCAGCTGGGGCTGGGGAAAGATGCTTCCCAGGGGGGGCTAACAGGACCCAGAGGCAGGAGGCACACACATGTGCAGGGCCCGTGGCAGCACCCTCCCCTGCCACCCTGGGCCAAGGACCAAGGGCCGGATCTGCTCCCAGACTGTCCATCTACGTCAGTTTTCCCTGCAGCGGGGACAGGACGCGATGTGGGTCACACCGGCTTCTAACGTCTGGAGACCCGATTCACGTCAGCTGACTCTTCACTCGACAGAGGATTTGCCTGGGGGGCTTCAGACTCAAGGCCAACTTTTACACGGAAATACAGTTAGTTGTGAAAAAACAGCCGGAACGTGAGCAGGACTGTTAGTGTCAGTATCTCAGTGCCCTGATCATTGTGCCAAGCAAACCATGGCGGTGTCTAAAGGTGCTTTGGTGGAGGTTATTTGGGCACAGTTGTCCAGAGCAGCAGGCCTTGGCTGCATGAATGCCTCCCCACCCCTGAAGGGCAGTGGGGTTCTCCCTGGCATCGTCCCAGTGTCCTGACCACCACCCAGACGCTGGGAAGTGCCGGGCAGACCTGTATCTGTATTCGATCCCACGCAGCTCACTTAGGACACGTTCCACGTATCAGGGTCACAAGCGCCCGCAGAGAGGGGACTGGCGTGGTCAGCAGAGAAGCGGGTTTGCATCAAGAGACACCGCACGTCTTCTGAGATTCTTCCCTCCCCACTCCTCCCCACCCCACCTGCCTTTTCCTGGGCCCTCGGTGCACTTTCACCCACACGCTCCGTGCCGGGCAGGTACATGTGTGGCACCTGCCTTTGGAGGCCACAGATTCAGGGTGGGAGCCGTGGAAAGGGCCCCTCTGAGCCACATCGCGGCGTCTCACCCGCCTCTGCCCCGCGACATAGTGAAGATCCCAGTGTGACCGTGTCGTAGAAGCTAAACCGTATAATCCCTATAAAGCCCCGGTTTCCTGACCTGCACAAAAGCTGTAGTCATAGCTCCTGGGACACAGGGGAGCTAGCAGCTTTAGGGAGCACGCGCACCTGCATTCACACTTCTCTCTCCTGCCCTCCCAGGGGGCTCCTGCTCGCCTGGAGGGAGAACCCAGGACCCGGTGGCCCGAGCTGGGTGTTGAGTCGAGGAGAGTCGCCCCGAGCACTGAGAGGCTGAGGGGGCTTCCTGGAGGAAGGATCCGGAAGTGGGGGAGGTGTAGGGCTCCACCGAGGGGAGGGGAGGGGAGGGGAGGGGAGGGGAGGGGAGGGGAGGGGAGGGGAGGGGAGGGGGCTGGGAGGGTGGTGTCCAGGCAGAGAGGAGGGCGGTGAGCCCAGACTGCCCTTTCCTTCCTGCCCACCCTGCTGCCACTGGGCGGGGACAGTCATCACCTGAGCCTGGGTCCTGGGAGCTCAGCCCCAGATGGAGGACAGCAAGGCAGGGACAGGGCCGAGGCGGGCATGTTAGCGAGCTCCTGGACGCAACACCGTGGTCATCGCTGCTCTGTGCTGTTGGTTGTAAAGCAGTCCCGAAACCGCAGTCACTTCCCGACTTACAGACAGAGTCACAGAGTCGGGTCACCGTGCCCGTGAGGCCTGAGGCGGGGCCTGCCCCCACCCCTGTCCCAGAGCGAGAGGCCCTGGAGGGGGGGTCTCACGAGGTCGGCTCAGGACCCAGGCGGCTGTGGACGGGGTGGCTCCTGGCCAGGCCCTGAGGGCCGGTTCTGCATCGTGTCCCTGACCTGTCCACCTGGACAGGTGAGCGGACAGGTGGCGGCACAGGGTGTGAGGCTGGGAAGGTAAGAGGAACCAGGAGCTTCCCCTGGGTTTATTCTGCTCCACTCCTGCAGCGTCTGTGGGACAGAGCGGGCCGCCCGCCGTTAACCATCGCGAGACTTCACATCAAAACCTGGGCGCCCCCGCTGTTTGGAAGTCGGGGGGTCTGGGCTGTCGCCTGGCAGGGAAGGGAGGGCCCCATACAGGGGTGACAGCAGCACCGTGGCCACTCGGTTCTCACCCTCCCTGATGCCCCCCAACCCCCAGCCCCGGTGAGCCTGGGGTTCTGAGACACGTACACTCGTGGCCCCTGACAGGGCCCCCCCACTCCAGGCCTGGGGTGCAGACACCTGCAGGATGCAAGAGGGTGTCAGGACAGGATGACCCAGACGACATGGGGGTGGGAGCCTACAGAAGGGGGCTCCTCGGCCCCCTGGGCTGGTCAGGAGGTTGGCTGGCCCCCAACAGGGTTGCTCTGCTCCATCAGTAGAAATAACAGGAACCTGGAGTGGATTCCGTGTGAATCCCCGTCCTTGTGCTGTGTGTAGGAGACGTTAGCGTCCCCCCCCCCCCCCGTTTGCAGACGGGTAACGAGGGGATCAGAGGGACAGACGGGACCCTTGTCCAAGATCCCACAGCACAGCAAAGACCCTTCACGAGCAGGATCTGGTCGGGGGCCGCCTTCCCCCTGTGAGCTTGGTCTGCCCACTGGGGCGTGGCCGTGACAGTGAGCGGCCCCCACCCCGGCCCGGCCGACTGGAGCCACGGGCACTGGTCTGACCGAGAAGAAAGACGTTCAGTCTTCACTTTTTGAGCGTGAAGGGCTTCTGGCCACGTGTGTCTTCAGATTAGGCTCCGTGATCACGTGGTCAGTGGACGGTGATCACGTGGTCAGGGGACGGTGACACGTGCTGCCGTTTGTTTCTGAGGAACAAACCGGCCCGGCTGAGATCCAGAGGGAGTTTGGACTTCTCCCCCGGCTGCTCCCTCATTCACAGGCGTTCAGATGGTCTAGGCAGAAACCATTTGAAAATTAATTATCCAGATAATTGCCTACCACTTAAGTTCACTTTACAAAATGTCAGCTTGACGGTCGGCCCCACTCGTGGGAAACGGCCTTGGCCCTGGCCTCAGAACCTGGCACCGGCCGTTCCCGCACCTGCTTCCGTCTGTTTGCTGGAGGGTTGGCCGGTTGATCGCGAGTTCCGTGGCTGTCGTGTGTGGCGCTCGGGCTGTGATCAGGTAATAGCGTTCCGTCCTCCCGGTCCCGCCTGCAGTCGGGCGGCAGATTCACAGGGGGCGCTCCCGGCAACTTCGGAGTCACTGTCATGTGTCAGAAAATTATTTGAGATGATGCCTGATTCCGCCCGTAATGGATCTTCGTCCTTCACTGAAAGGTTTCCTTACCCCACCTGATGGGGAAGAAAAGCCAACTTTAAGTAGCTTTACAGGTGTCGTTTGATTTCTGGAAAGATTGCTAATCCCAGTGGGAATTTATGTAAAAGCATTCAGACCCCGCAGAACAGTCAAGCCTTCCATATTTATCAAGTGCCGCTGTTCTCGCGTGAATAATGCATTCCGGGGCAGGCTCAGTAAATTGCCTTCGTTAATGAATTTCAAAGGTACAGATGGTTGTTGAAGCGTCTTATCTGGTGGGCTTGCTGTTGGAGTTTTGTTATTCGGCTTTTAAATTTCCGCGATTGTTGGAGAGTTTTCCTACATTTTGTAAGAAGTAAGGCAGGGAAAGCAAGAGATACGTTATTTGATTTTTTTTTTTGCCGTTAATCCTCTGGACGCGTTCTTTAATACGAGCAAAGGCCTTGTAGTGGATAAGCCCCAGGGGAGGTAACCCCATGAACAGGCAGCCCCTGGCAGCCAAGGTGGGTGTTGAGTTCAAGGTTCAAGGAAAAGAAAAAAACAGCGACCGTTCCTCTGTCCCTTGCCTTTCTTCCCAGCCAGCCCCGCCAGGCCCCAGTCTTCACCCAGGCTCCCCCACCCCCCGCCCCCACCCCCCGCCCACCACCCTGTAATAACACACTTCGGAAACAGCGTAGCTAGTGTGTCATTTAATCTTGGCAACTTCTTGAAAGTCAGACCAGTGCCGTGTCTCCTCCCAAGCTCACTGCACAGAAAAAGGTTTTAATAAGAAGCAGATGTGGGGCACCTGGGTGGCTCAGTCGGTTAAGCGTTCGATGTCGGCTCAGGTCATGATCTCTCGGTTTGTGAATTCGAGCCCCACATCGGGCTCTGTGCTGACAGCTCGGACCCTGGATTCTGTGTCTCCCTCTCTCTCTGCCCCTCCTCTCTCTCTCTCTGTCCCTCCCTCTCTCAAAAATAAACATTAAAGTAAAACAATTTTTTAAAAAAGAAGCACATGTAGGGGCGCCTGGGTGGCACAGTCGGTTAAGCGTCCGACTTCAGCCAGGTCACGATCTCGCGGTCCGTGAGTTCGAGCCCCGCGTCAGGCTCTGGGCTGATGGCTCAGAGCCTGGAGCCTGTTTCCGATTCTGTGTCTCCCTCTCTCTCTGACCCTCCCCCATTCATGCTCTGTCTCTCTCTGTCGCAAAAATAAATAAACGTTGAAAAAAAATTTTTTTAAAAAAAGAAGCACATGTAAAAGTGAAAATCAAACTTCCGGGAAGCAATTAAGTAATTTTAACGTCGTCATTTGATACCTGGGAAGACGAACAGTGTGTGGGTCTCAGCGCTGTCACACGTGGCGGGTGGTGGTGTTGATGACTCCTATCCAGGTGTCTCCAGGTGTTCCCGGAGGGGACTCGAATTTCTTTCTGGAAATGCAGTTGGGGAGGGGAGAGCGCCCCACATGGGGGTCTCCGCCCACACACCTCCCCCGCTGGCTCACCACCAGGCCCTGGCAAGTGGCTGGACCTCTGTCAGCCCGGGTCAGTGTGGGGTCCCTGCAGAGAGAGGTATCCACGGCGCCCACTGCCCCGGCCGTCGGGAGAGTGTGGAATGTGTTCTGTGGGGGCCGGGTCTCGGGAGGCGCTCAGCACCACACAGAAAAGGTGGTGTGGGCGGCAGATTTGTTTTCATTTATTGAAAACCCAAACTTTGGCGTATCTTCCTTAGTAGAGTCACAGGGTGCCATCTGGAACACCGAATGTCCGTCACTGCCCTGCATGCGGTCCCACGACCTTCACCTGAATGGCCCTGCCTCCGTTTACAGCGTGGGGCTAATGACACCAAGGGAATGCTTCCCTTCCCCACACACAGGCCAGTCACCCTTGCAGAAGAGATCCCGTCCTCAGGGCCACAGACGCCTCTGCGGGCCTGGCCTGTGGCAAGCATGTGTGCAGGGCCTCAGCTCCCTTCCTCCTCGTCTGTCCCCTGGGGACCCTCGGGGGGCTCAGACCCTCCGTTCAGAATCCCCGCCAAATGTGAATCAGCAGCGACTTCCTTCCAGGGCACTAGAGTTTAAGCCCCACCCTTAGCTAGACTTTGGGCTTCACCAGCAGGTAAGAGGACACGTGCTCTCTGGGAGCCAGGGCCACATAGTTACTGTCAGCGCCACGCATGGTCCTTGGCGAGAGAATCTGTCTCTGTTGTGGGGCCACCTGACACCCCAGGTGGGGGGGGGCAGAGGGCGGAGGGCACCTCTCAGGCGCAGCCAGGTGTTTGGCCCCTGAGGCAGCTGCTCTCTCAAGCCTGGTCATGTCCGGGGACATGTATTTTACACACCTGGAGAGGGCGGAGCGGTGATGGGCTCAGCAGGTGCATCGTAGGCTTTCCCGTCACCCATCGTAGGCCCCAAGGAAACTCTGTATACGGCGGGAGGCCTTTTCCGGGAGCCGTTGGGCCTGCATGCGGCCCCTGACCTTGCCTCAGGGGTCCCACACCTGGCAGCCAGGCCCTCTGCCCGGGCTGGGTGGCCTGTGTGATCCCCGCCGTCTTTGTCCACAGATGCCTAATCGCCAGGCCCCGGGGTTGCATGCACCTCTCTAGTGTTCTGGAATGCGTTGCCTGGGGCCGCGTGCAGAGTGCTCATCCATCCCTCAGAAGTTTGTAAAAGAGCTTCCATCAAATGAAAACCATGTACCGGCTGCTCTGGGGGCCGAACAGGCAGACTGTCCGCGGAGCTCACAGCTTGGGGGCGGAAGGTGCTGCCTTCTCACACGATGAGTGCAAGAAGGCGCCGAGCTTGGCGGCCGTGGGGCAGAGAATGAGGGCCACCCTGTGGGGAGCACCCCGCTGTTTCTTCGGGAGCTGTGGACCCTCCGTCCGCTCGCCTGTCCCCCCCGGGGTGGGGTCTCCGTTCTCAGTGGCACCCCCACGCTGCCCAATTGCACATGTATCAGACTCCCTATCTGGTGTGACGCTTTCTACACGTCTAGACCGCGAGCACCATTGGGGGGTCAGGGCGCACCCGTGGGACGTGCTCAAAAGGTTTTTTGTCAATTAAGAGAGAGTCACAGCTCCGTACAGAGAGGTTCCGTCCACCCTTCATCCACTTGCCTCCAGTAGTGACGTGGGACAGTATCACAGTCGGTACCACGCCCAAGCCCGTCCCGTCAGCCATCAGTCCTGCACCTGGGCGTGCGTGTGTGTGGTTCCACGTGGTCTTTAAAGTGTGTGATCGCTTGTTTAGCGCAAGGTGAACCGACCAGCCTGCTCTTCACCTAGCTCCTGACGGCTTCACATCAGCTTCTGCCTCTGATGAGAAATACGCCCAAACACTCACTCAACCAGTGGTCACGGATAGTGCCCGCCCTTTCTTCCGGCCTCTGTGCTGGCTGCTGGGGACACAGAGGCGACCAAGGTGGAGGTGGTTCCTGTTCTCGTGGAGTTGGTGGCTCAGAACGGGAGCCGGCAAGGAAATGGTCAGATGGACCTGTGTGGAAGTCGGGCGTGGTGGGTGTTAGTGAAAACCCCTTGATGCGGAGGCCAAGGCTCGCTGGGCACAGGTGGGAGGGAGGGGCGTTTAGGCCGCCCGGAGCCCAGAGGTCTGTGGCCCGGTCAGAACCTGAACAAGGCTGGTTGGGTGCCCCCAGTGTGAGTGGGGCGGTGGCTCAGGAGCGTGCCGGGGCGGGGCGCACGTCAGGAAGGCTGCGGGCAGGGCAGGAAGCTCGGACTTGGATGGAGTTGGGGCTGTATACGTACCACGTACACAGAACAGCTTCTCCGTGATATAACACACACACCTTTCAACGCAGGCCAGTGGCATTTAGTGTTCTCAGACTCTCGCGGTCACCACCACCGTCCAGGTTCAGGGCAACTTCATCACCCCCAAAGGTAGTCTGTAGTTTTATCTCATGTAGGTTACTTTACCACCACAATCAAAACCAAAGAGTGGTTCGTGTCCCAAGGCATACACTTAAAATGACTCTCTGGCATCCCTGTGACATAAAGGAGTGTCACAAGGATGGCATGCGCCACCCACGGGGTTCCCACGCCCGGGCAGGACTCCACTAGAAGACCCAGCCAGGGGCCTGTGGCCCATCGCTGAGCCCCCTGGGTGGGTGGCAGCTGCTGTGTCGGACGCAGCTAGGTTGGTGACTTCAGTGGCTCAGGTGGGCATTGAGGTTGGGGACAGTTGGGGACCTGACTCTCCGAAACGATGAAGAGCTGTTGGAAAGTGCTGAACAACACAAGGGACGACACCCCCTCTCTTCATGTGATAATGTCCCTCCTGGGAAAATTCACTGCAGATTGAATCCCTGCCAGGTCAGGTGATATTTACATGTAAGACACGATTAAGGTCTGGGCCCAAATAATTCTAAGCTTACAGGACAAGCCACATCAGCTGTGCACATGGAACTTCTCATGCTTTGCAGGACGACTTGGCATCCCTAGTCCTTGCCCACAAGATGCTAAAGGCACTCAGACGTGGTGATAACAACAGTGTACCCCCCCCTTATTGTCAAAACCACTCCTTGGGATGGTGCCATCCCCATGAGAGCCACTGTGATCAACTAGGAGTTCCTCATGGACCCTGTAGCTAGTCCTTACACTTCATATGTAGTATGGGCCCTGGCTCGTGTGAAGTAGCCAAATAAACATGGATGGATGGATGGATGGATGGATGGATGGATGGATGGATAATACAGATGGAAGGAAGGAAGGAAGGAAGGAAGGAAGGAAGGAAGGAAGGAAGGAAGGAAGGAAGGAAGGGAGGAAAGAAGGAAGGATGATGGATGGATGGAGAGATGGATGGATGGGTGGATGGATGGATGGATGGAAGGAAAGAAGGAAGCATGATGGATGGATGGATGGATGGATGGACAGGTAGAAAGATGATACAGATGAATGGGTAGATGGATTAGATAGATAGATAGATAGATAGATAGATAGATAGATAATAGATAATATGGATGGATGGATGGATGGATGGAGAGATGGATAGAAGGAAGGAAAGGAAGAAAGGAAGGAAGGAAGGATGGATAGGTAGAAAGATGATACAGATGAATGGGTGGATGGATTAGATAGATAGATAGATAGATAGATAGATAGATAGATAGATAGATAGATAATATGGATGGATGGATGGAGAGATGGATGGATGGATGGATGGATGGATGGATGGATGGATGGAAGGAAGGAAGGAAGGAAGGAAGGGCAGAAGGAAGGAAGGAAGGACAGACAGGTAGAAAGATGATACAGATGAATGCATGGATGGATGGATGGGTGGATGGATAGATAGGTAGGGGGATGGCTCTTAAATATCACTGTCCTTTAAGTACCCTCTGGAGCCTGCTGTCCAGCATATGTGCTGAGCTCACCATCTCTGGCCATTAGCATGAGTGGACCGCTCCACCCCTAAGTAGACTATGTTGGGAACTTGGTGAGTAAAAACCATATTTTGCTGTCATGAGAACACTAAGTTATGCAAGCATTTGAGGTTTTACTGTCGGTCAGTGGTTCCCAAAGCTGGTTTTGCTTTTTCTCCAGGGTTCATTTAGCAATTCCTGAGAACAGCTTTGGTTGTCACAGCCTCAGAGATTGTGCTGGCATCTAGTGGGTAGATGCCAGGGATGCTGCCAAACGCCCTGCGTGTGCAGGAAACATCCCACCTGCCCAGGACAGCCCCCGTAACAAAGAAGGATCCAGCCAGGCTGTCAAAGTGCAGGGATTGAGAAACTCTGCCCCAGGTGATCGGCTGTACTACGTTTAAGCTACTGGAATGCGAATTAATTGATTTTTGGAATATTGAAGACAGCCTTGAACAAAATGGATGCACAAAGAGCACCTACAGAAGACGAGAGACGTGGGGGTGGAGCTCCAGGGATGAGCTCTGTCAGGACGTTTCTCCGGGTGTCTTCAGAGCAGAGGGTGCGCCCTGTATGTTAGATGTGTCATTAGTGTGATTATATATACTTACGTGGAGACACAGTTGTTCTATAAATGCAGTGATGCTTCTGAGAATAATAGGAAAACTTCTCCTGGGGGTGAGCAAGTTAACAGAGAACGAGAAGCCTGGATTCACAATGGGTAATAAATGGAAACTTGCCGCACAAAGAAAAATCGGTGTTTTAATTTGTCAGAAAATTACTGACTGGCGAGAGGTGCTTTGTACCAGAGCTCTCCTTTCAGAGCGTGAACTTTCCTTAAAAGAGAGCGAACCTGTGTTTACTGTCTCTGTTGGACAGAGCCATTTGAAAACAAGGAGAACCTACATGGAGTTCACAGACAGCCGCCTTGTTGCAGTAACCACACGGGCCATTTTGGAAACAATTAGTTGTCACCGACATCTGCCGCTATGGCCGCTGCAGCCAGTTTCTCTGTGTACCTTAGAGGTGGGCAAAACCTCCGATTAGTTTCTTTGTTCACTGGAGCTTCACATCGCCCCGCACCATCTCCGGAGTGAGGGAGGGACTTGTTTTATCCTCCCTCAAGTAACTCTGGTAAGGGTAACCCAAACATAGAGCTGGAGACATTAGGATATACGGTTATTCTGAGAAAGTTGACCAGCAACGCAGCCAAAATTTGGTGATGGTATTGATACAATGGTGTTGGTGACTGTGGTCTGACGATGAAAGCGGCAGTTATGATGGTGGTGGTGATGATGTTGATGATGCTGGTGGTGGTGATGATGATGGTGATGGTGGTGATGATGATGGTGATGGAGGCGATGGAGGTGATGATGGTGGTGACAATGGAGGTAGCAGTGATGGTGATGATGATGGTGCTGGAGGTGATGATGTCAGTGGAGGTGGCAGTGGTGACGGTAGTGATGATGGTGGTGACAGTGGAGGTGACGATGATGATGTGATGGCGATGATGGTGATGATGATGATGGTGATGGTGGTGGTGGTGATGACCGAAGCCGTATCAGGGTCGGCAGAGCTGGCCTCTGGCCCTGCTTGCCCCCCACCAGTGATCTCACACACCTCTTGGCCTCAGCTCCTCCTGCTCCTCCCCTGCACCTCCTGCCTCTGAGCTCTGGCCAGTCCCATAGTCCATCCATCCTGGGGACCAGCAAGCTTGGCCCAGCACCTGGGACTTTACATTTTTTATTCTCTCTGGAAGTCTTTCACCCAGATCTCCCTCTGGCTGTCTCCTTTTGGTCAGTCAGTTTGCAGCCCAAACTGTCCCCTGGAGCCTCCCCAGTGCCCCTTCGCCATCTCAGTGCCCTTTTACACTTGTATTGCCTGATGCACAGGCTTAGCTTCTCTCTGGCCTGTTCAGCCATCACCCTCTCCAGGTCAGCCACGTGAGAGCAGATACGGGCACTAGGCATCGCTGTCCCCTAGTTCCTGGCCTGTGCAGGTCTAGTGGGAAGTCACCTCTGAGAATCCCTGAACCAGAGTTTTGTGTGTACTTGTAGGATGGGGTCAGGGTTTGAGGGGCTGTTAGGTCCCCAGCAAGGAATGGGCATCATGAAGCGGCAATCCCAGGACCCCATCCTGGGGGTGCCCATCTCATTTCAGCAGCGACTCCTTTTGGGGCACACAGTAGAGCCTGTGTTTTATGTTTATGAACCAAGAACGTGTCAAAGCTCCCTTCTCGTTTCTGTGAAGCAGAAATAACATCCCCGACTCTCGCATGTGTGTGCATTCAGAGACCGTGTTGTGCCCTTGTCTGAAATCACCTCTTTGAACGTCACACCACTGAGGTGGGGAGAGGGACACACAGAACCTTAGTGGTCTGCCGAAAGTTTCAACTTTGGGTTTTCGGCGCACGCTGACCCCAGGGCCCACAGGGACCTCCCTCTGGGGGTCTCTAGGCCAGCAACCACCTGCAAAGTCTAGAAGCGCTGGGCGAGTGGAGGTCAGGAAGCCGCCCACGTATCGGGCAGGTGGCCGACACCAGGGCCCGAGAGGGCGCTGTGCCAGTCAGTCGATATTCTCCATTAGTAGGAAGTCAATAAACGTTTGCTGGATGAGTGTGCATGGGTGTAAACCTCAAGGAGAAGAGGGGTCAGGAGCACGTCACCCATGCAGGTGTGTAATAAGCACTGAGTGACCACACGCCCTGCTGTTAGCGCTGTCTTTGCTCATTGGCACCCCAGCTCCATTGCCAAGGAAGGGAAGCCTGTGATCGATGTAGAGCAGAGAAGGGGTGCGTCTTGTCCTACAAGGAACAAGGTGAGCCCAGGCGATCGGAGGTGAGACCTGCTTCCCTCACTTGGGCCCGGGAGCCAGCCGGTTCTTCTGATGTTTGGCCTTATGACGTGATTGGGAGATCTGGATCTCAGCTTTTTGCTCTGACAGGGTGCAGTAGGGGGCTCAGAGCCCTAGACTCACCTGCCATTGGGGGACCTGGTTTTACAGGGTCTGCACGTGGGGGCTAGGATGGAAGCAGCCAGGCCACCCCGATCTGGGTGTGAATGGAGCTGTTCCCAGGAGCAGGTGGTGAGGCGGCCCCTGTGGGAGGGGAACGTGTTGAGTGGGTGACCCTGGGGCCCTTGAGGGGTGGCTGAGCTGGCTGTCTCTCCTAGAGAGGGGGTCTCGCTGCGGAAGGGAGCGGGGGTGCTGAACTTGGCTTCAAGGCGGCAGTGCACGTCTCAGAGCTGGGGAGACCGATGAGGTCTTCTGTTTCGCCAGCGACTTGATAAATGGCGGTGGTCACCTGTTACTATGAAACCCAGCATTGTTGCTCCCTGCTGGCCTGCTTGGCAGCTGGGCCCGCTGCCTCGGCTCTCCCGACACCCCCCGGGGGATGGGCCCCTGCGCCTCGGTGGTCCTGCCCCGATCTGTTTGCAGCTTTTCCCCGAGATGTTACCAGTGCACGCTGGCGGAGGACCAGGTTCCTAACGCAGAACCGGGCCTACTGTGTAGACCCCGACTTTGAACAGTGAGTGTCGTTATCTCCCCTCTTTCCGCCGGTTTTGTGCCAGTTGTTAGGAAGGGAATATTGGCAATGTCAGGAGCAAATTGGATTAGAAAAGCACAAAATCCCTAAGCCGGGACTTCAGCAGGGAGGGAGACAGCCTTGCTACAGCCCCTCCACTTCCCCCACAATTAAAAGGGGCACAAAGCAAGGCAGCACTTGGCAAGCACTGCCTCTTACTTGTCAGTTTGCGGGATTAATGAACTACATTCCTTCGGCGAAACGTAACATGCGGACGGTCAAGACTTGACACCTCGGCGGTGGGAAAGCACCTTCGTAGATGATCTTCGGAGAAATTGCAGGTGACTTCCCTGCCTCGGGAAGGATGGGGAGACTGCAGGCCCGGTGACGAGGCATCTTTTCAGACAGTCTTCGTGGGAGTGGCTGGCTCCAGGCCGAGGGAAGGCACCGGCTCCTGAGGGCAGGGGTGGAGGCCTGGGAGGCACAGAGCCCCCCCCCCCCGCCCCGGGTGGGAGGGGAGGCACCTGCCGTGGGGGTGGGGGCTTGACTGCTTTTTCCCTAAACTCCTCCTCCCCTGCGCTTGGTGTCGTGTCCTCCTGTGTCGTTTCTGCATTCGCTCCCTTACCCTGTGCACCGACCTGGAGTCGTCCTGCCAGGATGCGCGCCGTTTGCAGGAGGAATCTTATGGGACAAGTGCACGGCCCTTGCACTTGACTGGCATCTGCTGCCCAAGGCGCTGGAAGCCGCGTGAGCTCCCAGGGCCGGAGGTCAACGTGAAACCTGGTGGCAAATCCATGAAAAATTAAGATGCCCGCTAAACATTGAGTTGACACAAAGGATTGGTGCGTCCGGCCCTCCCGGATCAGGCCCCAGGGTGGCACCCATGTGCACCAGAGGTCATGATGCGACAGCGAGGCTCTTTGACCAAGAAGTTGTCGAGGAGGAGGGGTGAGCTGGACTCATGAGCAAGTCCCCAGATCAACCCAGGACCGGAAAGTGCTATGGCCCTGCAGCACCAGCTGATGAAACCCGTGACAGGAAGGGTGTGTGGGCATCTCCGTGTTCACCTTTCCGAAACCTCCTTGCAGATTAGAACTTTCTGTGGGGATTGCGCCTCGCTTCACTGGGTCCTCTGGGACAGAAACACCCTGAGGACTCCGTACTTCGGACACCACTCCCTCCGAATCCCTGCTGAGCAGCACAAAAAGGTTTTGCCTGATTGCAAACATGACCTGCTGGGGTTTCCTCTGTGTCCTCCGTGGCCAAGGACTCCTCAAAGTAGCGGTGGGTCTTCCAAGGTGGAGGAGAGTCATTTTTATGCAAACAGTTGGTATTTTTAGTAAAATTTTTCTTACCTATTTGGGTTTTTTGTAATTTTTATTTTATTTTCGAGAGAGAGAGACAGAGCATGAGCAGGGGAAGGCAGAGAGAGAGGGAGACACAGAATCCAAAGCAGGGTCCAGGTTCCGAGCTGTCAGCACAGAGCCCGACGTGGGGCTAGAACCCACGAGCCGTGAGATCGTGACCTTAGCCGAAGTCGGACGCTCAACCGACTGAGCCTCCCACGCGCCCCTTTACCTGTTTGTTAAATAAGGGGGCCCTGCAGTTCTGGCTAAGGATTCCTTAATCTTTTCCTGCTTCTATATTCTAAAGGCAGTAAAATCACATTTTTTTTAAGTTTATTTAGAGAGAGAGAGGAAGGGAGAGAGAATCCCAAGCAGCCTCCACACTCAGCACAGAGCCTGACATGGGGCTCAGTCCCACAAACCCTTGAGATCATGACCTGAGCAGAAATCAAGAGTCGGACACTTAACCGACTGAGCCCCCCAGGACCCTGACAGTAATAAGTTCACTTTAAGTAAATCCTTACGTAGATTTCTTCCCTGTTGAGCTCGTCCCTGGTTCCCAAGCAGAGCTAGATCCTGACAATTGCCACACCTTCCACCTGCTCCCCCTGAGCCCAGGGCTCCGGGCGCCACGTGGACCCCTCCCTCCACCGGCCGGAGGCACCTGCCTGGGCGGGCGACCGAACTGCATGAAGGCAGCCCCGCACCAGCCAGGACCACGGCTTCAGCTCTGTCCACCGTCCTTGTCGTGGGCTGACTTTCCAAAGCCCAGACGGAACAGGCCTCTTCTCTGCTGTTGAAAAGAACTTCCGTTCTCTGTTGAAGCTCCAGGTCGTGCTCAGTGAAATCACACCACTGGGGATGGAAGCGGACAGCTGGTGACAGAGCAGGAGTCTTCAGGGGAGGAGAGTCAGACGGGTGAGAATTCCCTGGGGGGACGCGGGCACCCGGGGTCACAGCAGCAAGACGTCCACGAAGGAAGCACACGCCAAGTACTGGAGAGCCAGAGCCCCGCCCGGCAAGATCTCGGCAACATAACCTGTGCTCGACGCCAGTGATGCCTCGCCCACACAGCGGCCGGGGACCCCAACACCGCCCGAATCTGCACTCAGCACCCAAGCACCCAGGTGTCCCGACCAAGCTTCAAGCGGCTGCTCCGGGGTGGGGCTCACCAGGGGACCCCTCCAGTCGGCCCGGAGTGAAGACAGAGGCTTCCACCGTGCACACCTGGGGTCCCAGGTGAGGAGTCTGAGGGCCCAGCAATGAAGCTGTCTGAGTCACGGCACCAGAACCGTGAAAGAGACCCCGAAGCAGGCAAGCAAGATCTTAACATCCCCGTAACGGGGACCAGAGAGCGCGCCTAGCTCCGCTAGAACCGAAGACGTTCACACGGGGGTGAGCGCCAGGAAGGAACTGGAAAAAGCGGGGTGGGCGGTGCTGTGAGTTGGGCCACCGGCGTTTGTTGATCGACGCTCACCGCAGGTAGGCTCCTACCCGCCCACAGAGACCGGGAGGCGGGGGCCCCGCCTGCTCCATGGAGCCTGGTGGGAGTCATTCCTGGTCGGGTAGAGGCAGGATTCACAAGTGCGATGTTCCAAAACAGATGCTCTAAGAAAGGGAGGTCGGGCCCGTAGTCAGGACGACACTCCTGCCCCAAAGTTGCCGAGCTGAGCGGAGCGCGACCATGGTCAGCGGGGAATGGCAAGGTGTGGTTGGAGCTCGAGCCGGCTGGCAGGAAGCCGGGACAGGTGGCCCTCCTCCTGGCGGCTGATTTCCATGCTGACGCCACCCCTGTCCACGAGCTTAGAAGTTAGTGGGGTCAGCGCTGCCTCTTCTCATAAAAGTTGTTCCTTTGCGACACGTCACTTTTTGGGGAACTTGGTACGTTGGGGCCTTGCCTGGTGTCAGAAAGACAGTCCCAGAAGGATGGGTAAGCCCTGTTACGGTCAAACAGAGAAAAGCAGTATTCAGTTAATGCCGTCCCTGCATATTATGTTTTTTAAACAGTCCCAGTAGGCTTGTTTCCAGCTGTAATTATTATAGATGGGATCTTACTAACTTCCACTTGGAACCCGGAACAAATATAAGGAGCGAGTGTTTGGAGTATGTTCTGGGCCGTTTTCAGGTTGTAGTAAAAGAAGTTAACGCCACCCCCGTAATTTAGTTGAGAGATGACAGTCCGGCATTGGGCTGTTGACCAGAATATCCTCATTTGTTATTACCTCGGAGGGCCCGGCCTGATGATGGGCCAAGACATCATTTTGCTTTTGCACACAGAATTCTGTCCCTGAGTGGTGAGTAATACCAGAGAAGGTTAATTGATTTGGGCAATTTTGGACACAAATGGCTTCCCTGGATCCTGGAGTGGAGGTTGGAGGAGCCAGCTGGACCAGGGGGTCCCCCGGATGGGCTTTATTAACAGTCCAATAACTAACTTGGACGTCTCTGCTGTCCTTGGGGTGAGAAGCAATTCAGCCTTCATGTGCTGAGCCCAGATCCTCTCCCGAGCGAGTGGGCACTTGTGCCAGTACCCGCCGCTGGTGGGGGATGGGCTCGCCACTCACTGTGGGCTCCGAGCTGTTAGCAGACTAATTTTCACTAGAACAAAGAGGCCGCTTGCAAACCAGAGGCTCAGCGCGAAGGAGGACTCTCCTTTCCAGGTCACGCTTCTTAACATCTTTCCTGTTTAATAAGCTAAAAGTCTGAAAATGTCGAGTTTCTTTAGAGTGTGTGTGAGTTTTATATGCCCACACACTTAAAAGATGTGTCTGAACATCCCCGGTGACTGTCAGCGGGGACTTGGGTCAGGCGTGTGGAGTTCTGGAAGGGGCAGCACGGTGTGTGTTTTCTGTCCCTCTGGGAACGAGGAAGGGGCTCATCATAGAATTTGCTGGAGAGTCTGCATTTTGATTTTGGGGCATAGCTTACCTGGTGCTTTCCAGTGTTTATCCGAGCATCCAGGAAGAATGGGATTTCTGTGGGATTATGCACTAGAAAAAGACTTTCCAGGGAGACCCGATAATGGGGAGGGGCTGGTGGATATCAAACCAGAGATTTTTTTTTTTTTACACTCTCCTACTCCCATGGGGCACCTGGGTGGCTCAGTCGGTTAAGTGTCCCACCTCGGCTCAGGTCACGATCTCACGGTTCATGAGTTTGAGCCCCGCGTCGGGCTCTGTGCTGACAGCTCGGAACCTGGAGCCTGCTTCGGATTCTGTGTCTCCCTCTCTCTCTCATGCTCTATCTCTCTCTGTCTCAAAAATAAAGAGACATTAAAAAAAAAAAAAACTGTAAGCCAGAAAAACAGATTCTCAAGTCTGGTGTACTAGTTTATGGGGACTAAAATACAGCCTTATTTGTTTATTTATTTATTTAGGACAAATTTGGACTTTCCTGTGTTCTCCATAGACTACCTTCCAAATTACTTTGCCTGTGTGAGCTCGCTGATGAAGGAAGTGTCTATGTGGGACGGCGGGGAGATAAAATCAAATCCTCCCCTGGGATGGGCTTGCGTTTTGAGCTCATCGCATTTAGCTCAGCATGTGAATCGCATGTAGTACGTGTCATCCACCAAAGGAGACCTGAATTTCCACTTCCTTCTCTCCGCCGTGGCCACTGTTCTGCCGCCACAGCAGCCGACTGACGGGGGGAAACTGGACACTTGCTAAGAACAGGCCGCCTATACGTATCGAGGCCCCAGCATAAGACGACTAGATTCAAGTGGGTTTTTTTTAAGCTTCTCTCCAGATGTTTGACAATATGTGAACACAGCTGTATTATCTTGACCAAAATAGTTGATTTTGCTGCAGTCCTATTAGATATCATTCTCCTCCCTGTTTTGTTTTTTTCCCTTTCATAAAAATGGCTACGAAGGGGAAGCCTGGGCTGTGGTAGGGAGCAGAGAGCCACGGGGAGGAAGAACCGTGCAGGAGGCAGGACTCAGGCCGGTCCCAGGACCACCGTGGGGGCCGACGCGGTTGCTCCCCAGATGAGATGCCATACGGTCCCAGCTCCTGGGTGATGAGTTCAGGGTCAGTCCTTCCCTGGTTAGAGTGGCCCGGATGGCTCCCCAGTCACCCTGTCCTTCTTAAAGTTGCTGAAGACGTTCATTCAAGATTGAAATTCTCATCTGTACCTCTCTTCTCCCCGTAAGCAGTGATATTTTCGGGTATTTTAATAATATCTGCCATTCTGAGAGTGCCTACAGTGTGGCGGGCTCTGCAGTGAGTTCTCCGGCCGCTTCCCACACCCAGCCTGCGGGGACGCGGGGGCCACCTGTCCGGTTTGCAGGGGAGACGGGAGGCGCCCTGCCACCCAAGGCCACGCTCTCTTCGTTCTCGAGGCCACAGCCAGTTGACCTAAATCAGGCCCGACCGAGACGCTGACGACCAACAAAGAACGTCTCGTGTGCTGTTACCAAGCCAACATTTGTTAAACGCTAAGACCGCCTTCTGTTTCTGCTGCTTGTTTTTTGAAAGCTTATGTGTATGCGCTGGTGACTCTCCCCACATGCCATTCTTGTGGCCGAGTCTCTGAGGCCTCGTCTCGAGTGCGCTGAGAAACCACGAGCTTGCCCTCACCGCTTGCGCTAGCCCTGCTGTGGCACCGCCAAGAGCAGCAGCCCACGCGTGTGCAGGACGCAGGGTGTCTGCCAGGAGACGCGTATCAGCCGTTGGTGCACACGCGGCTCAAAGTTCGAGGACCGGCCTCAAGACCACCCTCCCTTCTGAGGTCGGCTGCAGAGGTCAGGGGTCCCCAGGACCACCCTCAAGGTTCGATAACTCGCGGAGACTCCCAGAACTCGCTAAAACCCATCAGAGTGATGGAGAAGTCTTCTTCCAGCAAAAGGACCCAGATTAAAATCAGTCAAGGGGGAGCCCAGGAGGGACCGCTACGGGGTAGTGTCCACTGTCCTCTCCTGTTGGGCACGGCAGCACCGTTGTGTGACGGCATGCATAGAGTGGCACCAAATGGGCTCCCTCAGGCGTCCAGAATCTTGGTGTGAGTTCTGTCACTGAGGCACCGCAGACCAGCCCGTGGCTGACCCCGCCTGCAGCCCCTCTGGGGGTCCACCCGACAGCACGGTCCAGAGCCCCCAGTCCACATCGCAGAGTTCCTCACCAGCAAAGAAAGACACCATCAGGCAGGACGCCCCCGCCCCCCCCCCCCCCCCCGGGGCGGAGGGCCAAGGCCGGCTTGACTTTCACAAGTGAGTTCAAGACTTTCGCGGTCTGCCTTTGGCCACTTCGCGGGAAGCTGTTGTAATTTCGGTAGCTTCTGGTCGGTTCTGTGACGTCCCGGCATCTACTGATGAGTTTCTTCGGCAAACACTGCCGCTGGCCTACATTTTTGCAGGAGGCAGAATTGAACGCATGTCTGCTTTGTGACCTAATGGGAATCCCCTGTTTCCCTTTTGCTGGGAAAGGGACGTAGCTACTTCCCCACACAGTTAGGTCACGTGGCAAAACGTTGTTCTTACTGAACGTTCTTCAAATACAAAAGTATGACACGGTATGAAACCGGTGGTCTGTGCCCGGCAGCTTCACGCCAGGCCTTGACCTCACGGCAGAGTGGGGGGCGCAGAGCCTCGATCCTGGCGTTTGCCGATTACTGGGCTGCATCCCGTGGCCTGTTTCGAGCTGCAACGTGACGGCACTGACCGTGGGCTCGGGAGAGATGAAAATCGCACCTCATCATATGGGATTTCTGCCTTTGGGCGTCAAGAGGCCTGAATAACCCCGACAGCATTCAAGTTAGTAGAACGTAGGGAAATAATTAGGAAGCGAGAAATTTTGAGTATTCATTACGCACGTTTTTAATATAATATATTAATTGTGAGTGTAATCCATTTAGTGTTGTTTTTTTTTTTAAGTTTATTTATATACGTGGAGAGTGAGAGTGTTCAAGAGAGAGCTGGGGAGGGACAGAGACACAAAGGGGAGAACAGAGGATTCCAAGCAGGCTCTGTGCTGACAGCAGTGAGCCCGATGTGGGGCTCAAACCCATGAACTGTGAGATCATAACCTGAGCCCAAGTCGGACCTTTAACCGACTGAGCCCCCCAGGCACCCCGTATTGTTTAGTTTTTAACAGTGTCTGTGTTTAACAGCAGGAGGACCCGTTTTCTGGGTATTTAAGAACGGGCTCTATCGAGCCAATACGAGTCCGCCGCAGCTGAGAGGGCCGTGATCGGAGGGGTTGCCGGTCCCTCCCGTGAGGAGCCAAGCGTCTCCCGCGTCGTCTCTGCCAGCATGTTGTTTTCTCCACGCCGAAGTCTTTATTTGCAGAAATAACCTATTTTAGGAGCTCGCGTTTTAACCAACGGGCCCCATAACTTAATTCATAAGCAGAGAGTTGAATTTCCGGTTCACTTAGCAAATTGCTTACAGTTCTTGGTTCTGTGCACTTGTAATAAAATACATTGTGGGTAAAAAAGCCCATCATGTCTGTATGGTTTTCTTAAAGCAACTTTAATAAGGCACTGAGCACCGAGCGGCTGGCACACACACGCACACACGTTCTCTTACACCCGTGCCGGGAGGAGGGAACGCTGCTGATTTTGGTGCCCAGCTCTGAATGCATGGCTGCTCCCTGTGTCCTTTTTTTCTGTCATCTGCTTCACTGTGTACCAGTTCAAGCTTTCACGGCGCGTCTTCTGGATTCTGTTGGAAAAAGCATCGGAGAGTATCGGACCACCCTGGTTCTCTGTTTAGATCCAGGCTGCTTTGTCGAGGGTCACAGAGGATGACTTTTTAACTTCCTCCATTTTCTGGATCCTTGGAACACATCCACCCAGTGAGACATTCTTCTGTAATGGAATAGTACATTATTATTGGTGTTCCTTGATACGAAAGAAATGCAGTGCCTTAGGGATCGTAAATATCATCAATTCCCACAGGTTGGGAGAGAGACTGCAATATTTTGTAGATTATTAAGAAGGCTTCTCTTACCTCCGATGGGAAGAGAGATGAGTTTTATAATCACTATGCCCTGGGTGACGTGGGTGAAGCAATCAAACCCTCTCTTTAAGACATAATTATGATTGCTTTCAACATTCTTCTTTCTGGAAATATCCTTTTTTTCTTTTTCCTTTTTTTTTTTTTTTTACTGCCTGGGGCATTTTTATATATTCTATTAAGAAAGTTCCTGCTGTGGCTGATGGTACCAGCACTCTGTTGTTTCCGCCTTGGATGAGGTTTTAGAGCATATTATTGAGGACTTCAGAACATTCTGTCTGGAGTGCAGGCTGCAGGGTTTGCTTGTCAACTTTGGGGTTTTCATTGCCACTAGGCAATCTGCTTCCTAGTATCATTTGTTGCCAGGATCTCTGAAAGTATTAAATACTCCAGGCAAACACTGCACGAGGAGAATCTGCCCGTTCCCCCCTGCCATTTGTGATGCTTGCGACTGGAGCCATCCCACGTCTTGCAGGAGGCGCTCTGTTTGCAAAGCCTGCAAATATGAACCACCTACGAAACTCACCGGACAGGGGATGTGTGTGTTATGAGGTCGGTAATGCACAGCCACCCCCCCCACCCCGACTACTGTGAGCACAGTGCTAAAAAGTGCCAGGGAAGATACGGAGCGTCTGGGGAGAAATTAGACGTGTCCCGAGCCTCCCTCGGACTTGCACACCCTGAAAAACCCAGATCTGAAATCTGAAATCCCATCCCACCAAAAGGGGATGTTCCCGGAAACATGGTGTTCTGGGTCGGTGCCCCCCGCCCCTCCTGCCTTCCCCTTCTTTGCTGTAGGACTTCTCTCCCTCCCCCTTCCTCTCCCTCCCCCTCCCTTCCCCTTTCTCCCTCTCTCCCTCTCTCCCTCTCCCTCCCTCTCTCCCTCCCTTACCCTCCCTTCCCCTTTCTCCCTTCCTCCCTTCCTTCCCCTCCCTCTCTCTCTCCTCCTTCCCCCTCCCTTCACCTTTCTCCCTTCCCCTCCCTCCCTCCCTCCCTTCCTCTTCCTCCCCTGAAGCTTCATGCTTCACAGTAAACCTCACCTCTGCTTTCATGGCGGTCTAGAAATGTTTGCACGCTTGCTATTTTGCCATGGACTGCAAACGAACACCACTGTGAGATAAGTTTGCATCGTGTTGGCTTACTGACTTTGCAGGAAATCTTCCTTTTGGCTTCTGCGTCTGCCTGTGGGTGTCATGGCCAGAGACAGAATTCCAGCCTCAGTACAGACGCCGAATGTGGTCCAGGTGAGGAAGAGCCAGCCCCTCAGGGGCAGGAGGGGGCCTGGTGTCGTCACCACTGGGGCAGTGGCACTGGTGATAATTAGCATTTCTGGGTGGACAGTGCTACAGCCCCTGAAGTAATGTGAGAAAACTCGAAACGCTTAATTCTGGTTAATGAGGACCCTTGATGTTCTTCGCTGGACCATTAATCGGAGTTAAAGACCAAACACACAATTTTTACAACAGATGTGATTCTGACTCAGGTCTCAACGTTTCGTTGGAGTTTCTTTAAGCTCTTAATCCACAAATGTTTTGTTAATCTCAGCCCTGCGTTGAGTCCTGAAATAGGAAAGTTCCAGAAAAGCAGGGGGGTTGGAGTGCTGGTTCCTGTGCGTGGGAGGATGGAAGTCAAAATCACAATTTGCAGAACGTCCCTGCCTGCCAGACCAGTCGAGAGAGCGTGTGTGTGTGCTCTGATCATGTGTCCTAAACGTACAGGTGTGTGTGTGCCTCTAGACGTGCACCCTGCGCGTACGTGTATATGTGCGAATTCCTACATGTACAGATTTAATTCTCGCGGCAACACTACCGGATGGGCTCTTTACTTTCCTCGTCTCACGGCCGAGGAAACTGAGGCTCAGAGATGAAGTGAGACACGGTGGTGACCGCGACCCCCACCCCGCCCGCCGGGCACCAGCGCTGCCCTAACGCCCCTTCAGGGCTCTGTGTGAGGTGAAGGCTCCGTGATGAGGTACTAGGCAGGGTGAGACCGACCGTGAGTTTAAGCCGTGTGTTCAGAAGCTTTTTCCAAAACAAAACAACATTTCAGAGGGTGGTTGAAGAGATGCCGTTGCGGACAAGATTGGGTCTGCTCACTGGCACGGGCGGGACCGTGCTCAGGGCCACTAAGGTGAGGTCACGGGCCAAGTTGAGTCTCAGAACAGAAACACAGCTGGGCCCTCCTAGAGGAAAGAATGCAGAACCTGGACCCAGGTGTTAGAAGACCTGAGCAGCATCGAGGGAAGCAGGGGGAGGGGCAGCTAGAGGTGAGTGAAGGCCCGAAGACATACCTGTTCTCAGCTGGAGGCCGGGGCCCAAGCAGGGCGGGGTGCTGGGCCCCGGTGAGGGACAGGTGCCCCGGCCGCTGCCCCCGCACCTCCTTCCACTGGCCAAGTCTTGTTGGTCGTCAGTCTGAGAGGGCTTGGAACATCAGCTCCTTGCACTATGGTCCAGGGCGAGAGAGGGCAGGGATGGGGCCGCAGGGCAGACAGGGAGATACAGCACGAGGGAGCGGGAAGAAGTTCTGGCCAGATTTTGTCCATGAAGGGGACGTGGACCAGGCTTCACGGGGTTGAGTAGAAAGAGGGAGAGGAGACAAGAGGGCGATGGTCCGGGGGGCAGCTGTGCCAGGGAGATGGGGGTTGCACATGCCACGAGGGGGGTGAGTGTGGGTCAGGGGCAGAGGACAGAGTGCGGGTCAGGGGCAGAGGACAGCGTGCGCGTCAGGGGCAGAGGACAGCGTGCGCGTCAGGGGCAGAGGGCAGAGTATGAGTCAGGGACAGGACAGGCAGATGAGGAGCTTCAGAGAGTGTGGGAAACCCACTGTGTCCTGAGACCACTGGAAAGGGGAAGAGGCCCACACGATGGCCATGATGCTCAGGAGGCAGGAATCCCTGGGTGACAGAACCCACGCCTGATGCCTCGGGAGACCTCGAGCACACCTGAGCTCACCTCTGTCCCTCATCACAACCACTCGTCACACGTAGCCATTTAAGTTTAAGTAAAGTAAAATCAAATACGAGGAAACCGTTGACTCCTCAGCCACGTTTCAAGTACCCACATGTGGCTGCTGGCTGCCATACTGGACGCGGCAGCTGCAAAATATTCCTGTCACCGCAGAAGTTTCTGTTGGACAGGACAACGTTCAGATGTCCCTTCTACTTCTTGCTGGCCCCGGGAGGGGTGCTGGGCAGGTGCCTTTGATAGTGGCATTCAATGCTTTTCAATTAGGAGGAAGTTTCTAATATAAAAACAGGATTTCCATCAGTCATGTTTCTTGGTATTTACCCACAGGAATGGAAAACTTAATGTCCGCACGAAACAACCTGCCCCAGTGTTTACAGCAGCTTCATCTGTCGTTGTCAAAATTCGGAAGCAACCAAGGTGTCCTTGGGCGGGTGGGAGGGTCATTGTCTGGTCCATCCAGACAATGGAATATCAGTCAGCACTAACAAGAAATGAGCTACCAAACCATAAAAAGGCATGGGGGGAACTTAAATTCAAATTACTAAGTGAAAGAAACCAGTCTGGAAAGGCTACACACTGTGTGATTCCAACCGTATGACATTCTGCAAAAGATGAAACTACGGAGACTGTAAAAGATCAGTGTTTGCCAGGGGCTGGGGAGGGGGAGGGGCAGGTGGAGCACAGGGGACTTACCGGGCGTGAAACTCTTCTGTGGGATGCTGTGTGGGTGCATCATGTCCTGGGGCGTGTGTCCAGCCCCACGGGATGCCCAGCACTGAGAGTGGCCCTAAGATAAAGCAGGGACTTGGGGTGCTGACGACATGCCCACGTAGGTTCACGGACTGTGGCAAATGCTTAGCTCCGGAGGGGTGTCGATGGTGGGGAGACGGTGCATGGGTGGAGGTAGGGGGCATTCCGGAACCCTCTGCACCTTCCCCTCCATTTTGCTCTGCACCTGAAACTGCTCTGAAAAATAGCCTGTTACAAAAAAGGATTTCCAGTTCAGTGTTTCTCCAAAATGACCCTCACCTAGTTTTTACAATCAGATTACGACTTTTGGGGTGAACTTAGAGACCTCCAGGCACTGGAGCGCTCACACGGAGCCTCACATTGAGCTCCTGTGTTTCTTGGCGGGGCCCCTGCTACCCTGCATTTAACACACGGTGAACGACGGCCCCAAGCTGCCCGGGGGAAAACTTGGTTCTCCCCCAGCAGGACTGCCAAGAGCGGCGGTCCCTGCTTCCAGCCCGTTGCTCCCTAAGAAGATCGTGCGTCTCCCCCTGGGGGAAGGACGACCCCTCCTGGAGCCGTTCACGACCCTGTTGCTGGGTGAGCGCTTTAGGGGGTCGTATGCCGAAGCAGAACCTTTCCGTCCTGTGGAAGGCTTCACGGGCTGGAAATAATCCCTTCCTCCCAATCTTATACACAGACATAGAGCTTTCGTTGTTTAAAAAAAGGCACCAACATAGTTTATGAGATGTAAATAGAACTTCTGTAAGAGGAGAGCTAGAGCTGTCTGTAATTGTGTGAGCAGTGACATTTCCTTCAATCTATTGGCAGGGATCTTGGCTGTTCTGAGTACAAGAATATGCCTCTAAATCGGGAACGGTAACTGGCACCCCAGACAACAGGGGGCTCGCCCAGAGAGCCTGGGTCCAGATGCTGTGCACGCTGCTGGACCACAAGCATGTGTGTGCCCAGGGGTGCAGCCTGGAGGAGAAGGGGTGCCAGCAGCCGGCATCTGTGCCAGGATGGAAAAGTGTGGGCAGCCAGGCCAGGCATGGGCATTCACCCTCAAAACGAGCTTACCTAGTGGCCCCTGATTTGGGTGGGGACAGCTGTGGACACATCAGAGCAGTTTGGGGACTCTGCTGTGTTTTAAGAGTGACCCAATCCTGATTCACAACAGCAGACCTACTTTCCTGTGTGTGAGTCTGTTTGGGCTGCTGTCACAGACTCGGGGGCTGAAATAACAGACACTTGTTCCTCATAGTTCTGGAAGCTGGGAAGCCCAAGGTCCGGGCACCAGCAGATCGGGGTCCTGAGGGGGGATGTCTTCCCGGCTCACAGGTGGCCACATTCTGGCTGCGTCCTCACATGGCACCGAGGAAGCTCTGGTGTCTCTTCCTCTTCTTAAAAGGACACTAATTCTGTCATGGGGGCTCCACCCTCTTGACCTCCTCTATTCCTAATCACCTCCCAAAGGCTCACCTATAAATACCATCACATTGGGAGTTAGGGCTTCAACATGTATATTTTGGGGGACACAAACATTCGGTCCATAACAACATGATTGATGAGTACCCAGAGCTGAATCTGATTTCCATCCAGCAGATGACCCAGGTGTGACACAACTTACTATTGCCCACCAGGATGTACATGTAGCCTACAACAAGTGTGTGCTAATGCTAAATGCATCAGGCATTTATTAAGTGCCATGTGTGTCCTGAGGATACAAAGTGAATACGCATTACTTCCATCTGTCAAGGTCAAAGACCAGAACATAGAAGACAGAGAAACAGGGGCGCCTGGTTGGTTAAGCATCCAACTTCGGCTCAGGTCATGATCTCACAGTTTGTGAGTTCAAGCCCCACATCGGGCTCTGTGCTGACAGCTCAGAGCCTGGAGCCTACTCAGAGCCTGTGTTTCCTTCTATCTCTGCCCCTCCCCCACTTGCGCTCTGTCTGTCTCTCAAAAATAAATAAATGTAAAAAAAAAAAAAAGAGAAACAAGCTGTCATGATGTGATAAATGCATAACAGAGATTAGCTATGTTTCATTTACCACTTCATAGAAATGATGTAAGAGAAAGCTCTGTCTTCCCTCAGCCATTTCCGAAGTTTGTAATTCCCTTGTGTAGAACCAGACTTCCATCTGGTTGTGTTTTCCTTCTATCTGGAAGATCTTTAACATGCCTTATTGGGCAGATCTGCTGGTGATGAATTCTTTCAGCTTTTGTGTTCTGAGAAAGTCTTTATTTTGCCATTTTTTGACAGATAGTTTTGCTGGGTATAAAATTTTTGGTTTGGGGTTTTGTTTGTTTGTTTTGTCTTTCAAGATTTAAAAATACGGCACAAGCGTTTCCTGGTTTGCATCATTTCTGAGACGAAATCTGTTGTCCTTAACTTTGTTCATCTGTACATAATGGATCCCCCACCGCCCACCAACTCTGGCTGGTTTTAAGACTTTCTTTTTTTTAAGTTTATTTATTCTGAGAGAGAGAGCATGCATGTACATGCATGTGGGAGGGGCAGAGAGAGAAGGAGAGAGAGAATTCCAAACAGGTTCCGCGCTCTCAACGAAGAGCCTGACTCAGGGCTTGAACTCGTGAACCATGAGATCATGACCTGAGCCAAAGTCAAGAGTCAGACTCTCAACTGACTGAGCCACCCAGGCACCCCTGAATTCTTTTTATCACTGGTTTTAAGCAATTTAATCATAAACTGTGTTGGCCTGGTTTTCTTGTTGTTTCTTTTGTTTGGGTTCTTGAGTCTTTGGATTTATAGTTTTCATCACATTTGGAAAATTGTAGTCATTACTTCAAACACATTTGCTCCCCTGCCCCCATCCCCTGTGGAAATTCTAATTACAAATTTAATAGGTCACTTCAAGGCGTCCAGCAACTCACCGATTCTTTGTTCTTTCAAATTATTTTTTTTCTGTGTACTTCATCTGGACACTTGCTGTTGATGTGTCTGCCAGTCTGGGAGCTTCTTTTCTCCTGCAGCGGCTGGTCTGCTAGCGACCCCAGTTCACTCCGCATCTCGGGTGCTGTGGCTTTCCCCCACACAAGTTGATGCAGGACACGATCCTGCTCCCCCGCCATCGTGAACATGTGGATAGAGGTGTAGTAATTTCCCAGTGTCCTTGTCCGCTAATTCTCTCCTCCTGATCTTTTTTATTGATCACTTTTTCTCATTATGGGTCATATCTTTCTGCTTCTTTGTGTGCCTGGCATTTTTTATGCAGTGCCAGATACTGTGAATTTTGCTTCTGTGTGTGTAAGCATTTCTGTATTCCTGTTAATATTCTTGATCTCTGCTCTAGGACATGGGGAAGTTACTTGGAAACTGATGC
The DNA here is from genome assembly GCF_016509475.1 of Prionailurus bengalensis. Classification (NCBI taxonomy): domain Eukaryota; kingdom Metazoa; phylum Chordata; class Mammalia; order Carnivora; family Felidae; genus Prionailurus; species Prionailurus bengalensis. The sequence goes on along the minus strand of NC_057354.1, from coordinate 2,340,734 downwards.
ATTTGGATCTCGCTCTTCTGTGTTGTTAATGGAAGATCAGAGCAGTATTCAGCCCAGGGCTAAGTGTGTCCCAGGACTGGGGCAGTTTTTCTTTTTGCTCCTGTTTTGACTGTCTGCTCAGTGTGCCGTGAAGCCTGAAGCCCCTCCCCGCTGGTGGGGACACACACCATTTCCGGCCCTAGGTGAGCTCCCCTGATGCTTCCAGACCACAGTGCTTTCTCACATGTGTCCTCTGATCATGTTCAGCCCAAGATTGAAGGAATTCCCTCCACAGCTCTATAGCTCTCTCTCGGGTGTATATTCTGCCTCATTACTTCTAAGCCCCTTCCCCTCCCAGACCCTCACTCCATCTTCTCAGCCCAGGGAACCCCTGGCTTTTTGAACCCAGAACCCCATACTGGAAACTCTCTCCAGGCAGTGAGCAGGGGGCAGTCCTGGGCTGTATTTCTCCTCTCCACGGATCACTGAGCTGGGTGGTGGGTCAGTCTGGGCCCTGTGACCCCATCTCAGTGGGAAGACCCCTATTGGAGTGATGTGCCATGTAGAGGCAAGTGTAGAGTTGGTGCCCGTCTTCTAGATCCTCCGGGGCCTCGCCATACTCTCCCCAAGAGCAAGAGATCCATGTAGTGATCAGATCTTGGGGGTTGACTGGGCACCGGGGTGGTGAAGGTGCAGGAGGCAGGGCCATGTTGTGGGGAGGACAGAGCCCTGTGGGGGCAGGCAGGAGCTGCTCCCTGGCAGGGTCCCCAGGAGTGTTCTGTGTGGGTGCCAGGCTGTGCCATGGGGACACGTAAGGACATCAGGTCTGCCTGCCTGCCATTTCTTCCCTGCACCACCCCAAGACCACGGACAGCACTGTGAGCTCAGTCGTCTAGTGCTGGCACCAACTTGTTGAATTTAAGGAGGTCACGCCTCTCCTCTCTGAACCTCAGTTTGGTGGCCTGTATGTTGGGGCAAATCCTGCACACTCTGTGCACACATGGAGTTGCAAAGTGAATGCAGCTCAGATGCTGCTGACTGTAAGCGTGTGCACGCCAGTCTTCCCACCGGTTCTCAGAGGACTGTGAGCATGTTCACACTGACCTTTCTGCCCGGTTCTCAGAGGACTGTGAGCGTGTTCACACTGACCTTTCTGCCCGGTTCTCAGAGGACTGTGAGCGTGTTCACACTGACCTTTCTGCCCGGTTCTCAGAGGACTGTGAGTGTGTTCACACTGACCTCTCTGCCCAGTTCTCAGAGGACTGTGAGTGTGCACACCAGTCTTCCCAGTTTTCTGAGGGCTGTGAGCGTGTTCACACTGATCTCTCCGCTCAGTTCTCAGAGGACCATGAGCGTGTTCACATCAGTCTTTCTGCCTGTTTCTCAGAAGACTTCTGGGAGAGGCAAAGGAGAGGGAAGCAGGGAGCGTCTACTCTGTTCTACACATGAATGAGTGGAGCACACAGTCAGCACCGTTACCATCGGCCGCACAACAGGGCAGTGACCATCCTTGGTCTGGAACTCAAGTCACTCGATGGCAGGTTGAGTCCCCTCTCCCCTGCGCTCGACATCCTGCAGGGAAATGCTGCCCCTGGGAGCACCAGGCAAGATCAGGAGATGCTTTGTTACAGCTTGGGGAGGGGACAGGATGCTGTTGACCCCTAACGGCTGGAGGCGAGGGATGCTGCTTACACCCTGCAGTGCCCAGGGTGGCCCCACGGCAGCAAAGCACAGTCTGGCCACACACGTCAGGGAAATGGGCCCAAGGTGGAAATCCTTTAGCCCGCCCTTGTCCGTGCATGGGTCTGGAAACGCCGGAGGGCCACCCGTCCGCTCCCAGGGCACGACCGTGTGCTGGCTGTCTCATTCCCGCCTGTGTCTCCGTGAGTGTAAGAAGAATGCATGCCTTCAAACCCCTCTGTCACCTGTGCACTCAAACAGGTGAGTCCCAGCACAGACTTCTCGAGGGTGTGCAGGGCTGGGGTGAGCAAGCACTCCCTCCCGAGGCACCTCTCCTTCCAGGGCCCAGCACCAGACCCACAGGCAGCACTAACTTGATGTGAAAAATGCAAGAATGAGTTAGAAGTCACCCTGTCTCTCATTCTCTAGCTCCTGGTGCTCCTCTGCATAGAAAAGATCATCAGAATACGTGAAATTTTTTTTCCAGGAAACTGCTTCAGAAAATGATTTTCAAATGCAGTAAAATGCTTCTAAATTTTTATTCATGCGATGTCCCTTATGATAAGTTTTCCACCTCACATCCATGGCCCTCCTGTTTCTCTCCACTCCTCCCTGCCGGGCTCAGCTGGACAGTCCTGAGCAAGGGGCCCACGGCTTCATCTTTCAGGATGAAGTGTGCGTGTGTTCACACTGGGCACAGATGTGCCCTGTTGCTTCTGGAAGCCGCCACGTGGGACTTCCCTCTCCTTCGGCTCCATCGTTCCTGCTTGTTCCAGATACGTGAATTCTCTGCAAAATGCGGATTCCCAGAGGAAGGATTTTGCAGGGCCCCGAAAATGCCAGGTGTAATCAGAGAGTTGGAGGCAGAATGATGCCGAAATGCACTTGTACCAGTGTTCTTCAAGATGCTGGCAATGTCTGTCTCCAGTGTGCGTTTCTGTTACCCATAAGGAGATGCTTCTGGAAGCAAACGGCCCATTTCAGCAGCACGGACTGCGGTCAGCGCTGCCTTCGTGCATTCTGGGGGCAGGCGGCGGGCCACGGCTGGTTTCTCGGCCAGGACTGAGCTCTCTTCACAGCCCGCCGCTCACGCTCTCCCTGCCCTTCTGCAAACAGGGCCTGGACGTTGCTCAGCTGACTATCCGCCCATGTGGTTAGACGCTGGGGGCACATGTCATGGGACCTGGAGCCATCCAGTGCACGTGACCATTGCACTGACAGCTCTCTCTGGAGGGATGGGCCGTTGCCTATGTGGTTGATTTGAGGACAACAGCAGCCGCCCATGCAGCACCCATCCCATGCCAAACACTGTCCCCAAGTCCACCCCCTGAGGTGGGTCATGCTATATCACCATCCCTATTTTCCAGGTGAAGAAACTGAGGCACGGGACTTAGACAGCTAGGGCCCGGTAGAGCCAGGATCTGAAACCGGTCAGTCAGCCCCAACACCGAGCTGCTCCGAAGCACTCCTTCCCTGCCGCCACAGACTTTTGGGAGAGAGTAGCCTTCTTTCCTCTGGATCTGGGAGCCCACTGCTGGGGGCCCGCCGGGTAGGAAGGTGGAACAGGAAGTGAAGCTCAGGCAGAGGAAGGCAGAGCTGAGAGGTACAAAGTGAGAGCTGGATCTTTGATGGAACAGTTGCGTGCCTGGATCCAGCTGTACCTGAAGGTACCCCCAGACATTACTGCCCCTTCAATAACGTAGCTGAAGCCATTCGCACTGCATTTGTGACTTTCCCAGCAAACGGTTCAAATCTAATCAAGAAGCGCAAGACCATGGCTTTGTCCCCACCTGTCGTTACCTCTGTCTCCATCTTGCCAGCTGCTTTCAGAGACGGTTACAAGAAATCCCCCACCCCATGCACCCTATTGACTGTGATGGTGCTCCTCCCTCCAAGGGTGGCCTCAGCCAGCGGGACGTCAGGGCACACACCGTGAGCCGAGGCTAAGAGCGGGCTGAGCCTGGGAGCTCCTTGACTGTGGTGGGGGCCTAAGATCGGGGTGTGAAGGAGCCCAAGCCGATCGGAAGCCTCGCGAAGGAGAACCCAGGCCGCCCCCCAACAGCTCACCGCTGGGTGCGTGCGGCCGAGCGACCGGGTGTCTGACTGCTTCTCAGGTGGCCCCAGGCAAGAGCTGCTGAAGGCCCCTCGGGGTTTCTGGCCCACGAGGGTCCAGGGGAGCAGCCCACGCAAACCAAAGCATCTGAGCCCTGCTTTCGTCCTGCCGCGTCTCGTCTTTACTCCCTCGTTCATTCGTTCTGACGCCCCGCTCGCCTCCTGGCTGCTTGTGTTCAGGCACTTCCCTCCCCTGGCATCCTCCGTGTTCCAGACCTGCTTCTGGATGTTTCTCCCCTTTCTCTGCTGCAGACCCACGTTCCTAAAACACAGCCTTCACCTTGTCCTACCCTGTAGGTCCCCCGGGCCTCAGGGACACGAGGCAGATGCCCAGAACACTCTTGAGGTCCCAAAGCCCGGTCTCGCCCGGCCTCCCAGACTTTCCACGTGCCAGGCCCCCATTTCCATCCTCCCCCAGAACAAAGACTTGCCACCGTGCCGGCTACATCCCCAGGTCTCACTCTCGTGCCCCTAACACTCCTCATAATTGTGCGCTTCTGTCCGTCCTGAGGTTCCACTCCTGGCTTCTCCACAAAGCCTCCAAAGGCCACGCTGCTGGGTGGCGTGTTTTCTGGTGGAGCATATGCCATGAGAGGGCACGGTGCCAGGGTGCTTCCCCGTCCCTCCATCCTGCTCACCGCCGCATCCGTACCACCGGTCTCCTGCTAACGGGCCACATTAGGTGCCCGGCAGCCGTCTGGCTCTCTGCCCTTTTGTCACCACGACCGGGTGACAAGCAGCCCGAGAGCCCCAACAGCTTCCCAGGTGATTGCTGTCCTCGCTGCGCTTCGGAAGCTGTTCGCGGAGTGCGCCCACCCTGGCGGGCATCCCGGGAACTTGTGTGTCCGTTCTCGTCACACGAATGGCGCGAGAGAGCCGTCGTGACCCCGTTTGCCTGGAGCTCAAAGAGGTGACGTGACTTCCCGAATAGCCCAGCCGGGTTTGAACCTGCGTCATGAGTGTGTGTGGCCAGCTCCCGACCTCCCCTGACCACTACCCCACGGCCCCCTTGTGCGCGTGTTTATCCCCCTCTGTCTGGGGAGCAGGCGTGATAAGACCGGAGCCTGAAGCGGTCCGGGCCTTCCCCCGGGGCCGGGAAGGAGGCACCGGCAGGGAGCACCTGTGCGCTGGGGACGAGGACGTGGGTGTGGCGCAGATTCCCTGCCGAGAGGCGGGAAGGCAGCCCCCCCAGCCGCCCGCGGCCCCCGGGATGAACGGGCACACCACGCTTCGTGTCGATGCTCTAGGCCAGCGCGTTGGGCCCTTCAGAACTGAGGTCAGTGCCCCTGCTTCCTCGTGGGACGGGCTTGGCAGCCACGGGCTTCCACGCGTCTCCCTGACAGAGGACTGTGCTCCGTTTACCTTCTTAATGGAAGTGCAGGGTGTCGGGGAAACCTGCCCGACTCCTGCTTCACTCCACCCTCTCTGGCCGGGTGTCGAGAGGCTCGTGTGGACCCCAGCAGCACACTCTCCCCCAGAGCCTTCCACATCACGAACGGGGATTTGGAGATCCCGTCAGCAAATGTGCACTGAGCCCGTCCACTCGGCGAGGACGGCGTGAGGTCCTGGGGCCGTGCAGCTGCGGGAGACAGACCTCCGGCTTTGCAGAGTGGCCACATTTGGGGGAGACCCCGTGACAGGCCGCCAGACGCAATCCAGGTGGGCCCCTGGGGACATGCAGGGTGGCAGCGGGAGGGCTCGCTGGCCACCCCCGTGGCCTCAGTGAAGCGCCCTTGCGGCAACGGTCAGGGACACCCCTGCTCGCCGGCAAAAGGCAGAGTGACCGTGGAATGAGCGAGCACAGGCTACGGGCCGCTGCCCAGACGGTGGCCGGACACAGAGCTGTGCCTGCCGCGGTGCCCAGTACAGGCTTCAGCCGACACACAGCCTCCTGCCGGCGGGGCGCCCGGGGGCAGACACTGAGTCCCTTCACTCTGGTCCCGGTCCCCAGGCTCCTCCCGGTTCTCCCTCCAGCACATTTCCTCCCCTACACCCTCCTCTGAGTGGAGACCAACAAACCCATGGATGCATCGCTCATGCACTTGAATGATTATTTTCCTGGATTCGGAGTGCCAGGAAGCCAGGATATGCCCTCTGACCAATAAGGAGACAAGTGGGGGGGGGCGGGGGAGCTCTGGGCTGCATCACCTGCCGGGTGTAGGGACTCACGGCATCGAGAAGGGCTTGGATCACTCCTGGCCTGGGCGTGGCGGGAGGCACGGGGCCGGGGCAGGACTTTCCCCCACGTTTGCGTGTGACCGCTGACGAATCCTTGTGAGTCCAGCGCTCATCTGCGTTTCCTCGGCCTTAGCAGTGGGGCCTCCTCTGCGTCCACACACATCCCAGGCTCCAGCCCTGGAACACGTGGTAGCGAGGTTTCAGGGGGTCAGCTCCCGTGTGGACGAGCCTCGGGGGGACGGGAGACGCCAGTCCCTGTCACAGAGACACCTGCTTGTTTAACAGAACAGGGCCATTTCTAATTTCTTAAGAGAGCATTCCAGATTAACTCGTTTGTCGAGAGCCTCCGTAAACAAACGCCTAGAGTTCCCAAGGGTCCCCGTGGAACGATCCTTCTGAGTGGCTTTGGCTAAAAGGCATCCCGCGGTGGTGATTGCTCTACGATTGTTTCCGTTGGAGTGAATTATGCCTGTGCTAGGATCTGTACGGGGCTGATTTATTTTAAATTGCAGGATAAGTTCTAGAGCACGAGAAGTGCCTAGTCTGTAAAAAGTGTCCTGGGGCCTGAGTGGCAGCTGGAGTGCTGAGTGACGAAGGCAGAAATACAAATCGGGTTCAGGCGCCGTCGCTCCTCGACCCTGTTCCTCGGTCTCCTGAGTCTTAAGGCCGAAAGTGGTTTTTAACGTCGTTAGAAATTAGAGGCCATTCTCCTGCCACTGTGCTCTGTCCCTGGAGCGTTTTCCAAAAGACCGTGAGCATTTGTAGGTGCACACAGAACACGGACCGTGGGCCTTGCCTTCCACGGCATGTCCTGGGTCCAGCATGACCTGAAAGCGTTTCTCATGTCCAGAGATGCAAAGACAGGGAATCGGTGGGTCTAGCTGTTCTATACCAGTCAAGTTTATTTATTTTTTATTCATCCATCAGTTTGGAAAACCAGTGTCCGTCCTCACTCCGTGCTTTTATGTGTTGCCTGACATCATCCCTGGCCGTCTCCACCACGTGGAATCGGGACTTCCCAGCTCCCGGCCTGGAAGCTTCCGGGCATCCCTCCATCTCCTGTCCTTCCCTTCCAGTCTCGCTAACACGGGCCACCCTGGTCAGGAGAACTGAGAAAGGGGTCTTGTGTGCTGTGATCTCCCCTCGTGCACGTCTCCGGGGGCTTGACCGCCATACTCGGCGGAACCCCCGACATCGCCCGTGATGGACACGGGGCGAGACCAGGCTCAGCACGCTGACTGTGCCACGGACAGAGTTGGGACAGAGTGGCGTTGAACTTGAAGCGGCCTGACTTGTCCGTCCCTGTGCTCCCCCAGGGCTGAGCTCCAGGTGCCAAGAGTCACAGCCCAGGGTGAGCGGGGCTCTCCACCAGGGTCCATTCGACGGGCCAGTTGATTCTGCTGCCGACAGCTAACGTGTGTCCTGTGCTTCAGGGTTGGACACTAAGCGCCACGTGCGTGTTAAGCTTTTTTACTTTCTCGGCAACCCTAGGACGTGGCTGCTGCCGTGACTTCCGTTTAGAGGCTAGCACACTGTGCAGGCGGTTGAGCAACTGACTTTTGGAACCTAATCCGCCAGGGCTGGGAGTCAGAACCCAAGGGTCTCCAAAGGTAGCCCCTCGGCAGCATTATTTGGGGAAACTGCTGAAAAATACAGCTCCCTGGGCCCCCACAGGGAGATTCTTAGTCAGCGGGGCCCAGGAGCATGCATTTAAAATGCTCTCTTCGGGGGTGGGTGCCTGGGTGATTCGGGAGGTGTCGGCTGCCCCGTGATGCAAGGTGGTCACTTATGGTCACCCGCTTGCCAGAAGTCTGACGGGTGCCCGTGCACCAGAGCCATCTTCTGAGGTTTCCAGCCATCGCTGGGATACAGGAGCCCGGCGGGGATCAGACTGGCCGCTTCGTCACCCGTGAGGCGGGACTGGAAATCGGGGCCCCCTGCCTTCCCTGTGGAGTCTAGACTTGGGTGCGGGCGGGAAGCTGCCAGCTGGACTTCTCCCAGATCCAAGAGGCAGGTGCCGCCCCAGGAGGCCACGGGGGCCTCAGGTTCGTTCATCTGGCTGGTTCGGGGCAGCGAACGGGCCCCAGCGAGAACCCGGTGAACGGCTCACTTCTCCTCTCCCGGTTGAGGCCTGCCAGCGGGGCACTTCAGCCCCAGTCCTTGCTACGGAAGTTACCTCCAAAGCGGCTTATTCCTGGGTGGAGGGAAGTCCTCACAGACCGTCCCACAAAGACTGGCCGTGACTCGGGCCTCGGTGAGGCGTACGCGGGGGCGTGAATGCAACTGTTTTAACAACAACAGGTGGCGGGGGCGGGGCTGGGTGATCCCAGGACTCCAGTGCCCTGGCTCAGACGACAACTCTCATGAGTGCGGTTTGGGTCCATCGAGCTCGTGCATGCTGCTGCCCGCCATGTTGGCACTGTAGCAGTTTTCACGGATGGCGAGGCCAAGTGCGGTTTCGTGTGACTAGGTAACTGTAGAGTGAGGATGCCTGCTGGCCGGTTCCCCTGTGCTTGTCCTATAACCTGCTCGGGGGCATTTGCATGCCCCCACTCACAGAGCACACCTGCCTCCGGGTAGAACGGGCACCAGTGCCCACTTTAGCCTGGGCCCAGGTGACTCTTCCGTGCCGGACGCTCAAGGAGCGCCCCACTCGCCGCATCCCCGCGGTCCGCGAGGCGTGTCTGATGTAGGCTCGCTCCCTGATGGCACTTCAGGAGAGCCACTAGGTGACATCAGGGGGCACTGTGTTCTGGGAGACAAGTCTTTAGGAGAACGTTCTTTGCTTGTCTGAGCAGAAACACAGGGCTATCTGTGGCTGCGGCCGTCCCATCTGGAAGGAGCCGTTGGCTGGATGTCATCACCCGGGGATGAGCACAACGAAAATTCTGGTATATTTATTTTCAACGTTTTTGGTATTGTTTCTGTACCTGTGACCGGAATCTACACGTGTTTGTATTTGCGATGATGAGATCACACTCTCACGTGTTTCTGGACTAAGTGGGCCTTTTCCTGCTACTGTGCACAGTTGGTCAGGTGACTGGTCCAATGCAGGGATCTTAAAATACCCCGACTGTTAAAGAAACATAAAACGACACTCAGGATAATCACAGCGCCAACAGGGATGGTTGACTGTACTTTAATCGCCCCGTAATGGGCATTTCGCGTAAGATTTGTACAGTCACATTCAAGATACATCGGACGAGGCAGAAATCCTTGCCTGCGCTGGATGACTATTTACCGAACTCCGTAGGCCTCAAGTCTTCGGGAATGGAGTGCCTTGGAGAAGAGTAGCATAATTTTATTGCTGACTCCTTGTCGTACAACATATGGCACAGGCTGTAACCAGATGCGTGTTACCTCACAGCGGTTTTACGCCGAGTCTCCCAACCACCGTGTGTGCGTCCTGTGAATAAGCCCACAGGTAGCACAGCACCTGACAGGAGCGTTTGCTGTGCGACAGGGCGGACCATGGCGGCTGAGACCCAGCAGCCCCGTCCTGTGTGGCTTACTGTAGGGCCTGACCCTCACGTTTGTCGCGTTTGTAGAGCTCCTGCCCCAGCCCTCTCACAGGACGGGTGTTTGTGACTCTCCTGACACTGGCACACTCCACCACCACAGGCTGGTGAAAAGCAGAAAATGCAAAAAAGAGGGACAGGGCAGGGACAGCACAGAGTGACGTATGGAGTTCGAGTAGTGGACAGAATGTTAAAGATGTTAAAAACTGTGATTTGATCTTAAAGAACAGAGAAAGAACTTCTTTGGGGGCAATTTTAAGACAAGTGTGCTACTTTCTCTGTTGTTTCGACCCTGTGGGCGTGTCCTTCCTCTGTTTTGTTGGCGGTGTTGATGTCGGTGGTGGTAGTGTTGGTGTTGGTGATGGTGGTGTTGATACTGGTGGCTGTGGTGCTGCTGGCAGGGGTGTGGTTAATGTCAGTGATGGTGGTGTTGATGGTATGATATTGGCAGCGTTTCTGTCAGTGATGATGGCGTCGATGCTGGTGGTGTTGATGCTGGTGTTCATATTAGTGATGCTGGTGGTTTTGGTGGTGTTCATGTTGGTGTTTGTATTGGTGGTGTTCATGTTGGCAACAGTAGTATTGGGATGTTGGTGTTGGTGGTGTTAGTTTTGCTGACAGTCGTGTCAGTGTGGTGGTGTTGACATTGGTAGTGTTGATTGTGTTGGTGGTGTTGGTGATGTTGGTGATGTGTTGGTGATGCGTTGACGGTGGTGGTGATGATGTTGGTAATGTTGGTGTGGTGGTGTTGATAGTGGCAGTGTCGATGTTGGTGTGGTGGTGTTGACATTGGTAGTGTTGATGATTGTGTTGGTGGTGTCAGTGATGTTGGTGATGTGGTGTTGGTGATGCATTGACGGTGGTGGTGGTGATGTTGGTAATGTTGGTGTGGTGTTGCTGGTGGTGGTAGTGTTGACGTTGGTGTTGGTGCTGGTGATGTTGGTGACGTTGGTGGTGTTGGTGGTGGTGTTCATGTTAGTGTTTGTATTGGTGGTGTTCATGTTGGCAACAGTAGTATTAGGATGTTGGTGTTGGTGGTGTTTTGCTGACAGTCGTGTCGGTGTGGTGGTGTTGACATTGGTAGTGTTGATGATTGTGTTGGTGGTGTCGGTGATGTTGGTGATACGTTGAAGGTGGTGGTGATGATGTTGGTAATGTTGGTGTGGTGGTGCCGGTGGTAGTGATGATGGTGTTGGGATTGGTGGTGGCAGTGTTGGTGATGTGGTGTTGGTATGGTGCTAATGACGGTGATAGTGATGATGTTGGTGTCGGTGATGTTGGTGATGTGGTGTTGGTGATGTGTTGACGGTGGTGGTGATGATGTTGATAATGTTGGTGTGGTGGTGTTGATGGTGGTAGTGTCGACGTTGGTGTTGGCGCTGGTGATGTTGGTGACGTTGGTGGTGGTGGTGGTGGTGGTGGCGATGATGTTGGTAATGTTGGTGTGGTGGTGCCGGTGGTAGTGGTGATAGTGTTGGGATTGGTGGTGGCAGTGTTGGTGATGTGGTCTTGGTATACTGGTGGTGACACCGGAGGTGGTGGTGGTGTGGGTGGGCTTCTTTGTGAGTTCTTGTTTTCCCAGTGGAAGGCTCTGTCGGAGAGACTGCTGTCTACCAGATGCCAAGTATCGCTGGGATCGGAGATGCCGTGGCGAAGAGGTCCCCTGAGATGCCTCTTCTCGTGCAGGCCACTCCCCATCTGAGCAGGGCACCCATGTGACGAACAAGTCCCCACACAGAGAGGGTATCAGAAAGCAGGGAGTGTGTGGACACAATAAAAGTGATAACCATCGGTAGATTGATACAGAGCCGGGCTACGTTACGGTGAGCGACAGGGAAGGTCATCAGAGCGCACGAATGAGCGAAGCAGCTGGCGGCTGCATGAGGACAGACCCCCTCGCTGAGTGCAGGGGCAGGAGAGCGTCAGGGTGTGATGCTCAGGAATGGAGCATCATTTCCGGCATTGAGCGCTGGCAGTCGTCAGCTGGGAGGTCGTCCGAGGGCTTGGATTCGGCCCTGAGCCCCGCAGGATTGGATGAAGTACGTGAATTCACCCAGAGACACAAGCAGATCGTTGAAACCCATTTACTTTTAGCTCGAGATCTTTCCTGGAAATTCACCAGAATGGATCTTCCCAGCTCTTGACCTTTCTCTAGAGGAAGCTGATTACGATTCACTCCAAACCAGCAGCACACACTCCACGTGGGCCCTTCCGGAGCCCACGGTCCCCAGACGGGCTGCACCCTGCTCAGGTTATATAGATCTGTCCTCCCACACTCCTGGGTGATTCCCAGAAGTACCTTGTGGTTCTCTGAAGTCTGTGCTTCTCACAGAGCAATCTTCCCTCCTGGGGGTCATGGCCTCTGCTGCCCCCCATGAAAATATTTTTTTGGAAAAACAAGCTGGATACCGAGAGCCGATGAACTGCCGCAGAAAGTGCCTCCGTGGCCGCAAGCCTGTGCGCCCCGTCATCTGTTCTCGTTGGCGACGACAGAGGCGGCCAGCACAGAAAGAAGAGCACGAGCGTGTCTGTGCCTCCCGCGAGCGGTGGGCCCGCACACGCACGGCAGTGTAGAGGCTGGCTCCCCACCCCGTCCACGGAGCCAGGTGACAGACCACTAGTCTAGCCGGCTCTGTCTGCCCCCCCCCCCCCCCGCCCCCACTCCACTAAGCCCGTCTCCTTGTTCGCGGCCCCTCCCGCCCCGCTCCTGCCCAGGAGGTTGAACCCCCCTCCAGGGAAAGAGCAGATCCGGCCTATGCTCCTCTACAGGTGAGCCGGCTCAGGTGGGTTGTGGAGGTGGGGGTGGCCTCTCCGGTCCCGCCCTGTGGCCTTCGGTGTCCCCCGGAAGCAAGACCTAAAAACCAGCGAAGTGAGACTCCGGGCTCCTGTCGCTGTGATAGGCCACCGGCAAATTCCCTGGGCATCACAGCGGGTGGCAGGAAAACGTGCATTTGACCGAGCTCCCTCCCCGCGGCTGCACCGAGGAGCCTGTCACTGGGGCAGGGCCCCCGGGAGCCCACCGCCTCGGGGATGGTCTCCCGGGACTCTGCACACGAGGCCCCGGGGGCCCAGAGGTTCATCCCCGCTCCCGGTTGTTTTAAAAATTATTGCTTCCGTTTCATCCTGAAAGTTGAGAGATTTGCATAAATTGCTGCCTTGGTCTTCCTTACTTTTTCTAAACTGGATAACGAACTCCCGTCTCTGCCCTCACATGCTGTGTGCAAATCACTAAAATCTATAAGCCTTGAATAGATTTAGAAAATCATACGCTGCTATGAAAGAGACCCATAAATGAGTCTTTGTATTTGAAGTTTTGTCATTTAACAAATGCATTGTTATCCATTATCCCTTCAATACTTAATAAACAGCTCGTAATGAAACACAGGAAGGCACAATGGGAAAGGGCTTTCTTCCCCTTCCTTTCTCTCCAAAACAGCTATTTCCTTGCAGGTAGTAATTTTGTTTTAAGAAGAACGATGTTTAGCGCCAGGCTTTTTAATAAAACATGTGTGAGAGAATAATTCTCCTAAAACATTCTGTATCTACAAAAATCTATATGTGGGAGAACCTGAATTATCCACTAATAGATTTTATTACATAGCAGTTAAGAATTTTTCTGGAGACATCTAGTCAAAGGCATCAATCTTGGGTAACAAGGCACGGGAGAGAAAGGGACTTACTGAAAACTGGCATTCTTCCCTTCGTGGGGAGTTCGTTACCTGCTCTGGGGCTACCGTTTCCTTCTAGAAGGTGGAGCGCTCTAGGCCGTGGTTCAAGCATGGGACGTTTCGTGCGGCTAACACGATAAGTAAGGGAGTCAACGTGTATTCACTTAATCCACGTTCTCTGGGGGTGTGTGCCTGCCAGTGGAGTGTCTGCACTGGGGAAACCGAGGCACTGAGAGGCTGTCCTCAGGTAGCCGGCCTTGAACAGCAGGAGCAGCAGGCAGAGACTCGAATTCAAGAGGCCAGGGGCGGAGGCCCACGGTGGGGTGAGGAGGCCCACATGGGGATACACTCGCTGTTTGAATAAATTGACACACTGAGACATTCTCATTCAGGTGGGAACGGCCACTTAGAAACTGAAAGACGGTGAGAGGGACTCGAGGGAACCAGGGGCGGAGAGCAGGAGGCAGAGGAAGAGAGCATTCCAGACACCTGGCGCGTAAGGGAAACCCACCACGGGACTTTCCCGGGTGTTTGCTGTGAAATCTTTCAAACTTACGGAGCGGCTGAGCCAGGAACACCCGTACGGCCCCCGCGTAAGTTCCGCGCTTAACGTGTCGCCGCGCGGGCTCCTTCGCACGCCCGGCCCTCCCTCCCGTCCCTGTCTGGACTCCAGAATGGATGAACGGGGGCCACAGCCCCGACACTCCACGTGCACCTCACGGAACAGACGTCAGTATTTGTTGGCGGTTTTGAGGCAGACGTTCCCAGAGAGAAAAATGCACACGTGGCAAGTGTGACAAACCAAAACTGCCATCGAGGCACAGAACGTTCCAGAAAGTCCTCTTGTGCCCGGTCGGCCCCTCCCCACCCGGCCCCAGAGGCGATCGCTGCTCTGACTTCTCACTACCGCTTGCCCGTGGTGCGTCCACCATTAGTGCACCTGTTTGGGGTGCACCTCAGGCTCGGTTTGGGTTCTGCCTTTTAGCAGTGGGAAGCTGCTGGCCGTTTGGGGCCGTTCAGACATCCTGCTGTGGGCAGGTGTTTTCTGCGCTTCCCTGGTGAGCACTCTTGGTCTTGTCTCTTGTTTTATTTTTGAGAGAGAGACAGAGACAGAGTGCAAGCGGGGGAGGGGCAGAGAGCGGGAGACACAGAATCCGAAGCGGGCTCCAGGCTCTGAGCTGTCAGCACAGAGCCCGACGCGGGGCTCGAACCCACGAACCGCGAGATCACGACCTGAGCCAAAGTCGGACGCTCCACCGACTGAGCCACCCAGGTGCCCCGGTCGTTGTCTCTTTATGTGACATCAAGACAGCGGCCCAGGCCTCCGTGCGCTTACCGTCCGTGGGGCGGGCGTGTTTCAATCTCCCCTCCACCCGCCTCTCTCTGTGTTAAGTGCATCTCCGTGGATGGTGCGTACCTGGGTCCCGATGTTTCTCTGTGTGTTCTGACAGTTCGCACCCTGCGATGGGATGTGTGCCTCCTCTCAGTTTTATTACTGATGTGCTTGGAGTCAAACGTCTGTCTCCCTTTGTGACTTTTCTTTTTCTCATTTTTCCCTCTTATATAAATTGATTTTTTTTTTTTTTTTTTAGAATTTTACGTTACTTCTTGGATTCTTCTACCCTTTACGTTATGCTTAGGGCTGCTGTAGGGATTACAGTGCACACCATCTACTTGAAGCTTCATTTAGAAGGAGGCTGAGGCAGAGCCTTGGGGGCACAGGGGGCGGGGGGTCAGGGCTCAGCAGACACTGGTTGGCTCATCCACAGCCCAGTGAAAGAGGACTTTCAGAGTGTTCTGGCTCAAGTGACACAAATGTACATTCTCACTCTCCTTACTGTGTAAATATCGACGCTTCAGTAATGTAAGCAAACTCGGGGGACAGCATGGCTCCCGATTTTATTAGCTCTTTGGAAATAATTCAGTTTAATAACTGCTGAATTTTTGAATCCCCTTAATATAAAAAGCGTTGAATGTTAGGATAAACTCCGAGCCTCCTCAGCTGCCCCACTTTGCAGGTGAGTCTCGGACGGTCCCAGGAGGTCGTCCCCCAAAACTGACCCAGTTTTTCCCCAGGATCTGTGGAAGCCCTATGCATCCCACTGGCTCTATCTCCTCTGTGAGTGGAGTTCAGCTGAGCTAAGGCCCCAGGACTCCCCACTCCTCTGGAGGAACCTCCTCCCCGTGTGGATGGAAGCCTGGGGGCCACAGGCAGAGAACAGCAGAGTCGGGCGTATGGGTGAGCGAGGATCAGACTCAGGAGCAAAGTCTCAGGCTGCACAGGAAAGGGTCCTCGGGTCGCCCAATGTGGCTGGAGGGTGGCCCGCCATCCCACAGCCCTGCCGCTTGTGCAGGGACCCCCAGACATTGCGCTGAGAGCCCGCCCTCAGTTTCCCCAGGGAGTGGAGGTTGTGAGTGAGATCCCAGGTAAGGGGCTGCTTTCTGTTCATCTGGGCCCAGGGCCAGACGCCTCTGATTGATCCTGGCTCCCGCGGCACCCCTGCACGTCACGTGCTTGTCCCCAGAATGTGGGTGATGGTTCTGTCTGCCCCAGGGTGGTTGGCAGTGTCAGCAGGGTAATCCATCCAGAGCTGTTAGATGGGCGCCAGCCCATCTCAAGTGTCACTGAGTCGTCACTGGGCTCTTATGACTATTACTGTTAGTTTTACGATGGCTCTTGTTGCTGTGACGATGGCTGGCAGCGTGAGGACCGTCACTTCCCTGCCGGGAGCCACCAGGGTGTCCTCGTTGGTGATGTGGGGTCTCCCAGCTGCGTGGGACCTCTTTGGCGGCAGCATGGGGGAGGGGTCGGTAATCTGTCTGCATTACCATTGTGTTTCTCAGATAACGGACACGGTTCCGGCTGCGCTCAGAAATGGAAATTAAATTTTTAATAGGCTCTCTGGTAGTTACAAAGACAGGAGGGCACTGGAGGCCCCAGCTCGATGGCCACAGATGACGGAGTCATTACTCACACTTGCCTTGGGGGCCCAGAGCGGGCTCAGATGCTCACATGGGAGTGAGCCCACAGGCGGGACTCATTCATAACAACCGTGCGTCAGGAGCACCTGGGTGGCTCAGCCGGTTAAGCATCCGACTCTCGATTTCAGCTCAGGTCGTGATCTCGCAGTTTGCGGGTTTGAGCCTCACGTCAGGCTCCATGCTGACAGCACGGAGCCCGTTTGGGGTTCTCTCTCTCTCTCTCTCTCTCTCTCTCTCTCCGCCCCCCTCTGCTCGTGCTCACTCTCCCTTTCAAAGTAAATAAATAAACTTAAAAAAAGAAAGAAAACGTGTTGTCCGAGTCTCCCACCTCACCCGGCCGTCGGGTTCACCCTCAGACCGCGACATCCCCAGGGGGAAGCACGGACTGTGTGCTCGCACAGGAGTGGAAGGCACAGAGCGAAAGAAGGGGCTGCATTTTGCAACTTGTGTTCCTGCCCCAGGAGGCGCCTGCACCCGCCTACCGTGAAAAATTTGACCCTCTGACAGGCTCTCTGTGGGGTTAGGCGGGAGCATTTCCTGTTAAAGTCAATGTTCATATTTCATCTTTGCGAGTTGTGTTAAAACCATTAGCCAGTCAAGCACCCCATCCTACGGCCTCATGGCCCGGGGTCCTGAGAGGTCCTGGGCGCAAGAGGTGCCCTGGGAATTTCAGGCCCCGACGTGGGCACGTTCAGGTGTCCATTGGAACCCTCTTGCCTTGGAGACAGGAAGTACAAACTCCTTATGTTTGCACATCTGGAACAGCTAACTGTCTCTGCAGTAGGGTGCTGAGCGAGCCTCTCCAAGAGCCGGGCTCTGCATCCACAGCGGGCGGCACTAACACGATCGGGAGAAAGAACTGTCTTCTCCTGTAGGTAGTGGGTGATCTCCAAGGTCTTTTCTGGTCGGTGCCAGAACCGCCTTTTTCTTGGTGCCCTAGATGGGTCGTATGTGCTCATGCTGGGGGCAAGAGGAAAGCCAGAGTCGGGAAGTGGTACCACAGTCCAGCGTCTTGATTCAAGCTGTTTCTCCGTATCTGATGTTAAAGCTTCGTAGTTCCAGCGTCCATGGCTCCTTCCAGCGTGCAGCTTAGGACAATGTAGAAAATACGTTATTCTGTCCGGCTTCTGTGCAGAAGAGCCGTTATAAATGGATGGCATAGGGGGACCCAGGGAAATTGAGACAGAGTCAAGGCCCCCCAAGGAAATGCTGCTGATTATTGCTGTTTACCAAGCTCCCTGTCCGGGCACTGAGAGTCAGTTAGGAATAATTGTAATGAAGGTGGGAAGAATCCTGGCTGAGAGGTCAGGAGCCCCCTTCAACCCGCTGACCCCAGCCTCTGTGCACACACTCTCCGTGCCGCAGAGAGCCACCCTGGTCGCCCGACTCGAGAGGGGCTCGGCAGCTGGAGAGGAGCGTGTTCTGGAAAGCATGTGTGCCATGCAGATTAAACGGGGGTTCCAGAATACTCGTGACAAGCAGAGACACCGGTGGGTGTTACTGCCTTCCATTAGGGCACCGCAGGGGAGCTCGGCCAGACCCCACTAACGAAACTTCTCTGTTCTCTTCTTCCTAGGTAAGTGATCCCGCTTGGACACGTGTGCCCATACCCACCCACCTCGCCCGCGAGGACGTGTCTCCGCTCCCGGGGCTCTCCCGTGGGTGCCGCGCGAAGGTCCTGCGTGGACCGCGAAGACCGGTGAGCGGATCTGCCGCTGCGGCCGTGCGTGGGCGACACCGGTCACGTGTCCAAGTCTGCGGGGGCGTCGCTAACTTGTGCGCGTAGGGGAGGGGTGCAGAGGAGGCAGCGAAGCCGTGAACCAATGAGCAGTTGGTGTGGACGCTCCGACTTGAGAAGCCAGTGTAGAAAGCGGGTAGACTCCACCGGGGTGCAATCCGCGAGGCCCAAACGAAGAGGGCGCGGGATTCCAGGGGGAGCATCAGACCCGCTCGCACCGTAGCAGCCTGGCGGTCTGGTCTGTTCTGTGTGACCCGGAGGCGCGGGCTCCTGCTGGGACCCCGTTTTCTGCTTCGCGGGGTCCCCTTGGGCTGCTTCCTCGAGGCTCGGGTTGTCCTCTGTTTGTGGCAACCAGTTCAGAGGTGTTTTCGGTTTCGGGAAATGTTAACGGTAGATGGCTGAAGGTGTCTCCTGCTCCCTGGAATCCAGACCGATGCGCGTGTGGCGTGAATCGGTGTGGTCAGGAGACACTCTCTTTGCGCCTGAGCCGTGCGTTCTCTTAGAGCGGGATTTATCGCTCTCTCTAAGCTTACGTGGAAGTTTACATGTGTTACTGTTTTTAGAAAGAAAAGAGCGAAGCCGGGCAGTTGGCACTCCCGCACCTGTGGTGACCTGCGTCCATACCCACCCCGCGTCGTGCGGGGGTGTCAGCAGTGGGGAAGAGGTCAAGGCCAAGTGCAAAGTAGAAACACGCCAGAGGTGACGGTTGTCGTTGTCCGAGCTCGCACAGTCCTGCGTGCTGGGAACGTCTTCCTGAGTGCTACGGGGAGCCTCACGTTTGGCTGTGAGCTTCCTGGCGTCCAGCGAGTGCAGGGAAATGCGACATCATGAGCCGGAAACATTCTTCCTTCCTTTTTGCTCCCGGTGGAAAAGACTTCTACGGAAGTTAGTTCCTTTCAGACAATATTCGGAACATTTCTAGACCAAAGACCCAGGTTTTGTGTGGTTGTTTGGCCGTTTCACTTAATAAAACAGCGGGAATAACAGTAGAATCCAACTCACCGATGTCGTGTAGGCCAAAGATGATTTGTCCGAATGAACATTCCAGCAGTGGCTTGATTGGATCCCAGGGAGAACCTGGGGTCGCCGCGGGGGGGTACGCGCCCTGGGAAGCACAGGGAAAGGCTGGACCGGGCCGCAGCGGCCTGGGGTGTTGGTTGTGAGTGGAGTAACCAGCCTGAGAAATGGGACGCACGGTCCAGGGGAGGACCTCTGGGGAGAAGAGGCCCATCGCGGACCCAGGAGGAGGGCATGGCCGGAGATCTCACGGAGCGTGGGCAGCCGGCGGGCCCAGGGTGCAGGCCTAATTGTGAATGTGAGGGACTTTCTTTTAAAAGAGGATGAAAGAAACAGGACAAAAGGTCCTAAAGAATGATTCCAGTAAAAGTGAATGTAAAAGCTGTTTTGAAGATGCGGCCCGGATGTTTTCTTCGGGTGAGCACGTTCGCGGGATCGTGAACGCCGGACTGTGCTGTGCAGGCTCCGTGTCGGTGGGGCTCGCCCCACATCTGTAGGACAAAGGTCACGGGTCATATGAGGGCATAGGTCACGCTTTACCTGGAGTCCCGATGTGGCATTTGGCCTTGGGGTGATTGAGTCGAGGGTCCAACTACCCACATCCTGAACAAAGTGGGAAATTCTTCCGTATCATCTGCTTGATGTGATTCAACAGGCCAGGTAGGTCTGTGGAAAATGGACCCAACCCTTCCACTTCCCTTTGAGTATCGCCACTTATTCTCATGTGTCTTTGGCTCGCGCCGCAGGGAGATACCGCGGGCCCACCGAGGACGCCAGGGCTGGCAGCGTGCTTTTTACGGAAATCCCCCTTCCTTGCCCTGGGCTCTGGGGCGGATGCGTCCAGCTCCCTGTGGCCTCGTGTCCCGCCCTGGATCAGGGCACTGCTGTCCTTGGAACGGGGACCTCACTACTTACAGCTGTCTGGAGGCGCTCTGGAGTCCCTGGGGCTTGGCACTCAGTGCCTCGACTCTGGGAGGTCTGTGTGGTTCCTGCGTGCTGTCTGCAGATGGGGAAACTGAGGCCCAGAGAGGCTGGGCAGCTATTCAGGACCACACAGCACCTGGTGATGAGCCATCCTGACCCGCCTGTGCAGGGCTTCTGGGCCTGGTCTTCCCCGGGCAGACACGTGGGGGGCAGGGGCCCGGGCTGCAGATGCTCACCTGCATGCCGGGCACCGTGGACGATGCAGCCAGGTGCCCTCGTCACGTGTAAATCTGACTGATCTGAAACACGGTGACATGGCTCCTTTCCTGATGGCCGTGTGTGGCAACGTGGTCCTTGATCTGGGCCCAGAGTCAGCGGGAGGGAAGTGCACGCCCCCCCCCTCAGCCCCACACGGTGCCTGCTCAGTGCTTTCCAGGTCCACCAAGGGCTGGATTTGGGAGACACGTCTGGTTTAAGGAGGGAGAGATGCACAGGGTGGGTGCTCAGAGTGCGGAGCAGGGACAGCGCTCCTGTTCCAGAACATAGCTCAGCACTCATGGCTTCGCTGGCAACGTTTGGCTGAAGATGTAGGGCTTGAGGCTATATTTCTTGAGGAAATTACTCTTAAGTTCGCGCCTGCTTTCATTCACGTCTGGAAGGAAGGTCTGTGATGTGAGGTGTGGGGGGCGTCCCAGTGGCTGCTGCAACGTGAGGGTGAGAAAGAGGTGAATTTGGGCAGGAAGGGGAGGGGCCGCTGTCGCCCTGACTGGTGGCGGGCTGGCGGGGGGAGGGAGGCTCTAAGCCAGTCCTGAACACGTGGGAACTGGCCCTGCGTCCCCTAGCTTGCCGGGAGTGCGCTGTCCCTGCGGGGAGCAGCTCTGGGATCCAGTCCACGGTCCCGGGAGCCAGGAACTCAGGCGTGACTTACTTTCTGCCTTCGTTCCTGTGACCCTAGGGACAGAAGGTAACCCCGCGGCCGGAGGAGCCCAACACGGACTTTGGGTCGGGGCAGCTGACTCTGACTTGTTCGTGGCTCTCGAGGGTCAGTGCTAACGGGGCTGGGGGCCGGGACGGGGCTGTTGCCTGAGTCACAACCCTGGCATCCAGCCCATACGGGATAGGTGCTAAGTAGCTGTCGCGGGAACAGCACGTGAGTGTATCTTCCCTCCCACGGCCCGAGGTGTCGGGGGCCACAGGGGGGGCCGAGCTCCGCGTCTGCCTGCTCGCACATGGCGGGACTGCTGGTCACTCCGTGGCCCCACACGGGCTCCCCTGTCTGTCCTTTCCACTCGTTGTTACGTATTCCCTACGAGCAAGTGACGTGTCGGGAAAGAATCATGCACAGAGAACCGGATGTGGCATCCGCATGGGGGGTCGGGGGCAGATGAGGGTGGAGTGTCAAAGACCCACCGCAGGGCGGGCTGTGGGGCTCCCTGCTCCCTCCCCGTCAGCATCCTGAATGCGAATAAGAACCAAGAGAAAACGACTTCCGTTCCGTCGGTGCTGAGTGTCCAAATCAAGTGTGGGAGGGAGCAAGCAGCGTGTGACATGCTGTCCCGGACGTGAGTCTTTTCTGGAATCCTGAGTGAGGAACCTGCACCTTCAGTGGACGAGCCCTCTTTGCAGATGGGGAAACTGAGGCCTGGAGGGGCCAGGCAGCTCACACGTGGTGCGAGAAACAGCTCGCGGCCCCTCTCCGTCCTTCCCAACACGCCGTCACCGCGGCACCTGTGCCTTTGCGTCCGGGTCCTCCGAATGCGGGAAGAGTGAAGTCCCTGGGTAGCAGGGCTGTTTCTGCCCCACGCTTCCTACCACTGCCGGCCAGGTTCTGGAGCGCGGCGGGCCTGCGGGGGTGTTTTGAGTGAAGGGAATGTGGCGGAAAACTGCCAAGGCCTTAAACGTGTCCACGTGACTCCTTCCTTCCCCCTCGAGGACACACCCTCCATCTTTCTGCTCCGCGACTTGGCCAATCAAAGCGTTAATCCGGGAACATGTGTATGCCTCGAGGGGAAGGAGACGCACCTGCCTGCAGGGTTTGGGAAAGGAAGGGCACAGGGTACAAGGCAGACCCGCGTGTGGCGATGCGGGCGGCCCACGACCGACCTCCTGCCCGGCGTCCCCAGGGTGAGGAATGTCCATCCGTCCGTCCACCCATCAACCCATCGGGGGCCGCTCTTCTCACTCGGGCGGAACCGGTGCAGGGCGACCGGTGTCCAGAAAGCCCCGGACACGCAGAGAACGTCGAGGTCCGACCACGCAGACACGAGGTCACCTGTAACCACGACTCTGTCCTGTGACCACGCAGTTTCCCTACGACGCGGCTTCAGTGACACGCACCCCATTGCGAGGGTGTTGGGTTTTCTTATCTGCCTGAGTGAGTTTGCAACATGTTGTGTGAGTTTTTCAGTAGAATATAGTTTCTTAAGTCAGATGCAACAACTAAAAATAAATATATATACACACATATACACAGACGTTTATAAATACAGACATTTTCTCCAAAGGTAATTTTTCTAAAAGCCAGAATAGCTTTTGGTACCACTTCTAATTAGGAGATTGTACAACAACGCAGAGCCATCTTGATTATAATAACCGTCTTCAGATAATGCGCTGTTAAATTAGCTCACTCAACATCTATTTTGTAAGTAGATTTGGTTTATTTTTAGTTCTTATTTGAAGCCAGGAATCCAAATGGAGGAGAAGGGTTTCAGCGAGCTTGTGAGACCACGGGGACGGTGCCCGGGGGCTTAGCAGGGCAGCGCCTCCGAGCAGTTCCGTGCTTTCCGGGAGGAAGTTTGAAGGAAAGCCATCAGCACAGGCAGCCTTCGCTGTGCCTCAGAGACAAGCTTCCACTCGAAGAAAAAGAAATGATGCGCTCACAGAAAACAGCACAGCCTGCAAACATGTGGCTGCGATTCTCAAATTGCCAAGGTCACCCAAAACAAGGCAAGTCTGAGAAACTGTGACAGCCCAGCCCTGTGGATCCCAAGGAGACATGAGGATTAAGTGTCGTGTGGGGTCCTGGGCGGGGTCCCAAGGGTGTCAGAATAGTGAACAGACTTGGGGCGCCCGGGGGGCTCAGTCGGGTGAGTGTCCGACCTTGGCTCAGGTCGTGATCTCACAGCTCGTGAGTTCGAGCCCCGCATCGGGCTCTGTGCTGACAGCTCAGAGCCTGGAGCCGGCTTCGGATTCTGTGTCTCCCTCTCTCTCTCTGCCCCTCCCCTGCTTGCACTCTCTCTCTCTCTCAAAAGGAATAAACATTTAAAAAGTTAAAAAAATGAATAGTGAACAGACTTCAGTTTGTAACCGTGGGTCAGCATTTGCTTGCTGTGATAACAGCGGCAGGCACCACAGTGAGGTGCAGTGGGGGGGGGCCTCTCTGTCCCGTCTTTGCAACTTTTCTGTAAATGTAAAACTTTCTTAAACTTCAAAGGCCGTTTTAAAAACTCATAAACAAGATCAATTAGAACACCCGCTTCTACCACTGGAGCAAAACCGCGGCCAGTGCAATATTTTGGTGTATTCGCCATCTCTGTGCCCCGGGGTTCGTGGGGGGAAACCACGTGGGGGGTACAAGTTCGTACCCCGTTTCCCCTTCTTGTTGTGGGAACACAGCATCGTCCCCGCGTCTCAAAAAACGATGTGGCCGATCAGTCCACCAATAGGGAGATCCGTATGTAAGTAAATGCCTTCTGGGAGAACATCGCCTCCTCCTGAAAGTGGAAGTGAGCTCACAAATGGATTCGGTGCGGCACACCCCTCACGCCCCACGCAGCCTGAGGGGCCCCCGCTGTGGGGTGTTGATGCTCCAAGGCGGAGACCCGGGCCTGGAGAAGCCGCCCTCACCTGTTGGGAGCTGGTCCTCGGCCACATCCGGCCGGTCGGTGCTCGTGCAGCTGAGTCCCTGCACGCTGGCGGGCGAGGAGCTGGCGCCCACTCAAGGGAGGCTGGAGCGCCGTGTGGGAGGACCATGAGCGTCCCGGAGCCACCGCAGGTGCAGCTGACCTGGGCTCTGCGGCACTGCACGCGACGGCTCAGGATGGGGGCACAGCACTTCCTGCTAATTGAGGAGCCGACGTGTCTTGAAAACAGGGCCCCGGTGTTTCGTTACTCTCGCGAAGCCGACACCGGAGCGTTTTTCAGCGATTGCTCATGAAATGCTCTCCCCCTCACCCACGTCCTCTCCTTCTGATGACCTACTTTTGGTCTCCGTTTCCAGCACTGGCAGAACTGGGTCATGAGAGGAGGCAGGCTCCGCGATGTATGTTTTCACGGACTCAGCCATTTTACCTGCCGTTCTGCGGGCCCGAGATGCGCGGAAGCTTATTATTCAAACTGCAAATAGGCAGCAGCTCGGAGCAGAGGATGGTCAATTTAAGGGAGCGGGGCTCATTTCTCCCTGCGCTCGAGAATCTCTTTGGCGGGCCTTCCGAGCTCTCACACGCACACACGCACGCACAAGCCCAGCCACCACGGAGGGAGCACGAAAGAGGTGCGGCCCGATGATCGTAGACGCGAGAGAGCACTGGCCTCCGCCGAGCAGACCGTGATGGCCCGCGGCCAGGCCGCGGGGCAGAGTCTGGCTCTGATTTAGTGCTTTGCCGTCCTTAGAAACCGGAGACCTCACCTCCGCGTCAGCAAACACAGTGGGCCTGATTGCAGACTCTGGACGGGTGGGAACAAGAATAAATGAGTGCCGGCGAAGGGTGTCTTTGTGAATTTCAGCATCCCAGCGGGCACACGTGGCAGTTCTCAAGAGCAGATAAAAGGAACTCATTCTCTGTGAGCATCTTATCAGGCATGTAGGAATTTTCCAGATATTACTCTACAGTGTATCCATGAAAAAAAGAAAAAGAACACCCGAGCTTCACCACTTAGTGTGTCAGTGCAGAATCCCAGTAAAGGCATGGAAATAGACGGAGGGAGGGGAATGGAAGAAAATACAGGATGTCATCTAGGTCCGGGGTCCCCAAATGTGGATTTCCAGGCCCTGCCTCAGAAAACTGCAGCTGGCGGTGTGGACCAGGGCGGGGAGTCTCTGTGCCCCCCAGGCGATTCGGATGTACACCCACCCGCCAGCCACGGTGTAGGTCGGTGATCGTCCCAGACGGAGGAAACTTCTAGCTCATTCGATAACATGCGCCACCCGTCGGTATCTTCGGCCGCCTCGCACTCTTAGAACCCACCTTCCCGAAAATAGCTTAGGACACGCGTTTCTAGCACTGCCGCAATCCCCCAGATATCCAGAGGTGGGTATCCGATCACGTGGCAATGATGGGGAGTAGCACCAGGGTGGCCAGCCTTCACACCAGGCAGCAGTGGGACCTATGGGGGACAGACCCGTCTCTCCAGAAGGGACTCACCAGCCCACCTGGCAGATCAGGACATTCAGGTAGTAAGTGTCCCGTCCCCCCCCCTTTGATGGAGGTGAAACTCAGCGTCCCTGCAAACCCTCTGAACCAGCCCCTCGTGCCTTCAATCACGATCCCCAAGGACAGATCAGAGCCTCACGGAGCACAAGGTCCAGACCCGTCCGGAAACCCCGCATGCACCCCATATACCACTCCTGGAGTTGTCCTCTTTCTGAACACCCCTCAAAAGGAGCACCCGAGAGTATAGAAGACCGCATATTTCAAATCACTAAATTTCTGGGTTGAAGATCTTTCTGATCGGATTTTCAAACAACTTTAAATGAATAACGCTCCACTGAAAACCACACACAAAGCTACCCAGGCTTTCAATAAGGAAATTTCAAATGCTGAATATAGATGCAGCTGATATTTACAATGATTTCCAAATGATGTTAACCCAGCCATTAGCAAAGTTTACAATTGATTTTAATGAGAACCTTCACCATATGGAAAAATCCCCCCACCCCTTCTCTCTCTCCCTCCTTTCTTACCCCTAAAATATGATGCTCGCTCCATAACATCCTGAGATACCAGCTGTGCGTGAAAAACTTGCTGTCTGTCAGCATCTGTGAATGGCAATAGGATGTCCTTACCTCTCAAGTGCGAGACGTGACACCACGGGGGCCAGCGCTCAGCCCTTCCCCCTCCCCACCCCCCCTTCTCTCCCCGGTGCCTCCTACACCCTCTGTCCCACCTCCTGCCTTCCTGTCCCCAGCACCTGTCACTCACATCTCCCTTCAGAGCTCACTTCGAATGTCACCTCCTCCAGGAAGCCCTACTTGATTACCTCCCCCTCCCCTCTGCCCACGCACATATAGCTGAATCTCCGATCAGCCCTTGCCGCTTCTTTCAGGGCTCACGTGTCATTTGAATCCCAGTGACTGTTGTCCAGACCTCCTGCATGAATCTTCCCTAGATGTGGGCTCCCTCCAGGCGGAAGGCAGATCCTGGGAGCTGGCCCCAGGCGGGCTCTGAGAACGGCACCGGTGGGCATCTGTACAGCTGGGATGAGGCCCCTGCTGCTCAGAAGCAGCCTTCCCGGGAGCAAGATGGCTGCCCCCATCCCGCTCACCCCTGTGCCCTCCCAGGCTCCATCTGCTTCCGTCCAAGCAGGGGCGAGGGCATTAATTGAGTGACCAGACGTTTACTGAAGCCGCATATTTCCTGGGCCCGAGGTTGACTGGTGATATATTGACATGATCCTCGCCGAATTAAGAGTGATAGATTTATTTTGCCTCGGGAAACACAGATGGAATTTTGGCCCAGATATTCATCATCTCAAGAGCAGGTCTGGAATATTGTGGCCCAGAGGATTTAGATGGTCGTAAATATGCTGTTTTCTGGACGTGGGGACGAGAGGCCACAGGCGGCCGCGGTGGGCTGGTGGGAAGGGCCAGGTCCTGTGGAGGCCTCGGAACAACTTGCCTTGGCCACTGCGTGGCCTTGAGCCTTGGGGACAGGGGCCGGTGGACACCCTGGGCCCCACCCTACCCCTGGAATCAAGACACCGTTGTCCCCACGCTTCCCTCAAAGTGTCAGGCACAGCACAGGCTTCAGAATCGCGTTCGGGTGACAGAAAAAGGAGGTTTTGTTCAATGTGCAATTTGCTTAGTTTTACATCCAGCAACCAATGAAAAGGTTTAAGATCTCAGGTGGCCCAGCCTGCTGTCCCCCTCCTGGGTCCAGGGCGATCACCGCTCATGACATGGCCTGGGACCCCCACCTCAAGCCTGCAGGGTCAGCACAGAAGGACCCGGGACGCACGAAGGCCCACGGAGCCCCCTGGCCGCCCCCACACAGCCAGCCAGTTAGATTATGCTTTTCCAGCAGGTGGGACCCTCCTCACAAGGCCTCTCTTCGAGCTGCACACGCTGTCTGTCAGGAGTTGGGGGGGGGGGTCCCTGCTCCGTCCCAGGTGTCCTTCCTGAGGACGTGATTGAGCTGTGGCTGCCATCACACGGAGCGTCACTCTGCATGGAGATCCCAGGGACAGACGCGCAGCAAATCCCAGGTTCCGCGCCACACTGCCGTCCTCCCGCTGAAGGGCCCTACCTCTCTTTGAACCACAGCCGGGAACGGAGAGCATCACGCACAGTGACAGATGCAGACCAAATCATTGCCTCGGACGTATTCGTCCTCTCGGAAGGCTAATCGAACAGCCTCCCTCCCTTCCCCTCCCCCCCTCTGGCTTGTCCAGTTTTCACAGAGACGCCACCCCGTGCACCTCCCACCTGCTCCCGGGCGAGACCCAGAGTCCCTTTCTCTGCCAGCCGGGCCCCTGGCCCTCCCTGACGTGATGCCTCCGAGAGCTGCTCTCTTGCCCGGATGCTGTCCCCACTCTCCCGGCCAGCCTGCCAGGCCCTGCGCTGGGCAGTGGACTCCGGCCTCCTCTTCCCGCAGCCCCGGGCCCTCAGTGCAACAGAGACAGGCCCGCAGACCCACACATCCTGCTCTGACCGAGCAGCCCGTTCAGTGCTCCGCCCCTTCTCTGCCACCGCCCTCGCTCCCCAGGACAACACCTGTCATTTGTGGAGCCCACGTCAGACACGACCTGGGCATCACGTCCTGCCCCTCGTCTCTTGGACTCCCCAGAGGTACGCTAACAGCCTCTACTTTACAGGTGGGGAAACCGAGGCACAGTGGCTACGCTGCACCACACTTGGCAGGCAGGATCTATATTCTCGCCACCCTGGAAGGGCATCTGCCCCCAGCATGTCCCTGAGTCCCGGCATCACGGAAAATAGTTTACAAGGTCATTTGGCACACGACTTGGCAGCTGGGCTGTTTTGTTTTTTTAAATTTTTTTTTAACATTCATTTTTGAGAGACAGACACAGTGTGAGCGGGGGGAGAGGCAGAGAGAGAGAGGGAGACACAGAATCCAAAACAGGGTCCAGGCTCTGAGCCGTCAGCACAGAACCCCACGCGGGACTTGAACCCACAAACCGCGAGATCATGACCTGAGCCAAAGTCGGACATTCAACCGACTGAGCCACCCAGGCGCCCCGGCGGCTGGGCTGTTTTAAAGCAAAATGTCAGAATAGCGGAGAGCCTGGATGGATGGTGACGGCACAGGGCCCGACGCGGCCTCGGATGGAACATCAAACCTCGGTCTTCCCACCTGGGCCCCGTTCCCAGGTCCCCAAGAGTGAGTGCAGCGCTCACGCCCAGCTCCTCCTTAGAAGTTTGCCCTGGGCGTGCCTGCCTCCCCGTCCGGGGCACAAGGCTGGTCACCCTTTCGACACCTACAGCAAGTCCTATTGGTATAATTCAGGACTTCTTCAACGTATTGGGATACACCTCCCTAAATAATTCATGAATTATAAGCACGCGGCCGGATGACTTTTCACAAATGAGACCCCAGTGCGGCCGGCACGTGGAGCCAATCACGTGTATCTCCCACCCCCCTGGGAAGCTCTCTCGGGGCTACCATCCCATGCCCGAAGGACGACCAGATGCCCAAGCCCAACCCTCTGGACTAGTTTGCCTGACTCTGAGCTTGAGGTACGCAGGATCTTTTGTGGCTCGATCCTTTAGCGGGACGTGGGGTTTTGAGTCCATCCGCGGTGTCCTGTGTGCCGTAGCCGGTCCACTGTGCATTTGCTTGTCCCCTGCAGAAAGAGGATCATTTTTCCCTCCGCCTGCTGACAGCGCTGGGGAGATTTCCAGGGTCAGGAGGTAGGGCTGCAACGGCCATCCGTGGGCGTAGGCGTTGGTGCTTTCTGTGCCCGCACACCTGCTGGGACAGCTGGGGCCTGGTGCAGGTGTGTGCCCGGTGTTGGCAGAAGCCTGCACACAGTTTCCCAGAGCTGCCTGTTTGCAGCCCGTGGGAGGGGGACGAGCCTCCACAGTGATTCGCTGCTTTGCCACTCCTGACCTTGGAACGTGGCAAGTGGCTAAGCCCCCTGGACTACAGAGCTCGGGTAATGAACATGCCCCCCCATAGGACTGTGGGGGGAATGGAAGAGACAAGACCATGAAAGCAAAGCGCTCGAACAGGACCCTCCCCGTGTCTGGTCCTGAGCATCGTGCTGTCAGCCGCGTGTCCACCGTCATGGCTCAGGACAGTCCTGTTCCGTATGTCTTCAGTTCTGGTCTGTGCAGAGTCGAAAGCCTGGGCACCCTTCTGGGTCTCCTCCCTATGAATGCACAGGCATGGCCACCACAGCTTCAAGGGTGGGGCTTCCTGTGGCCAGGCCCCCCAGTGATGGGGGCCTGAGGCGCCTCTCTGTCACCAGGAGGGTGTGGCCCATGTCACCTGTCACCTGTTCACTCTCAGGGACCATCAGATATGGCCTTTGGGTTCCAAGAAGTAACGGTTGTCACTCCGAGCGTCTAGTGCTCATTCTTCACTCACGTGTCCCAGGCACCGGGCAGGTGCTCAGACCACCATCGTCCCTTTATTGACCATCCCTAGTTCCCAAGCCCAGGAAGCCCATGGAGCCTCCACAGCCAGCCGCGTGGCTGGTGTTATTACATCAGAGCGGTCTGAGGTGCAGAGGACAGTCCCTAACCACTCCCTCTGGTAATTCTGCTCCCCCAATAGGAAAAGTACCCTTGAAGGACAGACTGGAATCTGGACAGAGCTAGATTCTATGTTTGATGGGACCATCCAGCCACCTGTCCACCTACCTATGTATCCATTCATCCACGTTCACCCATCATTCATTATAATGGGGCCATCCATCCATCCATCCATCTATCCATCTATCCATCTATCCATCCATCCAACCATCCACCCATTCATGGCACACATGCTCCTAGAACCCTACTGCCTCCCACTGGACCTTCCTGAAGTGGCTGAGTGTGGGCATCACCCCGCAGGTATGATGCTGGACTGGAGGTTTCCACTGCAAGATTCTGGGCTCTTAGACTTTCTCTCACATTCCTTAGTGGACAGGGCTTCACGTTTAGTGGCATTTCTCTGCTTTGAAAGCTGACCTCACCCTTCCTAACACTTCGTGACTCTTGGGGAAATGGGATGCCTCCATTCTGGACACGAAGCCGTTGCCTCTGGGCACTCCCACCCCTGTTTCTAGCCTCCGGAGCTTTGATTCCACTCCCCTGGCCAACAGTCCAGCAGCTGCTGCTGGAAGACGCGCAGGTCACAGCAGGCTGATGGCCATTCTTTGCAGGCGCCTCTTTGACCCAGGAGCTGATGTGGCCGGTCCCAGCTGTGCTCACGCCCCCTGAGCAGGCACCTCCGAAGGGCTTCGCGGCTCCCATTTTAGAGGCCCCTGACGCACACCAGCAGCGCCTGCCCCACCTGCCCAGCAGCTGGCTGTGCCGCCCGCCACCTTTCCCTGGAAGATCCACATCCATTCTGTGAGATCCCGCGACCCTGACAGCAGAGACCCACGCGGCACAGTTTTACACTATTGGGTCTCAAGACGCGTGTGCACGTCCACCAGTCCAGCCACACATTTCTGCCAAGGATCTTCTCCGTAGTCCTGCCAGGAGCTGGCGGGTGGCAGTCACCCAACAGAAATGCCCAAGTCAGTGGAGACACGACCGCCTGGTCTCACTCTTCCCATCTGTAGAGTGGGGTGTCTCCCGGGGTGGTTGGGTGGGATCAGCCCCCAGTGAGGGTTAGGAGCCTGGCTCCAGAGCCCACACGTCCGTGCCTTGCTGTCTGTATGGCCTCAGGAAGTTAGCTCACCTCTCTGGGCTCAGTGTCCTCGGCTGCGACATGGAGGCAATCACGGCTCCTTCCGTGTAGACGCCTCGAGGCGAAGCGCTCAGGACGACGCCCAGCGGGGAATGGGCACCACGCATATGCCGCCCGTCCCCACTCCTCCTGGTAAAGTTGACCAGTCGGCAGGGCCCTTCCCGTGGGTCAGGCACCGAGAGATCGGTGTTCGACCTGCATTTCCTTCTTCGATCCTCTGAGTGGCCCTGGGGGGGGACGCGGATCTTTGCCACCTTCTCCGGCCCAGGAGCTGAGCTGTGAGACAGAATGCACCAGTGGGCCTCCCGGCCCCGGATCCCGAAGGCTTAATGACTCTGCTGTTGTGCGTGTTCGAACTCGTTGACTTGAAAGAGCTGTCAGCCTCGTTGGGAAAATAGGATTACGATCACCCAAACTGCGGCACAAAAATGAGGAGGGTGATGAAGTGTTCACGTGGGCTGGGGATACTCACCTGCGCTGGGGGTCAGCAAGGGTCCGCGAGGGCACAGCTCCCACAGGGCCTCGCGGGGCGCGTGGGGCGGACACCGTGCTGGCGACGTGGGCGGCTCTCTCAGGGCAGAGAAGGGCCGGTGCCGCCATCGGGAATTAAACGTGACCCTCACTGGCGCTCTTCAGGATGGTGCCCTCACAGTGCTTGTCGCCGGGAAGGACTTGCGATCCAGCGGAGTCGGGCTCGTTCCCTGCGCTCTGCGGTCAGCACCGTGTGTGCGGGGGCCACCCGCGTGTGCCCGCACGTCCTGCCCGGCTGCATTCCTGCAGGACAAGGACAGCCTGGCCCATCTGCGTGTCCTCGGTACCCCCACCCGACCGGAAAACAACCGGGGTTCTCTAAAGCATGACCAGATGCGTCTCTCAGGATCCGCACTTGGGGAGGAAGAGACCGTGAGTCTGCGGGACAGCGAAGACGCGGGGGGCATCAGCCCCCCGCGGCTCCTTGTCCTGAGACTGTCCGAGTGGAGTTTCTGGCAGACGCGTCCCTGTGAGCGGTGTCGGCGAGCACGTGGCGGGCACTCGCTCATTGATCTCCGGTGGGCTTCTGAGAAAACGGGTACCTTCCCGTGTCACAGAGGGGGGACATGAGGCACACTCAGCAGGCAAAGTCACCAGGTCTCGGGGGGCCAGGACGCGAACGGGGAGTACCTAGTTCCTGAGCCCAGACCTTAACGGCATCTCTACCCACTAGACGCGGCTTTGCTGGGCTGACCCCACCCAGGTCCCAGAGAGCCATGCGGAGCCGCCCAGAGCCGGGCCGGACCTTCTCCAGCGGGAACATTGCAGCATGTGGCCCCTCGAGCATCCGGGAAGTTTGTCTTCCTGGGAAGGGGGAGCACAGACCTCGGTACCACTGGCTCGAGGACAGTTGGTCAGTTGCGATCCTTTTCCCGAAAGGGCACCAAGGCCTGTGTTTTGCGGCGCGCGGTGGGCTTCCCGGGCCCGTGGGGGGATTTGGCCTGAGTCCCAGGAGTGGAAGGGGTTCCGGGCCTTTCCCCCCGAATGCCAGCCGGGGTCTCCTGCTGGGAGAGCCTGTCCTGCTCCTCAGCATGCGTGCTCCCTGCCCGTCCCCTGCAGTCCTCCTTGAGCTCTGGCCGAGCTCCGCCTCAGTGCCACCTCCCATCCCCACCTGAGCCCTCGTGTACTAGTAACGGGGCGCTGGGGCAGACCTGGGGTCTCTGCTCCCAGACTGAGGGGGGAGGTAGCAGGTGCGCTGGGCTGCAGGCCAGACACCCCTCCCCACCTCTGGAAAGTTGATGCGAGTGGACCCGCGGTCCGTGGGCTCCGTGAAAACGTGAGAGAGGCGTCTTGCCGCTTCTGACACCAAGGGTTGCGTGCATTAAAGTTTAATTTGATCTTTTTTAATATCGCATTAAAACGTTTCCATCCTGGAATGGAATGGTTATAGCGCATATAAATCTGCCACACACACAGTGTTTCATTTATATTAGCTTTTATTTAACTTGGTAAAAGGTAGTTTGCTTTTATTAATTGATTCATTTTCCCCCTCTGGTCAGGCAGGCTGTGGGGACCCTGGGGGGGGACGCGTGCAGAGCAGTTGCCCCCCCACCTCGGGCCCCAAGGCCACCCGTCACCTGGCGTTCAGGACAGGCAAGGTTCTGCCATCCACTGGGGGAAGAGACAGCGTCCGAGCACTCTCGTCCCCTGTGAGCAGCGGGTTCCTTTCGTCACTGGGAACCTTCGTGCCGGAAGTAAAATCAGGGGCCCCCGGGGGGCTCAGTCAGTTGAGCTTCCAACTCTTGATTTCAGCCCAGGTCGTGATCTCGTGGTTCGTGAGTTTTGAGCTCTGTGTTGGGCTCTGGGTTGATATTGTGGAGCCTGCTTGGGATTCTCTCTCTCCCTCTGCCTCTGCCCCTCCCCTGCTCGCTCGCTCGCTCTCTCTCTCTCTCAAAATACATACATAAACATTTTAAAAAATAAAATTGAAGATGGTTAGTGTTGGGGGAAGGCATTGAGACCTGATTGCCACCGATGAACACGTGCCAGGACGACACCAGCCACTGTGCTTGGATTTTCTCACGGAGAGAGGGGAAGGTGCTTGATTCATTGCACTCAGTCTCCCTGCTGACGGAGAAGCTTTTTGAGACATGGTGCCTCTGGAGGGCTGCAGGGCTGCGTGCCACTCGCTGCTCCCCTCTCCACACACACAAGGGGTCCGCGAAGTCTGAGGCGTTGTACGAACACGCGGGCTGTTGTTACTTACCCGTGCAAATGCCACATAATTACAGTGGGGACAAATTGTTTTCCATGGTTTCGGTGATGACACTTTGTATGTGTGTAGGGCCTTAAACTCTTCTCAGAGCTGTTTCATACCCATTATGTCATTTCATCCAACTAATTGAACTTGAATTGGAACAAAAAAAGCACATTGAGAAATTAATTAAATCCCACCCTTTTGCGGGGGCAGGAGGGGAGAGAAACACAGCTGGGTCACAGTGGGTTTGTGGGTGCCTATTAAAAAACGTGGGGAGAAAATAAGGGGGGGAAATATAGTCTACACCCCTCCCTGTTTCAGAAATGAAAAAAAAGACTGGGAAGAAATTGGATTCCTATTGTAATAGGAAATATTTGAGGCGGAACACGTGTTCATTGTTTTCCTTCTTTTCTCTGACCCTCCCACCACCACGACTCAAAAAATAGTTATTTCTAAAAGTTTTGCAATAGGAATTTTTTGTGAGAGGCTGTAATGATAAGACATCTTTGCATAGATGGGGCTCCTGGGTGGCTCCGTCGGTTGAGCGGCCTACTTCAGCTCAGGTCATGGTCTTGCCATTTGTGGGTTCAAGCCCCGCGTCAGGCTCCGCCATGTTAACAGCTCGGAGCCTGGAGCCTGCTTCAGATTCTGTCTCCCTCTCTCTCTGCCCCTCCCCTGCTCATGCTCTCTCTCTCTCTCTCTCTCTCTCTCTCTCTCTCTCTCTCAAAAATAAATGTTAAAAAAATTTTTTAAAGAAATCTTTGCACAGGAGAGTCTGAGACAGAAGGCATAGGTCAGCATTTCTCGCCCGGGCATCGCCGACATTGGAGCTGAACATCTTTGCGGTGGACCATGCGTCGTAGGATGCAGCGTCCGGGGCTCTGCCTGCTCGATGCAGGAGCAGCCCCCGCGGTTGTGACATCCAGAAATGTCCCCGAACATGACTGCCCAGCACCCCTGGGGTGCGAGCGGGCTGGACAAACCGTCCCCGGGTGAGAACGGTTCATGAAGGGGCAGCATGGCTGTGAAGCATCTGACCCATCCATAGGAAGGCGCCGCACGCACGTCCGGGAAGCAGGCACAGAGTCCGCAGGACCCACATCCTTGGGTTGGAGCAGCGGCCGTCACCTGGATCTTCATGTCAGCTCCCGCCCCCTGCCCCTCATGACCCTTGATGGCCACCCCCGTTTCCAGCGGGGGAAACAGGGCTGGTGGTCCCAGGGGCAGGGACAACGCCCCGGTCCCCGCAGGCCTTCATTTTCCAAAAGTTCCAGCGTCCGAGGAGCAACATCTAGAACTTGCTTGCTTCTCGGAGGTTTGTCTGCCAGCTCCCTGCCCCCACCGGCCCCTCCTCCGTTCAGGAAGAAGCTGTACAGGCCCCGGGGCCCAGACCTTGAGCTCTCAGGGCTGGTGAGCTCAGCCTTCTCCTCTGCTTCTTGTGCCTGGGGTGGGGGTGGGGGGTGACTTTTAGCCATTTTAATTGAAATGCCCCCTGAGGGGCGGACCTGAGGCAAGGCACTTCCTTCAGGTGGAGGCCCCGGGGGCAGAAAGAGCCCTCTCTCCCGGTGCTGCAGCCCTGCACAAGGAGGTGTGTCCCGTGCACAGTCCCAGGGAAGCACAGAGATGTTTACTGGTGCGGCAGAAACTTCTCAGAGCCTAAGTACAGCCGATGGAGACTCGACCTTCCATTCCGCACTCTGAGCGATGACAGAGGCACCAAGAATTCCCACCTTAGGGCCCAGAGGGAGGGGGGACCCGACTTGTCCACCTTACAAGAACAGGTCGACCCGAGAGCGTCTCCAGAACTCTGGTGCAAAGGGTTGTGGACACGCACATGCCCACACACAGAGTGCACTCACACACGTGCATACTGGTATGCATACACATACGTGGATAAGGTGTGCTCACACGTGTGTGCACTAGTACGCATAAATGCATGCACGTGTCTGTACACGGACCTGCACACAAAGGTGCGTGTGGTGTGCACACATGAGCACATACGTGCTCCACACACATTCACTCGCACAGATGCACACATGGTGCACTCACACGTGCACAGGGTGCACACACACACACACACACACACACAGAAGTCTGCTGGCAGGATCTTTGTCAGATCCTGCAAGGTGTGGAATCGCTCCATTCCAGATGGTAAACTGTGTTCAGAGGCTGAAGGGCCAGGCAGGGACGGGCGTCTGCCTCGCTCAGAGCCCAGAAAGACCCCTGCGGACCCCCTGCGGCCAGTGGAGCTGCTGAGACCTGGAGGGCAGAGGGGAGCAGGCAAAGACCACTGTGCACAGGGTCAGCAAGTGCAGCGGGATCCCGGTTACCGTTTGTGGATTGCGCGGTTTTACTGGTTTTCCAGAACTAGCACCAAAGTTTTAAGTTTGGGAGAGCTTTTCTTCCCACCCACACCCCCGAAGTGGGCAGCATTCCCATAGGCGGCTCTTGCCTCAAAAAGACAAAGCTCTGAGAAGCAGGGTGCGGAGGCCGGAAAGGCTGGGGATCCATGCAGCTGAGCAGTTTAGTGAGAAGGTGCTATCGGCTTCCCTGAGCGTCTCCCCGGCCCTGCCGTAGGGGACAGTCCCTGGGAGGCTGGCGCTAGGGGGCTGCGTGGATCCGCCGTGCCAGGGGCGTTCCGTCTGTCCCTCCCGAGTGACAGCATGGGGCATCATGTGCCCTGCACTGAGGAGCCTGGGACTTCCCCAGAGCCCAGCGACCGCGCACCAGCCCGTCTCTAAACACCCCTCCCGCCACTCTGAGCACGTTTATTACGGCTGCGGAGAAAACACACATACAGTAGCTCCTTGTGGTCGCTGTGCTGCTTCTGTTGACGCTGCTGGGGTTGGAGTGTCACTGGGAAGAGCCGTGTCCCCACCTCGCACGCCTGCCGGTGGAGGAATGCGTTCACAGCAAGGTCTAAAAGAGCGTGTGTGAAACGGTGTTGACTGAACGAGGGCTGCGCCGTGTCCCCAGCATCGCGCCGACGTCGCATCCCCACTCGCAGTCCAGGACGTGGGTTCTGTAAGGTGCTGTCCGCAGGGAGTCTGGGGAAGAAATCCTCAGGGACTCTGCACTGATCTTGCAACTGCTGTGAGTCACAAATAACTTCAAAATTAAAATTAAAAAAGCCATATTCATAGAGCATTCCGTTACAGGAGTATCTGTAAACAGATTGTCCGGTCTATTCTTTAACAAAGAGAAACCAGAATCTTGCACACGAAGCGACTGCCTCTCCTTATCCTCTCCACCCCCGGCATCCTTCGTAAAAACCAAACAAACAAAAAATCCTTCTTTCTAATGGGAACGTTGAAATGTGCGTTGAAATTACAAGGCTGCTTTCAGAGCCAGCTTTTTATCCTTTTATTCCGGGTCAGAAGTGACTTAGGGCGTGTCAGTCTCTGAATGATAGCTCTGTCGTCGTAAAGCTCAAGTGGTACCTTGGACAGACCTCACAGGGGGTGAATTCCCTGGTTTCATCCTGTGCCCATTTGCTCAGCCATCTCCCGTGTAATTTAACGCAGTTGGAAGTTTCCAGTGACTGGAGACCAAACTGGAACAGCAGACGTTTGGAGGGAGGGGTGGGGCGGCCGCAGCTGCGTTTTGGGCCGAGCTTTCACGGGAGATTTAGGGAGTTTCGTGGGAGTGAGAAGGGTGGAGGGCTTGCTTCCTTTGCCCCATTCGGGCTCGCCTGGTGCATCCCGGGCTGGCGTGCGGCCCCGAACGCCAGGATCTGGCCACCCCCAGCCGGCTCCTCGGGGACGTACCGAGGATGCATCGCAAGGGTCCACAGGCTTCAGCTAAAGCCTCTCCCTGTGCAGGAGCCGGCGACTTGCTTAGAAGGAAGAACGAGGGAGGAAACAAACATTTGTGCTCTGTGCTTGGCTCCATGCGATGGCCAGACCCGCATCTCACCTTCTCCGCGCTGTGGCCTCCGTGGTTCCCGGGGTCTCCACACGTCCCTTTCTCGCTGAGTCACAGACCACTGCAGGTGTCCCACCCTCGCTCAGAGATGAAGAACCCTGTGTCAGCCTCCAGTGTCTCTGAGTCCTGGGAGCCCCATCCACCTGGCAGCGGGCTTGCGAGAGACGAGGGAAGGCACGTCTGTCCCCATCACACACGCAGCGGGGAGTCCCAAGGCGCCGCTCGGGTGAAAGCCTCCCCCCTTGGGCATCTGCTCCCCAGCAGCCACCTGTTCCCATGGACAGGCACCTGCGTTGGTGGTCAGCTTCCTGGCTTTGCCACAAAGTTAGTGCTTTTATTACTCCCACTTTATTGATGCGGGACCAGAAGGTCCATGAGCACGTGGCTCATCTGTGGGAGGGGGGACTGGACCCATGCCTGCCTCTCCCCAAAGGCTTCCGTGCCTCCTACCACCCACCCCCTCTTTCTGGAAGTTGCTGACCCTGGTGGTTCTGCTCCGACTCGTCAGGAATCCTCACTGAGCACAGGCAGGAGGATCTTTTTCTTCTCTGAGCTTCCGTGTTAGGGAGGGCCTAGCAGGGCCGTGTTGTGACACAGAAAGCAAAGACCTTTCTGGAACCCACGTCCTGTGGTCTGAATTCCCCGGCACTCGTCTGCGGAGCGGGCTAACCATTGACACCCTGAATGTCTCCCCCGAGTCAGGAACGTGCCCCCGCCCCCGCCCCGTAACGGACTCATCTCTGCAAAAGTTTAAATAAAGGCTGCAGCCCTGTTTGTTTTTCTTTTCCGATGTTATGGGGGCAAGATGATTTATTTTGTGATTCTCGGATGTGAGTGATGGAGAGAGCGGTTCGATTTCATGATTGTGGTTGTCGTATTTCAGAACTTCCTAAATATAGCTTTATTTTTTTTAAAAAAATGCCTACAGCTTTACATCAAGATAAAAAGGTTTCTGTCAAAATCAAATGACGTGTCAATTTTAATGAGCAACTGAAAAATTAACAAATGTAATGTTCTAATCTAATTATGTTCTTCCAGAAAGCTCTTTGAAAATTGACTCAAGTTTGATTGTCAAGTGCCTGCCACCGAGGCCACAGCCACAGTGTGTGGGGCCCCCTGGGCACTCAGGGGGGGGGGGCTCTTTGCCCTTGACAGTATTTCCAAATTTCGGAGCCCTCTGCTCATTTTCTCAGGCTCGGCGGAAAGGACAACATACGAACAGAAAAGCAGACAAACTGTACATCTCTCTGAATTTTCACGGGAGTCACAACCACATGCTCAGCACGCAGATGCCCCCCTAGTGCCCCTCCCGAGTCGACTTTTGAAAGCACAGGATCTTGGCTCTCCCCCACCCAGAGCCTTACTGTGCAATTGGTGTAAAGACTGCTGCACACAATTAATGTGTGGTCTGCTCAGTTCTGGCCCACGTGTACACACTTGTGTTACCTTCATCACGATGTCCATCGTGAAGTGAATGTCCTTCACCTCCAGAAGCTTCCCTCTGTCCCTTTGTGGTTGTTGTGTGTGCCTGTGACTGTGGCGAGAACACTAACATGAGCTCTACCCTCGCAAAGACTTTTAGAGTCTGTGAAACCTTATAATGAACTCTAGGCCCCATGTTGCAGGCAGGCCTCTGGGGCACACCGTGACTGTGTACATTCTGTCTAGTTCCACATTCTGGACGTCCTTCCGTCCTCACAGAAGAGGAATCAGAGCTTTTCAGGCGGGGATCCGTTCTTCCCTTCCTGGAGGACTGGCGCATATGTGCAGTGAGCGGAGAGGCACTGTGACATCTGCGTGTCTCCTCTCCTGTCCCAGCATCCCCGTGGTGCTCTGCGTGTGTCTGTGAAAGAACAGGGAGAGACTCCTGGCCCCATTGTCTCCAGTGAGTGAGAGCTCTGAGGATATATCACCGTGGTTCCTGGCTCCCTCTCTTACAGAAGGCATTCCGTTCTGTGTGCTGGACACTTGAGGGCCGCATTAGTAGGACGTGGCATTTTATCATGGGCGTGGAACAAGGCAGAAGAGCATCATTAGCTACTCACTAGAACCGGCTCAGCAAACGTGTTCCGTCGCCATCTTGCTTTTGCTTTGTGGCACCTTGGATTTTGGAGAGAGGGATGACGCCTCTCTGGGCCATCAGGCATGCTGGCAGCCTCCGGGGTGTTATTCTGGGAGTTGGACACAGTGGATGGAACCTGGAGTTGCCCCTTTCTTAAGGGTTTTATTGATTAGCTGGGAACAGGGCACACCCAAAAAGCAAGGATCAGGGAGGGCAGGAGGAGCTAAGGAGGAGTTCTCTCCTAAATGTGGGAGAGAAGAGGAGGCCAGAGCCAGGAGATCGAGAGATGGAAGGCAGGTTATGTAGACAATCAAAGCCAGGATGCAATCGGGACATGTGATGTGGGCAAGGCAGGTGTCGTTTACCCTAGTCTCCTTGTTTCTGGAAAGGGAGTTGGTGTTGGCCTTGTTTTTTGATTTGTTTTGTTTTTACAAATGCATGATCTTGATCTTGGTTATTGAAGATTACATATGTCCACGTGTTACACTTATAATGCAGGAGTAAAGTAAAAGGAGTTTTCTGGTGACGTTTTCAGTATCTGTTAGCTAGAGTATTCTGCTCCTAATAAAGATTTAATCCTGCAGACTTTGGATTTCATATCTGTGGGATGGAATGGCCATTTCCATGGTGAGGCATTCATATTTGATTCCTGAGACCCAAAGCCACATTTTTAACCTTTTGTTGAGAGCCTTTCTGATTATATAATCTTTGGAAATCTGGAGATCTTAGATATCAGGAAGATAAATTTACATAGACACATACCATAATTCTGGTTCTTCATATATTTTATATCACATCATTTACATATGCTTTAAATATCCAGTGAATTGTAATAAATGAGAACTCATAATAAAATTGGTAATAAAATGGATTATTCAGGTAATGCTGTTTTATTACAGTCTCATTATGATTATATAATCCTTATTAAAATCTGGATCAAAGATGAATTTCTCACTGGAGGCATTTCACAAGTACTTTAATAAATTCTATTTATTGCACAATCCCGGGGTGAATATTGGTTTTTATAATCTCATACAAATGTGTTATAACATGACATGGGATCCATCTACAGGAAATCTATAGCATGATTCCTTGATAATTTGTAGCTTACTTTCAGAACTTCTTGTTCTTATTCTAGATTCTTTCAGTAGAAGAAATGTTTGCTGGGTGGAATATGTTCATAGCATCATTTTTCGTCGTTAGCTGCTGTGGAAGTTGCCCCCAAGGTGGCCCTTTTCTTTGAATCTCATTCTGACAGCA
Source organism: Prionailurus bengalensis (assembly GCF_016509475.1). Taxonomy (NCBI): domain Eukaryota; kingdom Metazoa; phylum Chordata; class Mammalia; order Carnivora; family Felidae; genus Prionailurus; species Prionailurus bengalensis. The sequence goes on along the minus strand of NC_057354.1, from coordinate 2,299,886 downwards.
TCTGGGGTCTTCTTGTGCTGATTAAAGCTGCCCATGGCGGGTGGAGTAGAGCTGAGTGAACACCGTCCGTGCGGTGGAGGACACAGCCATTTACTGACTGGAACCCACACAGCTGGGAACCGGCAAAGCAGTCCTTTTGCCCTGGCATCTCCAGAAAGATCTTTGAAGACTGGACAAGAGCCAAAGCAAGACAGCAAGAACGATCAAGGGGAAGGCGGGGAGCCTCTCTGAAAACAGACTGGCGATGAGGATGCTTTTGGATGGGAAGGAAATGCACTGGGAGTGCCTAATGTCATGAAATAGTCAGATCTGTTCCACCATATCCGGAAGGCAGAGCCCAGGAGCATATGCGCCTGGGCTAAGAACAAGAGTCAGCTTGATCTAACAGGTAGAGACAGTGGAAGCATCTTGCAACTTTTTCTTCTTTTGGATCCTTCGGCGCTGGCCTGGTGCTGTCCACCGAGGGGTGCTGAATCTGCCTTTGAACGACGTGGGAGCAGCTCCATCTTTCAGACAGATATTCAGCACCTCCCTTGGTGGACAGCACCGGGCTGGCACGTAGTCACTCTCAAGGTGCGTTTCTAGAACCCCACCTGTGTGGGTCAAGGAAGAAATAGGACCGACCTATCTTAACATCATTGGGATTCACTACCCACAGCTGCTACGTAGGAAGACCCTGACCCAGACTGCCGTGTCTGAGTTCAGGTTCCCAAACTGGCCATCTCGGTGGCCTCCTTCCTTCTTGCTTCACTTTCCCATTCTGTAAAATGGGTCTGGCAAAGGATCTACCTTGATGTTTTAACAGGGATGAAAGAATCAATATTAAAGACCTAAGCGTCTGGCACACAACGGTGTGTGCTGTAAAAAAATATTTTCGAAATTAAATTAGATAGATTTTTTAAAAGGGATTCATGGGCCGTCCTTGAGGGTGGGGTCATGGTGGGAGGACAAGAGTGAATTCCATCCACAAGAAACTCAGGGACCTCATGGTTCTTCTAGGCATGTGGACAGTGGAGGCGGCACTGGCTGAGTCCCAGCTCATGGGGACCAAGGATCTGTTTGAGAGGAGGCACGGCAACAAGCCTTTGGAGGGGTTAGCGCTTTCTGAGTGCAGACTGGAAATTGGATGTGGGAACTTGATTTTACCAGCATCAGTTGGGAAAGCACAATTTTAAATGCAGGATTTAGATAAAAACTGCTTATTAGTAAAGTGAGGATTATCCAGGATTTAAAAGTTTGGTCTTATCTTCCTCGCTGCTCAAGTGTGGGAACTTGAGGGGATTTCGGCCCCTGGCTGGGATCTTCAGCCATAAAAACGTCAGATGGATTCTCAGAAGTGTCACCTGCCACTGGTCCTGAGGCTTGCTGCCATCCGGGGAAGAGATGCTGATAAAAATGTGTGTGAGCAAAACGAAGACACTTCGCCAACTCTGATCCCTTGTCACAGAAAACCCTCTGCCCCCACGGAGCCCAGACCCCGTGGAAGGTTCCACACGGGCAATCCAATTCCACCAGCGCCACAGCACGGTGGGCTTTTCTCTCTGTCCCCCACCACCACCACCACCACCACCACCACTCCAGGAAGGATGGTACCCTGACTAAACCATGTGCCGCTTTCTCTGCTCTTCCTGGAACTTAACACATAAGGGATGCTCCATATGTTGTCCTGAGGGGCCCTTGAGCCCTGACCAACATGAGAGCAAACGCCAAGCTAGATGCACGGAGTCTGAGCCAGGAATTACAGTGGGTCCCTAAACCTCAGACTTCCCCCAACCTCGTGTCAAATGCAACTCATCTCTAGAAAGACCTGCAGTCCGTTTAAAGCAAACCAGAGGGCCACGCTTGCCAATCTATTGAAATCCAAAAGTTTGCTGTCATTGTCAAGGCTCTGGGGACACGGGGTCCCATAGCGCGGTGCTCGTGGGAATGCCAGTGCAGTTTGCTCCCGTGTTGGTGTTCCGTTAGTGAAGCCAGGTGCCGGCTGGGGCTGCGCCCTGTTCTCACCCAGGCTCTCCTGGTGCAGCAGAACCAAGTTCCTTCTCACACCTTCCACGTAGCTTCTTCCACAAGGAAGGCCACCCAGGCAAGGTGGGGTGAGGGAAAGACAGCCCCAGGGTGAGGACCCTGGAGATTGTGGAGAGCCGGCGGCTGCGGAAGAGGAGGAGCTCGAAGGAGGAGCGGTCAGACAGCAGGGGGATGAGTGGGGACCCTCTGTCACTGAGCTCAAGGGGAAGGGAGTTTTAAGGAGGAAGAAGGCCCCATGGCAGCAAACTCTGCAAAGCAGCTGAAGAACGCGAGGTCCGCGGGACCTAGAGCAGCTCTGGGGCCAGCGCTGCCTGAGGCTGCTGTGGGGGAAGGAAGCCCACACCAGGGGCTGCCGGTCACCGGGGGCCTGGGTTGAGCAGGTATGCCTGCTGCTTCAGCCATCGTCAGCAACGTCATCGCCAAGAGTGCCAGGACCCTGCAGCATGGACAGCTTGGCAAGCTGTGCCCCGACTAAGTGGCCCGTTGTCCCGCAGGTGTTAGAAGACCTAGGGACCTGAGAGGGCCGACGCCAGGCGGGGGGGCTCCTGGCCGCTCCCTCGTTTCTGCCGCCTTTCTCTGCAATTAGAGATGCCTCGTGTGCAGGGACCATTAACGCTGTGCCTCCTGCTGCATTATTGAGCAGACATCCCGAGGGGCCGGAGCCAGCTCCCACTCTTCAAAGGGAATAAATAGGGTGAGGACGTGACCGTGGGTGTTAACTGTGGGGAGCGTGGGCCCTGCAGACCTCGAATGTGCCAGGCCTAATTACCCTCCGCATTAGTGGAGAGGCAGGAGCCTCACGAGGCCTTTGGACCTGCAGGGATGGAACCAAGGATGCTTCTGGAAAATTAACCCCGAGTCTCCCTGACAGGGAGGACAAGCCACATCCGGCCTCCCAATTCCCAAATAAGCCTCTGGTTGGGCAGTATTTTCTCCAGAATGTACTCTGGGAGGTGTTTCTCCCCATGCTCTTTGCTTTTCAGACAGGAATCCCCACCTCCTCCTGTTTAGGGAGATAAATTGACTGAATGCTAACAAATTTGTTCTATTAACATATTCAGCAGTAGGCAGGCATGAGATAATATAACTCAATTTCTATCTTAAATCATTGTTTTAATCTTGCACTTGAATATCATCATTTAATTTGTACATCCAGCTGGAAATATTGATTTTCAGAGGCATTTATTCTGTGCATTATGTAAAATTCTATTTGCACTCTGCTATAGAAATATTACTTTGTGGCTTAAAATATTAGTGAGATTGTTCCATTTTTTTTTCTCATTTTCCACTTGCATCTTGTACAGACAGGGGCACTAAGGGACTTTGCTGTAGATCTGGGAGCGAAAAGGGCTGAATGAAAACCACGTGGGGCTGGACTGTGGCCCACGGGAGAGGCGGGGAGAAAATTGTGTTTGCTTGCTTGGTTTCTGTGACCATGTGTGTGTTTTGGCATATGTGTTCTATGTTAATACGGTTGTTTAAAAGCTGGTAAATAGCAAACAGCAGGCTCTCAGACTTACCCCAAGGCCAGGCACCCCGCCAAGCTCCTGGCCATCTGTCTGCAGGCGAGCGAGGGGAGCCCCCAAGGCTGTTGTTCGGTTGGGCCTGGGGTCTGGAGCTGGGGAAACAGCCTTGTGCTTCCACACTGATCAGGTTCTGCTGCTTTTGAGGTCCTTCCCTACACTTGGACCTTTTTCTAGCCTCTGTCGTCAAAATACCATAGAGGACACATGTGGCAGCCTCCACCGTGGCCGTGGCAGGAAGGGAGCATTTATCCCGGATTCATCCAGAAGTTGGCCAATCGAAGACATGAATCCCATCCGCCCCTTGGATGCCGACAACCACAGCCTTATACACACAGAGCTTCTGCCCTTCAAGTCTGAGAATTTCCTCCAAGGAAGGGTCATCCATCGCTCACATTGCTTAAGCCCCAACCCTAGTTGATCTCCCAGAAACCTTGTGACCCAGGCTGGGCGGTTATAATTATTCCCATTTCACAGATGAGGAAGCTGAGGCTCAGAAGCATGATCTAACGGTTTACTGACCTGAGTGGCAAATTAGTGCCAGTTAGACAAGAAATGGGTCCGGTAGACTCACCTGGATCCCCAGCAACCTGTAGAGAAGTAAGCAGAGTCAGGTGGGGGCGCTGGCCACGGGGACACCCCTGGAGGGGCCCACATGGCTCGACCTCATGTGTACAAATTGAATCCATGGGCCCATGAAACAGGACCACAGGTGCATTTGCTCATCTCTGCTGATACAGAGAAGACAGAACTGGATTTAAACTAATGGGCGTAATATCAGGCTTAGAAAAAAGATCAATGCATAGTCGTCCAAAAAAACTTTTAAGTAAAATGTTGTAGAAATAAATTATATGTGAGGAAAGTCTAAAACTAGTGACATAGTTTGTGGGGCCCAGTGCAAACTAAAACACAGAGTCCCTTGTTCACAAAGAGTTGAGAATTTCAGGACAGTGACAGAGAGCAGTGAGCACATTATGAAGCCCTTCTGAGCACCGGCCCGGTGCACAGACCTCAGCTGCGGCTGAGTGGGCCCAGGTGAAGTGCTTGGGGCACTTGAGAAGGAGTTCCTGGGAGCCCTGCACATGGCCACTTGAACTTCCCTTGCACCTGCTGCTGGTCAGAGAACCCCTGCCCCTCCGTGGGTTCAAGGCTGGGAAGCAGGCTGATCCCTGCCAGGACTTTGAGCCACATCCTGAAGGATCAGGGTATTTCTGCCTCAAAGGACCCCCCCCCCAGTGAATGCTCCCACTTTCTCCTTATTCTGTTGAGAGAAGATACAGCAACCTTCCATCCCACACGAGCCTGGAAAATCACAGCCGTGTCTCAGCAAGCGGCCGGGGCTCCCCACAGGTGCAGACCGCCAGACCGGCCAGAGCTAGAACTGGACCCGAGGGGAGTCCTGCTCAGGGCAGCATTCGTGCCAGTCTTCATTCATTCACTCAAGGGATGTAGCCTCCCCGGGGAGAGGACCCCCACAGCCACAGCGCCGCCCCTCCCCCCGCAGCACGGGGCCCTCCTCCGGTGGGGGTGGGGGTGACTGTCCTGAGGCCAGGACACGGCTTCACCGACAGGGCGGCTCCCACAGGGGAGGAAGGGCTCATGTGCATTGACGGTCCACGAAAATCAGGACTGGCCCTCGCCCCTCAAATACTGTCTCCTCCTGCCTCCCCGAGGCCTGTGCCTAAGTGCAGTAGGGAAACACCAGACCTCCTTGGTGAACGCCATTAAAAAACAAGTAACAGCATCATTAAAATACCCAACCGCAAACTTCTGTGTATATGTGCGGGTGATTGTAGGTGTGTGTCATACCCGCACCTGCAGACACTTGCAGCACGTGGGAGGGTCCCCCGGCACCGCGTGGGTGGACGTCAGGGACGCTGCTAAGCAGAGCCAGCCAGGCCGAGGAGGGAAGGCTGGAGCAACAGAGAATTCTCCAGAATTGAGGGGAGCAGAGGCCGATGGGCTTTGCACAGCCACGCGCCCTCCCCTCCGTGAGGCGTCCCCCCCCGTGTATCCGCAGACCCCTCTCCTCTGCGCGGAAACTCAAAAGCCAGAGCCTCGTGGGGAACAGTGAGCCCGGCCTGTCAAAGCAAAGGATGAAACGGGGCCTCACCGGGTGGAAGCCGGGTAGCCCTGGACTTGGACTCGGGGAGGACGTCCCCGCGAGCGACGCGGACATCGCGGGGCCATGAAAGGGGCAGAGTTTTTGTCAGACCTGCCTGTTCTTACCAGCCCTTCGGAGCCAGCGTCTGCGCCCCAGTCACCGCCACCAGGTCTTTCGGGGTCGCGCCCCTCACTGCTTTGCTCTGAAGACTGAACTCGCTGCCCACCCCCCCGCCCCCACCGCCGAAGCAACAGCGAGTGCCTCCCTGCCGCTGGCCACGGTCACGGACACAGAGGCAGCCCTCAGCTGGGCACCCAGCTGGCGCCCAGCTGAGGGCTGCGGGGGCCGTGTCAGCGGGGGCGGGGGGTGGTGGCCAAGTGGGCCAAGATAAACCCGGGGCCCGTGTGTCGGGAGAACTGGCGCATCCGTGTATCAAGGCATCCGGTGGGCACTGTGCTTGCGCTTCTGCAAATTTTCCTTCGGATCTCTTGTTGGAGCAGCCTTTTCTCTGGCGGAGGGTTTAGTCTCGTTACCTTCACCCCCGCCAACCTACGGCCGTGCCTGCTCGTCCGGGAGGACGACACCCTCCAAGTGCACCCAGCCGCCTCCGGGGAGGCCCCCAAGCAATCGAGTTGAGAGGTGTTTTCACAGACAGACTTTTGTTCTGCATGGATATGAAAGGATAGAATTAATAGTCTGAGCTCCAACCTGGAGGCCAAACCCGGCCCAGCCCAGCTCTGGCCCCGTCCCTTCTCCCTCTTGCCCTCTTGGTTCTCAGTGGCCTTGACCTCCTGGGAGCCAGGGCGACAGCTCACCCCCAGGGCACCCCTGTCCGTGCCCCTCGGGCAGGACCCCTGCGCGTGGTGCACCCAGGCCAGCTAGGATTTCTGGGTCGCTGGCTCCTCCTGCCGTCCTCGGGGCACCGGGTCAGCCCCAGCCCGTCGCTGGGAGAGTGAACACGACCCCTGTCTGCCTGTGTGCAGGGAACCAAAGGCCCTCCCCCACTGCATTGGCACGCCCTGACAAGGACTGCAGTTGCCCTGATATCCACCACGAGTGACTCACCAGGCCTGGGTCAAACCGTGACTGGGGGCAGCCCCCCGTGCAGACACACCACTTCTCATTGACCCAGCATGTATTTGCTGAGCGGGGGCTCCGGGCTGGGCTGGGCTGGAACACAGGGTCTGGCCCACAAGAGGCCCTGAACTTGCCCCATGCCGAGGGCTGTGATGCTTCGGCTTCCTGCCTGGGCACGGGGTGCTTGGCCCTCGACGTCGTGAAGCTTGCTCCCGTCCAAATGCTGTTGGGGTGCGGGGAGGACCAGGGAAGGGTCCTGATCTCCGTGCCACAGCCCCCCAGGCGGGATGCAGTCCGGGCTCCTGAGCCCTGCACCCCAGGCCCTGCGAACGCCTGCCACCTCCTTCCCCGTGTCTGCCGCTCGCCTTTCTCCCCACGTCCAAGCTCCATGCCGCAGCTCACTCCCCACGTGGGCCTCGGTGGCTGCCGGGCCAGGTATCCGGGCACCGAGCACAGCCCAGTTTTCTCTCGTGCGATCAGGAGGTTGGGGGTCCAGGATCAGGTGTCATGGGTGGGTTCCTCCAGGGGCCTCCCTCCTGAGCATGTAGATGTCGTCCTCTCCCCTGTCCTCACATGGTCTTCCTCTGTGTCCCCATCTCCTCCTCTTGTGAGGACCCCAGTCCTATTGGATCAGGGCCACTCCATGACCCCATTAACATAATCACCTCCTTAAAGACTCTGTCTCCAAGTGCGGTCACTTTCTGAGGGGCTGGGGGTCATGACTCCAACACGTGAATCTGGGGGGGACACAATTCCGCCCAGAAGTGCAGAAAACTGTCCCAGGCCACTGTCGGTCTTGAGTTGGCTCCTGGTTCTCGGTGGGTTCCATCCCACAGCCCCCACCCCCTGTCACCTGTGCCTGTGATTGTCCCGCAGGGAAGGAGGGAGCAGACCACACCTGCTCCCAGCCACAGCCTCCTCTGCACACATCCCATTGGCCGGAGCTGCTCCCGTGCCACACCTCCTTCCAGGGGCCGGGGGGGGGGGGGCGTCCGTGCCCTGGGGGGCCAAGGGGAACGGCACCCCGAGAGCAGCCACAGGCTCAGCACGTCCCCTGCCGTTTCCTCCCCTCCCTCTCCTCCCCTGCTGCCCAGCAACCTCAGCCAGGATGGGAGACCGATGGGCTTATGGTCAGATGAGGATGTGAGGACAGAGGAAGGGCAGTAACAGACCGAGCGGGACCTCAGAGGCCAAGCTGACACACGTGTGTGGGTCTGGCACCCCTGCCGTGCTGGTGCCTCAAACATGGCCTCACGGGGCAGGTGCTCAGGAAGTGGGCGGAACACGAATGAACAGCGACATATTGCTTATCCAGCTTTAGAAACCGCAGTTAGAAAGATCCTGCATGTGGTAGCACATTTAAGAAATTGACTTTATTGAAAGGCAAAGAGTTCTATGAAAAGCTGTGTAAAACCCAGCAAAAAATGCCAGTTAATACGGTGCTTGTGCTCTGGAAATTGGGAAGTACCAAGAAACAGTCACAAAACCACGGAGAGCCACGTTTGAAACAGAATATAGGAGGCGCCTGGGGGTTCAGTGGGGTGAGCGTCCGACTTTGGCTCAGGTCATGATCTCGCGGTTCGTGGGTTCGAGCCCCGCGTCGGGCTCTGTGCTGACAGCTCGGAGCCTGGAGCCGGCTTCGGATTCTGTCTTCCTCTCTCTCTGCCCCTCCTCTGCTCGTGCTCTGTCTCTCTCTGTCTCTCCCAAAAATAAATACATATTTTTAAAAAATTTTTAAAAAAAGGTGATGGACACCTGGGTGGCTAAGTCCGTTAAGCATCCGACTTCGGCTCAGGTCATGATCTCATGGTTTGTGGGTTCAAGCCCTGTGTCAGGCTCTGTGCTGACAGCTCAGAGCCTGGAGCCTGCTTCGGATTCTGTGTCCCCCTCTCTGTCTGCCCCTCCCCTGCTCATGCTTTCTCTCTCTATAGATATAGATATAGATATAGATATAGATATAGATATAGATATAGATATAGACATAGACATATATATGTATCAAAATAAACACTTAAAAGAAAAAAGAACAGCACAGAAGAACGAATACCCCAGATGTTGATATCTAATCACGGAAAATTCCCACCCCTGTGATGGGCGAGACAGGAGAATGTGCTTTGGGACACACAACGTCAGCTTCTGGTCCTGGGCTTTCAGTCTTCACAAGCTCATATCAGGCGGTGCTCAGTGCACCCTCCCAAGTGCTGGGTGCTGTGGCTGTAACAAGGGGAACGGCCGGCAGGACCTTACAAGTCCCCCGTAATGACAGATGAGCTCAGAGCCGCCACAGCTCTCAGTAGGTGCTTCCCACTCCTGTGTCTGACTCTGGGGTGTTTTCCAGAACCTCGATGGAATCGTGTGGTACGGCTGGGTGCCGGCTTATTTAGGCGTCTTCGAGGCTGGCCGGAGGTAGCGTCAGGAATCCTGATTCCCTCGGCAGCACTAGAATCTGGCGGCTTCCTGTGACGCGGTTGACCCTGACCCGTTCCACTAAGGCGGTCATGGCACAAAGGCGTGTGCAGTTGGAACCCCCCGCCAGCCCTCCCCGGCGCTGAGGCTCGGCACACCGGCTCGGCACACCGGCTCGGCACACCCTCAGGTTTCTCTCTCAATGTGTTCATCACAGACTGTCAAAAGCGGAAGGATGGGTGGGAGGACAAATTTGACGGTTCCCCGTTGCTGCCTAAAATAGCGTATTCACTGCCATTTTCCCCGTGTGCCCGGAAGGTGTCTCGGGGAAACTTAATGTCTTTCCCGCCCTCTCCAGAAAATAATTAAACACTGCAGTCATCATGAATTCTGTATGTATTTGCTCAGGTTATTAATCAAAACGTGGAATTCTCCATCATCTGCTGCCATAGCAGTGGAGTCGATACCTCGTGCAAGTGAGTTAACGTGCACTGAATGTGTATCAATGGAGCACTGGGAGGAAAGCTGGGCCCGAGAGGCCACTGCTCAGACCAGCGACCGAGCCGTCGGGGACTCACCAGCATCGGAGGGTCCTGGCCGCCATCGCTCTCTGCTGTTCCTTCACTTGCGTGCCACCGTATGGGGTGCGTTCCTCTTTTCAGTGCACGTACTGCCTACTTTTTGTATCTTTATTTATTTTCATTTTTATTTTTCTGAGAGAGAGAGAGAGTGTGTATGCGTGTGAACAAGAGAGGGGCAGAGAGAGAGAGGGAGAGAGGATCCCAAGCAGGCTCCATGCTGTCAGCGCAGAGCCTGACTCGGGGCTCGATCCCACAAACGATGAGATCATGACCTGAGCCAAAGTCAAGAGTAGGACGCTCCATCGACCGGCCACCCAGGTGCCCCCAGTTTTGTATCTTTAAAAAACTCCATAAAGCACTGAAAAGTGCCAGTGACCTAGTAAACACTGGGGTGGCCGCCATCCAGAATCGGCAGACGTTAACAGACTTCTACGGAAAGAAGATCACTACGCGATGAGTGACATCTCCTTCCTTACCAGAAGCGACACTTTTGCCTGTGGCATCTCTCCATCCGTGTTTTTGTACCTTCTCTGTTCTCCATGACGTACGGTACAGAAGCCATGCTAATTTTGCACAGACTTATCTAAAAAGTGCGTGAATGGGACCGTGCCGCGTCGTACTAGAAGAGGACCTGTTTTACGTCATATTGTTTGGAGATCTCTCTTCGTTGGCACGTAGTAACCCAGTGCCCTTTAGCCGCTGCCCACCCATTCTCCCGGGGAGGTGGGGTGCAGGGCCGTGGCTGCTTCTCCCCAGTTTCCCACCTCTGCTCCCCTGCAGGGCACCTCGCGGGGGTGCCCCTTAGATCAGGTGTGGCCACGCTGCTCGCTTTGGGCGATGGAATCTGAGTGGCAATGGTGTCTACCACCAAATGTCAAAACATCCAGCCGCCCACGTGAGACCGTTCGGGGCCCTTTCCCATATGGCAATTCATCAACTCAAAGCAGCTTGGGACGCCGAGCCAACACCCACAGGGCAGCCGGTCGGAGGGCTGCCCCAGCTGGAAATGGAATCGTTTGGGGTTAAGGTCCTGAGGTTTGTGAGCTGGTTGTTAGTGCGGCAAAACACACCCCGTCCTGACTGACAGAAGCCGGTTCTGACTCTGTGTCGTTACAAACAGTGTGGCGACGCAGAGCATCGTGTGTGACTCCGGAAGAACCCGGATTTGTGCATCAGAGGGCAGTTGTGTTTTTAATTCCCGTGCTGTCGCTCGCTTACTCTCCAGAAAGGCCGTTCCAGCCTGCCATCCCAGCCGTGGTGGGAGAGTCCTTCCCTCCCCCCCAGCGCTTTTGAGACGTTGCACATTTGCCAGACGGAGGAGCATGAAGTTAATTATCTCATTGCTTTAATTTGCAGTAGGTACCCTCTTTACGATACAGAGTTAGTTATGAGGCTCCAAAGTATTATTTTCCATGATCACGCAAGTAACAATCCTTTTCATGGAAAATTCATATTTTGCACAATATTGGGGAATTTTCCATGTTGGCATAAGAAGAAAAAAGCCCTCACCAACCGCCAACCGTGTGGATTTTTGGAAACACATGAGGGGTATTATGTAAGCACAACATCTTAAAAGGGCTTTTCTGTTCCTTTTGGTAAACAGCTCTGGCATCAGGAAGGGTGTGCACTGGGGGTTCCAGGATACTCATCAGCACCTGGCAGGGGCCCCTCAGATGCTTCTGACGGACTCCAGAAACCATCTTCCAGGTGCCCGTGATTTGGAGAAGCGACAGTTTCTTTTGTTAGTAAAAGTTTGGTCGAGCAATAAAACTGTTGCTAAATTCGCAAATGTCACTTAGCTCTGCTAATTTCTCAGCCGTAATAGGTTTCGTTTGTCACTTACGACATTGCCAAACTGAGCAATATTTTCTTTCTAACTTTGGTTATAAGAATGTGTCAAAAGCAAAACGCGGATGGCGCACCTGGGCGTGTTGGTGCTGAGACGTGACGTGGTGTGGCCGTGGTCGGGTGTGGTCACACTAGAGGGGCTGAGGCATCCACTCCCAGACCGCAGCTATGGCCCCCCTCCTGAATGGTGCCCGTTACAAGTGACTCTGCAAGGGTAAATGGGCCTGTTGTAATGTTTATTTGACAGGGTTGGTACCTTCCTTGCCCTAACGCTGCCCGGGGGGCGGGTTGGGGGGAGGGGGCGACTAGAAATCTGTTTATCTGGCTGGAGCTGCTGACGGAACAGCTTTCCAGTAACCTTCGCCCCCTAGGCATTCTGGAAGGTGTTCTGGAAGCTGCTGAGATTCTGACCTGGGTTCTTTGTGTCGCCAGCAAGAAGTTGTTTCAGCTGAGCTAAAAAGAATGTGGCAGGTACCACGTCGTCAAGGTGGCCTCTTCCTCCAAGACCCACAGCTGGCCTGAGTCTCTGCAGACGGTGGGACCTCCCCCCGGGGGACGCTGCCCCGTGTCCCCAGCAGAGAGGGACCCAGCCCCAGGTGTCCATAGCCCCCCAGAAGAGAAAGGCTGCTGTTGGCCGGCCTGCCGGGACAGGGGGCGTGTGCCGCCTTCTGCTGTGGGCCCCGTGAGCACTCTGCCACCGTCTGGGAAACAGGGCATCGGATCCCCACAGGGAAGCGTGTGGGATGCGTGTCCATCCAGGCAGGAGGTGTGATGGGCGGCACAGTGTCTCTCTGTGTTGATGGTGCTGGGACTCACGGGACTCAGTGGGGACAGGCTGGCCCTGGGACCCCAGACTGCCGAGTTCCTCTCGGCCGGTACCCGACCGAACTCTGACCGGTTCTGGGCAGATGCCAGTGTGGGAACGTTTTGGATGCTGGAGTGCAGCCTGGGTGGTTGAGGCGTGGGCCATGGGCCGTCTTCCCTACCCCCCGACAGCTCACCGGCGGGAGCTGGTCAGTCTCCCTGCTCCTGAGGAAGGAGAGTTTTTATGAATTATAAAACCGAATTTCACATTTAGGGAAGGACTTAGTACTGGGATCTTGGAATTTGGCAAATACGCTCGCTGGGTAAACTCACGCTTACGTGAAGAAGGAATTAAACCTGCAGGTGAGCGAGGCGGGGCCCTTAGGAAATGATTTGTGCGTGGGTGGGCTTGGGGGACACGGGGCCCCCGCCTCCGAGGGCCCGTCCTGGCGGGCGGCACCCGGGGCCACCAGGCGGAAGGCCCCGCCCCCGCGAGCCTCACACTTTGCCGACCACCCTGGGGACAAACGCAGCCTTTCTGAAAGGCCAAGCAGTTCTCCCTTAAGTTACGTTGAAAATTACCTTTAAAATGCGAAAAGTGAGGCCGTGTCCAAAAAGTGTACATTTGGGAAGTGGCGGTAAATTCCGCGAAAGGCCAATGAACATTTCAGAACGCTGCCGAAGTGTCCTAAACTGTGACAGCCGGTCCCAGCGAAGTGTCCTCTCGCCTCGGGGTCACGGGCGTTGGTCTGTCACGGGCACGGCACGGGAGGGATGACGACCGCCACGCGGACTCCCCACCCCGGCTTCCTGGGGCCACGCTTTCCCCCGCCCCCGCTTTCCGGAAAGACCCAGCTGGCGACCAGGGTTTGCTTTGCGCAGTCACGGTGCGAACTCCTTTCCCATCAGCCCTCACTGCCCAGATGCCAGAGCCCTCGGCCTCCCAGTGCCGCCGGCACACGTGACCTGCCGCGCGTGCGGCGTTTTCCAGTCTCGGCCCGTACCCACTCGGCGGTTCCGTAGAGGGCTCCGGGTCCCCTCCTTTCGTGGGTGATGTTTCCCACTGGAGTCTAATGGGCGGCGGTGTGTTCCTCTTGGCTCCAAGAGCGAGGACGCCAACTGTGTGCAAGCCGAGCTGGGGGAGAGATTTGCATGCCGCCTGGAGACCCGTCCTGGATGTGACAAGTCGGCCTGTCGAGAAGACTGAAACTCCGATGATGAATCCACCACGGGACCCAGGCCTTTCCTCTCCGGAGGAGGCGCCCCTGCAGGAAGAGGTGCCACGGGAGGGCTGGCCGGGCATCCCTCAGGGAGCGCTCGGGGGCCGGAGAGGCGCCCCGAAGCTCGGAGCCGGGCGTTTCCCAGTCCCGGCTCAGGGCACACGGGGCGGGTGGGGCGGGTCTGGGGGACGGCAGACGGGCACCTGCTGCGATGCTGCTGGGAAACCAGCTGCCCCCCCGCCACCCCCCCCACACACACATCCTAGCTTCCCCGTGTCGTCATCTACTGTTTCGTGGATTCACTGCACGGACACCTGTGGGCGGGTGTCTCCGAGGCTCCTGGCCACAGACACAGCAGGACAGACGTGCTCGCCGCCCCAAGCCCTGACCCTGCCAGGGTAGGTGAGGGATGCCCCAGATCCTGAACCCCCAGCGCCGACAGCCCGAATTCTGTTAGTTCCTCGCACGCTGCATGTACCCAGTGGACGTGGTGTGGCTGTGTGTGTCGGCCGTGGGGCCTGGGGTTGGACAGCCCCTCTGTGTCTGCGTCCTGGGGCCGCCATCGCGGATGAAGAGGCCGCTGGAGGTGAGAGGAGCACCCCAGCTCACGCGCCTGCAGACGGCAAGGGCGGCCGCCCCTCGCGGAGCCTGTGGCCGGGCCCACGCGGCCAGGTGAGCAGCGAGAACCGTATCACAGGCTGATGGCAGTGGCCGTGGAGGGAAGCTGTTGGAGTGTGGCTGGGGGGCTGTGTCAGCACTGGCAGAGTGGCGTCTCTGGGCCGCTCGGGGAAGGTGCAGGACACAGGACGAAGGCTTTGAATGCAGCTTGTGGGTGAATTGCATCTGCAAACGAGACTGGCAGGAGACCGGCCAGAGTGCGGTTAACAGCTGGGCTTTGGCGGGGTGAGGGGCCCCGGGCCCGACGCTGGCACCCAGAAACCGTGGCCCCTCGGAGGTCACACTCAGCTCTCCTGGGTAACTTGTTGCTTGGCTGGACTTCAGACGCAGGGGGGCCGACACGAGGGGCACCGGGCACTGCCCCCTCCCTCCCTGACAAGACAGGATGAGCCCAGAGGGGGCCCAGTGGGAACAAAAGAGCATCCAGTTCGCGTCTCTCCTGTCTCAGCCCCTTGCGGATGCTTACGGGCCGGTCTGCTGACCTGTGGGTTTCCCTTGTTTTGTTTGTCTGGTTTGCTGGCCAGAAAACGGTGGTCGGACCCGGATTTGCACCTGGTACCCGGCTGGGGTTGGATGGGCTCCTCTCCCCGATGTGGCCGGCGTAGGGAGGGGACCCCGATCAGCTTTGTTCTGGCCAGGTTCACAGACCGTTTGTTTTGTGGAAAAGTCGTATTTTCTGAGGAGGCCAGGTCGGATCTCCCGTGCACTTGTAAAGTTAGAAAATGGTGGGAGACAGGCGTGCACTGGGTGGACGGCCAGAGGTACGGCGTGAGGACTGGGTGTGGGGGGCTCCCGGAGGGCCACAGGCCGAAGCTCCGGGCTGAGGAGTAGAAACGGTATATAAATCACCAGGAGACCCCAGAAGAGGGGCAAAGGTGTTTGCCTAAGATGTTGACATCATTCCCACCCCATCACCTGCTCTAGGATGTTTTCAAATTTAATTTGTTTTAACCGCCAGGCCAACTTCTTGGGGCATCATTTTATACGGATTGGTTCCATCTTAGTGGCTTGAAATGTCTATTAAAAAAATTAAAGCGTGATTACATAAATTTAAATTCTTAGGGTGGAAAAAAAATAAATTCTTACGGTATAGCAAATAAATTGCGCCTGTTTTTAAGCAATTCAAAGGGCAGAGTTAGTGCCTTCTGATTACGCAGCCCGACTGCAAGATTTACCCCCTGAAGCCTGTTCTGGGGAGAAGCATCACAATGAGGAGGTGGTGAGGAGAGCCACTAGCAGGTGGTTGGAATATCATCCTCAACCTGGCGGGAAGAGACGGCTCTTGGGTAAGAGCACGGGGCTGAAACCTCGGGAGGGTGCTGCGTGCCTCGTTCCGTGGGGTCACAATGGCGGGATGGAGATTTGGGGGCCAGAGCGAGGCCCACAGATATGGTCCAGGCAGCATCCTCGGTTACGCCGGATCCCGACTCTGCAGAGACATCTCAGCTCAGAGATGAGCTCTGTCCTTCCCTGCTTTCCAGCGTCCCGATGGGAAGTCGTTTCCCTTCCGTCTTGAAAAACACGTTTGGGACCCCAAGGCTGAGCCAGTGGGTGGGGCGGTCGGTGACAGACGGGGCCCCGCCACCCCTCCCACCTGTCCCATCACAACAGGCAGGGGATCTCCAGCCTTGGGTGGCTGGAAAGGAGTCAGGAAGGCTCTCTGAAACCACAGGCGTCTTCCTGGCGTCCCTCCAAGAACCAGCTCCCAGCTCAAGGAATGCTCTTTGAAAACCTTTGGAAATGCAAACGTGGGCAATTCTTTTTCAAAAATGCTACAGTGCTTTGAAGGAAGTGGGGGGGGAGGGGAGCGGTGCAGCAGGCTCCCAGGGAGACACCGACTGCAGCTTGATTTCTTCCCAAACTTATAAATCCAGAACTTCCATCGTGTATTTTAAGGCAGCCTTTTGATTCCCACCTTCGTCCTTCTCACTGGAAAGACGTCGTCCGCGTCCCTGGCATCTGGATGGTGTTAGGGGGACACGAAGGGCGCACACAGGTCTCTCTTGGTTCACTGAGGACCTTCAAGTCACGGCTTTTCTGCGTATTTGCTGCGTGATTCTGGGCGGGTGGCCTAGCCTGTCTGAGCCCCGGCCCCTCATCTGTAACAAGCGCCCCTTCCTCGGAGGCTGACGCGCTCAGGCTCCGGAGGGGACGTTCTCAAGCGCCATTCACGTCCTGCCTGCTCCAAGTGCGTCGCTGGCACTTGGTGTCACCTCCCTTTCCGTTGTAACCACTGTGGCGGAGACTGAATTTTTCACATTCTCTCCCCCTCCTCGCCACAGCTCCCCATGCTGAGCTGCCGTTGCCGAAGCACACCTTGTGGTCACGTGCACCCAGTGCTGGCGGCCGGGGCCCCAAGACGCGATCCTCCGAGATGAGTGCCAGGCTCGGACACGGCTTGTAGGGAACCCCGTCCCGGGGCAGCCAGGTGGGGGGGTCAGTTGCCTTGTGTCTTTGAAGCTGCCCCTGCACGCGCCCAGGCCAGGGGTCCCCTCCCCAGCGCAAGGGTGGGCTCTCCCCTGTCCGTCGCTCGGAGCAACCCGGCCCATCTCCATTTGGGTCCCAGGAATGGAATCCTCTGTATCCGCTTGGCCTTCAGGAGAGACTGGGGTCTGTCCCCAGACCACACCCCTGCCCGTTTCTGGTGTCCTCTGTTTACTCAGGACGAAGCCCCGACCTGCGTCTCCTTCGGACACACGTCTTGGCTGGACACCCACCTTCCATGGTGGCCAGTGGATGAGCTGTCCTGTGACCCCTGTCACACGGGCATGGCGTGGTGAGGAACACGGAGCCACAGGGCAGCACCTCAGTGCTCATCACCACTGCCAATCAGTCCTGACTTCCCCCTAAAGTCAGATGGACCCAGAAGGAACCTTTCTGTGCGGAGGTCAGCCATCGGAAGGGGGGGTGGGTCCTCAACCAAAAAACAACAGGGAATTTTGCAAGAACCCAGCCCTGGCTGGTAACAGGTGACCAACCAGCTTCCGGCCGCGACTGCCGGGAAAGCGGGAGGCTTGGAAGCTGCCACCTGTCCTGCACCTGCCCCCCAGCAGAGCAGAGGAGCCACCGTGGGCCTGACGTGTGTGTGTGTGTGTGTGTGTGTGTGTGTGTGTGTGTGTAAGTGAGGATGTGTGCATGTAGCAATGCACATGGGCTGTTCTTCCAGGAGCAGTTGTGTGTGCAAACTCATGTACGTGGGTTCACGTGCAGGTGTACAAACATGCACTGTGAGTGTATGCATGTGTGTGCATGTGTGCGTGTGACGTACACATGGAGGGGGCTGTGTGTGTGTGCATGTGTGTGTGCACAGGGCACGTGCATGGGGGAGGTGCTCTCATGGAGCACGTTGTGAGCAGCTCCTTCCTCTGCTTCCCCAGCCCCAGGCAGTCCCCAGGCGAGTGACTCCATGAGTATGAATGGAGGTCAGTCCACGAAGCTGCACGTATGTTTCACGGGGTGAGGAACTCGGGGCCTCGAGTCCCCTTTGCCTTCCGTAGGAGCCAGAGCGATGGGGCACGTGACGCGAGCCTCGCCCTCCTGGCTGCAGGTCCTGGGGCGGGTAGCTGGGCACACCCCTGCCCGGTGACCTCCGGCAGCACGAGCCCCTGCTGCTGGCTGGAACAGACGCCCTGGCGGCTCGGCTGGTCCTCCGGGGCCCACACCCGCCCCACACCTGGAGGGGAAGAAGCCTGTCACTCTCCACCTTTCTATTATGTTCACCTCTGGAGCCATTTGTGCAGAGACTTAAGCAGGTTTGATGTGATGAATCACAAAATCACACCCTTTATTCAAAAACTCCACATAAACGGCCATGCCGTTTGGGATGGATTGGGCCCGCACGATGAGTTATGGGCTCGTTAGAGTGGCAGGGCACATCCCTTTATCATATTAGGTTTCTTTAAATCACACAGAGCGTTCGTTTTTAGAAACAATTCCCACCCACCTCAAGGAATTGTCAGTACTGCTCCAGGAAATGTGATGCAATCCCGTTTTTAACGGGATGCACATGGCTTGCGGTTGTGTGGTGAGTTGATTCCATTATTCCTTCCCCGTGGGGACAGTCCGTAAAGATTGATTACACATTACAAATGGTATTAGTGAGGGACACAGCCTGTGTCTCTTCCTGCCTGTGGCTCTGCGTGCGGCCCCCGCTCCCTCGCTCGGATGTTCCGCCCGCGGTGGGTTTGCCCCGGCCCCCCTGCCCAGAGGGAAGTGCATGTTCCTCCCTCTCTTTTCGACGGGGGACCACAGCGGCTCACCAGGGATGGCTTGAGCTTTGGGGTCAAGAACGTGTATTTGGGGATCACTGAGTCTTTGAAATCTGGGTCTCTTCCATAAATACGTGTAGAAAGATCTGGGCAGATGCCAGCCCTGGTCTCTTAGAGGTTCCTGTGACAGCAGGATCCAGAAGGAGGTGGAGAATCACCCAAATGTTTTTAGGATAGGGAAGAAAGGTGCCCTGGAGAGAGGCTCTGGGTGGCAGGGTGTGATGCGGTCCTCCGTGCGGAGATTGTCGTCATCACCACCGGTGCACCTGGGCACTCCTCCCACAGACTTCTGTTCGATACGAGCAGGGCCCCTACAGCGAAACGGCCGGAGTCCAAGCGTGAACTTGAATGTTCTCTCAGCTGAGCCACGACTGCAAGCAAACGGGCGTGGGAGCCCCCTGGTCCGGCACACGGCACTGCTGCCATCTGACAGGCCCGCGTGTGGGTAGCACCCCCTCTGAGAACAAGCAGTCTGCAGCTTGCCCATCAGAGCACGGGTCTTCGAGGTTGCACGCGCCTCGGGTGCGTCGGCCCCAGGACGGTGGGTGGTGGCTCCACGCGGCCGGTCAGGGGTCACAGACGCGGAGCAGCGGTGCGGGGAGGGGGGGGGGGGAGTCGCGGCCGGCCCGACCAGGCAGCCACACCCTCCTCATGCCCTCTGCCTCAATTTGGGGCCTGATGAACAGAAATGTCACTGGAAATTGATTTTCCATTTAATCGAAATTTATTTCTGGGTCTTTCCAAATGTAAGGTCGTCCTTTGATGAGTTGGTGAGAATTTTTATCAAGTCTCAACCTTCCTGTTGGCTGTCTCTGGGTGTCGTGTTCACGGGTGAGCGGACACCCTCCGTGAGCTAATATCCGTAAAAGTCACAGTTGTGCCTTCACAGGGCAAGCGGATGGGCCGGCGAAGGCCCTTCCCTCCTTCCTTCCCGGGTCTGCCTTCACCAGGCAGCTCTCCCGGGGGGGGGGGGGGGGGGGGGGGCGCTGCGGTCTGAGACAGGGGACGAGGCATGTTTTCTGAAAGGGGCCGGACAGGAAGCACTTCAGGCCTGTGGCACAGAGGCAGCCGGGGACAGCAGCTCGCAAGTGGGCGTGACCCCTTCCCCCAGGCCGGGCGGTGGTCTGATGCAGCTCGAGGGCTACAGTTCCATGTTTGGTCTACGAGCCCCTTAGTCCTGTGTGACTTCAGCACGACGGCCCTGGGTCACGCAAGGCTCACGTGCTCCGTGACCACGGCCTGCTTACGCTAGACTTCGGCTCGGTGCTGGAGGTTAGCTTCTCGACAGCTCACAGGAGCACGGGAGAGGGCACATTCGCGGGGATTCGTGGGCCAGACAGCCGCCACGTAGAGACTTATTCCAGATCGAGCCTCCCCACGTCTGGACGTGCGTGGATTTCCAGGTGGCGGGAAGCGCTGAGCTCTGGCGGATTGCCCTTCCTGGACGGATCACCCGGCTGGAATGGACGGTCTTGTTAACAACACTAATGCACGACTACCTGTGTTTTAATCACGCAGAGACAAACTCGGGCCGTTCCGTTCTGGCGAAGCGTCTCTAATTCCCGCCGTACGATAACGGTGCGGCACCGGATTCTAGAAATTAGGCCTCCGAGATCCATTAGCTGCGTGGTGCACCATTGCTAAACGAATGGCTGTATTATTATCAAGGTAATTCCAACCAGATTTCAAGCCGTGACCATAAAGTGGCTCTTGGAGTGGGTCGGGGCTTGTTCGGAAATTGCTGGTTCGATGAGAACAGTTGTTTCCAGGTTGGAATTTTGGTTTTGGTGAAATTCAGAACAGAATTTTACCAGTGTGGTAATAGCATACTCAGGCCACCTGTGATGATCGGCTAATAACGAAACGGAATCTCTCTCACTCCGTCTAGCTGGTGGTGGTTTCTGGCGTAAGATTACCCGGTTCTCCGCGGTGTCCAGGATTCACAGGGATGCTCAGTAACTCCCGCCAGGAATCATGTCCCTGAGACGAGTTGACCCGAATCCAGGACCATCTCTCAGAGGTGGTCACACTGGCCGTGCCTTGCTCCCGAAGCCCGATTTCTGTTCCCCGTACCCATTTTCAGTGCAAACAGGGCCCTGGGGGGGACAGAGTGTGGGAATCAGATTCCCCCTTAGACCCTCTCTCTTGCTCTGAGGCCGAAGGCACAGAAGCCGGCACTGTAGGCTCTGTGACCGGACGACCGTCCCCTGAGGCCTCATTGCTGTAACCCCGGGATCGGTCTCTTCCACCCTCCGTGCCGTGCACAGTGTGGTAGGTGGTCCGTGAACGTGTGCCAAATGAATGAAGGTCCTGCATCGTTTGTGCGCTGGGGAGCCCTGAGCGTGCCATGGCCACAGGACCAGAGTCACGCCCCCCCTCCCGCTTCCCTCACCAGATGTCAACACTCCCTCATAATGAAAGGCCATTGCCAGCCGGCGCTGAATGTCTTTCATGATTCAACGAGTGGAATTAACTCATCAAATCCTCACCTCACCTGGGAGGCAGATACTATTACTGTTCCCCTTTCACAATGAGGAAACTGAGGCACAAAGAAGGAAGACCACCATGAAGAAAGCTGGAGTCAGTATTGACGATGTAAAGGTGGTTAGGGAAACTCATACTGACCTGCACCCCATAGAGGTTCCCTGTCACACGCACAGCAGCGGTCCTCTAACCTCTAGGGTCTCCTGCTGGCAGGGGTCCCCATGAAGGGGGTGGGAGGGTCCCCACGGGGGCGGGGAAGAAGGCAGGGGTCCCCGTGGAGAAGGTGGGGGTCCCCATGGGGGGAGCGGAGGCCCCTGTGGAGAAGGTGATGGTCCCAGTGGAGAGGGTGGGGGTCCCTGTGGACGGGGTGGGGGACCCGCGGAGAGGACGGGGGTCCCCATGAAGAGGGCGGGGGTGCGTGTGGACGGGGCGGGGGGACCCGCGGAGGGGGTGGCCGCAGCCTGGATGGGTGTGTCAGCTGCCAGCTGGCCCAGCCTCAAGTCCCCTCACTGATGAGTCACCAGCTGTGCTAAGTGGCTTTAAAGATTAAATGCTTTTCTCCCTGTTGGGCAGCCTGGAAACAAGAGGGAAACAAAACATGGTTGTGCGCCGGGACGCTGACAGCCTGAGCTGAGAGGAGGGAGGACCCCTGTGTGTCACCGGCACGAGGGAGCATGTGTGAGGGAGGAGGGGGTGTGGTCGCTGTCCCACGGGACAGTTAACGATCCCCGTAGTCATCCGTGCCGTGCGTGGGCCGCGTAGCTGGCCTCCCGGGATCCTCCCGCCTGCCAGAGCAGTGCTGGTGGGCAGACGCTGGCCCCCCCGGGAGAGCCGAGACCCTCGGGCCCCGCACATCCGAACCAGCGCACCTGTCGTCTGGTGGCGTCTTCCCAGCCTGACTCACCTGCACTGCCGTCACCTGTTGGCAGCCGAGCCCCCGGCGGTGCCTGAGGGAAGAGGTGCCCGGCCCCACACACCGTGTGCTTGTGACCCCATCACCCAGACGGCAGAAGACCTCCATGTGGCTGCAGCCTGGGAGCCCACGGGCATCCACACAGCAGACAGGACCCCTTCTCCCCTGGGTGCTTTACCAAGTCTGGGGTAACAGGTTTAAAGGACAGGTGCCTGGGGCGCCTGGTGGGGGGCTCAGGCAGTTAGGCATCGACTCTTGGTTTTGGCTCAGGTCATGATCTTGTAATTCGTAGGTTCGAGCCCCATCCTGGGCTCCCCAATGACAGTGCGGAGCCTGCTTGGGATTCTCTCTCTGTTTCTCTCTACCCCTCCCCCACTCGCTCTCTCTGTCTTTCTCTCAAAATAAGTAAACTAAAAACAAAATTTTAAGAGCGGGTGCCTTTTTAAAAAAAATACAGTATTTTGGGAGCAACGCGTAATCAATGCAGGCATTTTTTTAAATGTGTAAGTGCACGTAACCGTTGTAGTAAAAGTTGTTCCGTGGATGTTTCTAGATGTCGTCCGTCCAAGTGGTCCAGAAGGGGTAGCCCCCACTGCCTGGGTCCACGCTGCTGCCCACCCCTGGCTAGCCGGTCCTACTGCTTCTGTGCCTTAACTTTCTGGTTTGGAAGGTGGGGACGGCAAGGCCACCCACCTGTGGGACCGTGGGACTTGTGGGCACTTGTCCATCCCCTTCCCCAGATCCCCGAGGGGTTAGTCGCTGGAAGTATCCGAGCATTTCAAGACTCATACTTTCCTTTGCTTCCAGACACAGTTGTTCCTCTGCCCTGAGACCCTGGGTGCGTTCGGACTCATCAGCGAATAATTCTCTGTCTCTGGTGTCACAGTACATACGGGGAATCGTACCAATTCCCTTCCCATCCTGATCCCCCGTGTGTGCTGTGACACCAGAGAGAAAGACCCGGAGACGGTACATAAACCACTCCTGTACGGTGGGGATTGAGCCGAAGCTATGCTAAGCGCTCCCCTGGGCTTAGCCCGCTGGGGTCCCCTCCGCAGCCCCACATCTTACAGCCGAGAAGCTAAGTCACAGCTCAGGTGTGCAATTGCCCCGGGCCACACAGCTAGAGGGATGCAAACCCAGAGCTTCAGGCTCCGGTGCCCACACACACCCCCATCGCCCCGTGTCCTGTGTGCAGCAGAATTGCGGAAGGGGGTCCGTTCCTTGGGTGTTTCCCACGAAACCGAATGGCGGGCAGGTGCACCTTATCCTGACGGGCTCTGCCCACTGTCTGCGGCCCGGGAGCCAGGCCTGCCCTGCTGTCTGTTCTTACAAACAAAATGGTCTCGGAGCACAGCAGGCTGTCCTCATCGCCTCTGCCACGAGCACAGCAGAGGTGAATCGTGGCACAGAGTTTGCAGCCCGCCCTGTGTGGATCCTGCTCCTATCACGTGGGCGGGAAGAGAGGAGCAGACACACAGAACCCCACAAACGCTTACACTGCCTTCCCTGTGCCCCAGAATCAGCCCTTCTCCGGGTTCTGGCTGCTTAAGCTCCCTCTTTCTGGCAAGTGGCCGGGACCAGGGTGGTGGCAATGCCGTCTCCCGAGGTGCTGGCCCACCGGCTGCCGGGGGAGAGAGACTGGGTGTGCCTGGCCGCGGGCAGTGTCCTGGGGCTTCTTGACTATTAGGACAGTGGCTGTCCGAGAAACCCGGAGGGGCAGAGGGGAGCCGGCCACGTGCGCCCTGTGTAGCAGGGGCATCCCGGCGGGACCTGAGCTCGGATCAGCACTCGGGGTCCAGGCTGCAGGGCGGGGAGAGTGGCCACCTGATGCTGCGATCCAGACCTTGCGTGGTTGATGAGAGGAATCTAGAATCCACCCAGCCTTGCCCTGGGAATGGTTCTGTGATTTATTATTTTAATTAAGGGCTTTTAAGCTTTAATTTAAAAAGTTAAATAAGCTGTCTTTGTATGTAAATTGCAGCAGAGCGAGTTATCACCCAGTGGCCGATGCAGGCTCTGACGAGATAGCACTCTCCCGGCAGGACCCCAGTCGCCGAATCCCCGTGGCCCGATGCCGTAACTCCACGCGTGGGCATCTCGGCTCCGAGCGGAGATGCCTTCCCTGGGGTGGCCAGGCCCAGCCTGCTTTGGTGAGAGCCGTGCCCCCCTTGCTCCAGGCACAGCCTCTCCTGACCTGCGACATCTGGGCGTGACCTTGTGGGCACCCAAGGCTGGCACTGTCTGTCTAGTGGCCTCGTGGAGCTGTTTTTACGCCCGACGCCCCCTTGCTCCTTCCAGGGAAGCAGCCGCATTCAAAACGCAGACGCTTGTGGAGTTACGGGTCAGCTTCCGGTTCCTTGGCACGCTGTAGGAAGGGGGTCCCCGTGGGCGCGGAAGGCCACAGGGGGCAAGTCTGCAGATTCCAGGCTCCAGCCGGTACCTCCTGCCTCTCCCTGCCTTGTCCCGGATCTTGCCGTCAGCGCTTAGGACACATCCGCTCCTGGTTGCTCTCTGCATTTCGGGCACAGCGGGGCAGGCCGGAGGGTCTGCTCTGGGGCCTTAGGGGCGCCACCACACTCTATCCTCACATCCGTCCCGCGAAACAGGTCCTCTCCCTGCCCTGACGGGTCGATTAACCGTGGCCTGGTCTCGCTGCCACGAACCTGGATGTCTATGGTTCCCAGCCCAGGCCGCCCCCACCTGAGTGCAAATGCAGTGCTTCCTGAGGCCCCCTCCTTCGGGGAGCGATGGCAGTGCACTCGCCGAGCCCCAGCTGTGTCCCAGGCAACCCAGCGCCGTGGAATCGTGTGCTCTTGCCCCATAATGACCTCCGTCTAAGGCACTTTGCAGCCGTAGCATCGGGCAGATGTGAAGCTGAAGCCAGGCAGTTTCAGCACCTGTGAAGACGATGCGGGTCCTACGTGCAGCCCGACCTGCTGGGGACCGAGCTCAGCTCCTTCCACAGCCCCCCTACCTGCCCAAGGTGACGTTCCTTCTGCCCCCGCCTTCTGCGTCCCATTCCCCCACCTTGCGTGGCCACCTGTCCCCAGTGGCCTCGGAGGAGGGCGCCCATGTCTGTCTCCAGATCTCCACTTTCCGGACGTTGGGTTTAGGGCCATTCTGATCTCATTCTCGTCCTGAGATCCTTGGTTCAAGTCCCTCTGCAAAGACCCTTACCCCAGTCACGTTCTGAGGTTCCAAATGTGCACACAGTCTGGGGACTCTTCACCCCTTAGGCCCGTTGAGCACAGCGCACGCCCTTCCGTGTGCAGCCCCCTGCAAGCACACTCACCTTTGAGACCCTCGGAGCGATCCAGAAAGGCATCGAAGGCAGGCCCAGTGCCCCTCCTGGAATTAAACAGTCAAGTTCCCAGAGGTAAAGGGGACGGCGGGCAGTGGTAAATCTGCGGGTTTCCTCCACGTGGAGTAACGCTGAGCCTCTCAGATGGGAGCGTGTGTTAGCATTGCTGTCGTGGGAATGAGTGAGCAAGTACCTGGGAGTGAGCACCTGGGAGCGGGCACCTGGTTCACCTCCGGGGCACACCTGGGAATGGGCACCTGGGCTGGATGGGTGCCGCTGACCCGGCCTGAGGGCTGTGGCGGAAGGGGCGGCCGAGTGAGCCTGTCCCCCACTCCCTGGGCAGGAGGCTCCCCAGGTCCTGCCCGCCTCCGTTGGAAGCATCCATCCGCTCAAGGCCGGTTCCTGGCGGGTGCTGCCCCTCCCCTCTCACTCATGATGCCTCGGGGAGGGGGGGGCAGCTCTTAGCTGTAAAGGCTGCATATGTCCCTCGTCCCTATTCAGTCTGCATCACACAGCCAAGAGCAGTCATTTCTGTGCATGACACGAACGGGAGCTCGGGGAAGATTGAGCCTAAACCACGTGTGAACCAGAAGGGTGGGTCTGGTGAAAATCCCTCGCGGAGAAATGCACAGTGCTGCTCCGTCGGCCACCGAGTAGATCGACCAAGTGTGGTGTTTTCACGCGACGTGGTATTACCCGGCCTTAAAAAGTTAGGGGATTCTGATAGGGGCTGCGACACACGTGAACCTTGCTCCTGTTATGCTCAGCGAGATAAGCCAGACATCGAAGGACAAATCCCGTGTGATTGCACTCGTCCGAGGTCCCCGGAGGAGCCCAAACCACAGTGACAGAGAACAGAGGGGGTGCCAGGCCCTGGGAGGTGGGGTGGGAGTGCCCGGTGGGCCCCGAGTTCCAGTTTTGCACAGTGAGAAGGTGCTAGAAGACCAGCGCGCGTCGGTTAGCCCAACAGTCCCGTGCAGTTAAACACGGTGAGGATGGAGGGCCGCTGCCTGGGGTACCACCTTCTAAAGAGCCCCGAGGAAGAAGGAAGGTCGGCAGGCAGGGCAGACAGCACGCTGGGGGAGCCCTTTGCGGGTCCTGACTTTGTGCAGAATCAGGGAGACGAGCTGGTCCAGGGGAGGGTTTCCCGTTCCAGCTGAGCCCTGGGCCCCGGGAAGCAAGAAACCACCAGAGAGGAGCCCACGGAGCATCACCCGTTAGCCTCCCGGAGGAGGGGTGAAAAGTCCCCGTCGCTGCAGCCCCTGGCCCCCGGCGGTGCTCGTGGCTCATTTTGCCATTTGCCTTGGGATTGGCTCCTTTCAGAAACCAAAAACAGTTTGGGCATCTGGAGACCCCTGTGCAAAGACATGTCCCCCGGCGTGGCACTTCTGGGAGAGGAAGATCATCGCTGCTGCCGGACCCGACACCACTGAGGAGGGCCGGGGCTTCGGTCTGGCGAGCGTGTGGGCGCACTCGAGGGGTCCTCGGGATGCGAGCCCGACCCCGCAGGCCCTCGTATCACAGATGCGGAGCCAGGTGGGTGGGGCCCCGGGCGCTGTGAGCAGCGGTGAGCACCCCCACGGCCAGGCAGGGAGCCTCTGGCGCGCACCGTTCAAGGGGCCCCCCGGCCGCTGGTTGGTGTTCGCTGAGCGGCATGAGCCCAAGTCGGCAGCCGGCAGCCGGGAGCCAGCCCTCCGCACGCCCCCCGTTCGTTCGCTGCCTTTAGTGCGATTCCTGTGTTACTAGCAAAGGGGGAGCGGCAGCCGCCTGTGTGTTCCGGGCCCTCGTAAGGCAGAGGCCCCCTCACAGCACAACCACGGCTGTGCACGTAGGTAAACTGCACACAGACACGATCTCGGCGAACTCACATCCCGCACAGATGGGAGGGAAGGCTGTGTGCCGATAGCATCTCGCGCACTGCCAGGAGCCCGTCCCCTCCCCGCGGCTGCTCTGCCCGCCTCCCCGCCTCGCCCTCGCTCTGCAGAAGCAGCAGGCGTGGCTTTAATTGCCGCAGCTCCTGACGGGTCAGGGGGCCCGGGGAGCCGGCCGGCTACAGCCGGACCCGCAGCCCATTAGCACCACCGCCCTGGGCCCGCGCTCCAGGATCCGCCTCTCACCAGCCCGGCGCCCCGTGCCAGCCGCCCGCGGGCTCGGAGCCCGGGCAGCGGCCGCGAAGGTGCCTTCCCTGCTCCTCGTGGCAGGAGCCCAGCCCACACGTTAGATTCAAAAGAGCATCTCCTCACTTGTAACCACGCCAAGGTCAATATTTTCAGTGGGGATCTTGTGCGCTCACCCTCTGAGTCGGCAAACGCATGTGCCTGCCTTTCTGCACGCGAGGATGTGCTGGGGAGAAGGCACGTGAGCCCCGAGGAGCAAATGAAATGAAAATGGATGGAGGTATTTTAATGTAATGGGGGAAACCACGGAGCACATCGGGAATGGCAGCCACAGCCGGTAAATCGCTGCCGGGAGATAAATTTTATACACAGTTCACGCTGTCGCGTTCAGCCTGGCCCCACCGCCCCCTCCTTCTCTTCTCCTGCCTTTCTTCCCAGTTGAGAATGCCGCCGAAATCTGTGCATCTTATTTAATTAGAGAGGAAAATAATTTTCAGTTTAAGTAAAAAAACAAAAAAAAAGCATTTCCGAGAGCTCCAGTCGTTGAACCAGACAAGAGAAGCGGTAAATTCTGGTCAGGTGAGAAAGTCTCATTCATTTTTCCCGGGGCCAGGAATCTGTGAATGAAGGCCCAGCTGTTCCCTGGAGGGGTGTATTCACATCCCTGTTCTAGAACTAGATCGTATGCTCTTCTCTGTGGGCTCTGGCCTCACCCATAAAGGCCTTGGACCAAGTCCAGGATTCTTATAGATGCGTCAACTGCCATATGCCCGAACAGTAGCTAGTTAAACGCCCTGGGCAGCCTTCCAGCGAGGGATAAACTAACATGGTGGAGAGTTTGTTGGGCAAAGATCTTCTCAGGATGGAGTAGGGACAACCTTCGCGGCTTGTAACGTAATAAGGAGCTCATGGAGAGTTCTACAAGTTAAAAAATGAGGCACTGGAAAAGCATTGAAGTGGGGTCAGAGATCTGTGTTTTACTCATCAAGTTCTTCATTTAGGGCTCTTTCCATTTGAAGTGGCCACACTCAACTCAAATGGCTGGCCCAAAATCTTAAGTATAACAGAGAAATCCTGGGGACGGCTTCAGGTACGGCTTGATCCAGGGGCTGAAGCGGTCCTCATGATTATGCCCACCACCTCCAGGTTGGCTCCTTTCAGTCAGGCTCTCCCCTCATGGAAGCAAGCTGGCAGTGATCAATTCAAGCCTACATATCCCCAAGTTTTAAGTAGAGGGCGAAGGAGAAAGGTTTTCCCTGGCAGCGTTAACCAGAATACATGCTTCTGGGTTGCACACTGCTCTAGTGCCAGGCTCAGGGCCACATGGCACCAGCATTTATCAGATGGGCTGTAATGGTGGTAGAAAGACATGAATTTGTTCTCATGGAGTTTAAATCTGTTTGTGAGAGACTCTGCCATTAATAAAATGTTGGAATGAAGGAAGAGAGCCCCATGGATTTTACAGGGCAGGGGGTCTGCACATCACGCTCCTCTGCCTGTTTTGTGCAGGTCTCATTGGCTAAGCTGCCTTCACAGGACAACAGTGGAGCGATTGCCATAGTGACCGCGTGCCCCGCTGTACGGTCTGGCCCTTTACAGGAAGCGTTTGCTGATTCCCGTAGAGCGTATGGTAAAGGAAGTGACCCCGACGGGAGACTGGTACACGCGTCCCTGGGGGCTCCTGACCTGAGATCTCAGGAAGGAATGGGATTTACTCCCGCAAAGAGGTGGGGCAGGGGCGGGGTGGTGGCGTGGGGCAGGGCTGGGAGGACAGGTGGGGGCCACCACCCCTGGGCGACCCGCCCTTCTGGTGAGGGGTTTTGGCTCTGAGAATTGGTGCCCGTGTTAGGGGCACCGTCAGGACTGGAAAGGGAGGGAGGGCAGAAGGAGAAGCGACAGTGGGAGACAAGATAAAAGGCGGACCCCCAGGATTGGTGGGTCCCAGCCCAGGGCGGGTGGGTGCGGGCTCTCTACCAAAGCTGCGCGGGGAGCTGGGCTCCTCGGTGTGGGTTTCGTTTTGGCTTTTATTTTGGCTTTTATTTTGTGTGTGTATGTGTGGACATACAACACAGCTTCTTCGCGCAAGACAGTGCCTCAGATTTGTCCTCACTGGGTCCTGTGCCGGTGGTGGTAACTCTGTCCACCGCAGTCCTTCTTCTGGCTGATAGTGTTCATAGCTGGCAGGTCAGGGTCGGGAGAGAATAAAGAACCCCTCGGTGCTGACAGCACTGAGCCCAGAACGCATCAGCCATCCACCATAATCCCCCATTCTGGGCTTCCCTACTTCCTGCGGACCAGCCGGGCTCCTGGACAGAGCTGCGAGTGGGGAAGCCGTCTCCCCGGCCCTCACCTGAGGCAGGCATCACTAATCCATCCCTGCCGGGGGAGTGCAGCCAGCATCGGCACCCAGGAGAACCCCGCTGGCCACGGGCCTCCCCAGGACCGGCTGCACAGGACGGCTTGTGCGGAGGGGACCCACTTCTCTGTAGAAGCAAGGGTGCCCCTCAGCACTCCCTCTGGAAGCTTGAAAATGTGCATCCACAATGAACTTCGTTAAGCCTGGGACTCTAGGGTCTTGGGAGGTGTGTTTTTTTTTGTTAATGTTTATTTATTTTGAGACGGAGACAGAGTGTGAGCAGAGGAGAGGCAGAGAGAGAGGGAGACACAGAATCCAAAGCAGGCTCCAGGCTCCGAGCTGTCCGCACAGAGCCTGACGCGGGGCTCGAACCCACGCACCGTGAGATCATGACCTGAGCTGAAGTCGGACGCTTAACCGACTGAGCCACCCAGGCACCCTGAGGTGTATTTACTTTTAATGCCAGACAAGGACATCATTACAAGAGCCATAAAGTGAGGTAGGAAATTAAAAGTCATCGCGGAAAATGCAGTGGATGCCGTGAGAAGCAGGTGCACACCATTACCTGTGCCGTCCACACCCGTGTCATGGGTGTGGACGGACCTGTGCCGGGAAAATACTTTACCGTCGTCTACAGGGGCTGAGAGGACTCTCGCCTCCTAGGACGCAGCCACGGGCCTGGGGTCTGGGTCCCCAGGGAGGGCGGACAGAATCGGCAGGCGGCCTTCCAAAAAGCAGCCTATTGTTCTATTGTTCTAGCGGGTTCGGGAAGCCTACAACATCCGGTGGGAGGAGGCGCCCACCGTGGTTGATTAAACCATCCTGGTGGTGGCTCTGGGCGGCCCCCGGGAGAACGAGAAGTTGCTCTAGAGGAGGCCTGCGTCCTGACATAATTAACATTTCTGATCACTGGCTTCCCTCCCTGTATCATCTTAGCAGCAAGCTAGCCTGAGGCGAAGCTGGGAGCCTGCAAAGCAGGCCCTCCTTCCTCTCCCGTCTCCTCCCCTGTAATTTCCCTTCCTCCCTCCAGCCTCTCTCCCTGCCGGCTCCTGTCCTCCCACGGCCTCCCCCTGCACGGGCCGCTCTGGACCGTGGGGCACCCTGTCCAGCCCTGCGACCCCGGTCCTCCCTCCGCATCCCGGCCCCTCCGCCGAGCGACTCCCAGTCTGACGCCCCACATGGAACACCCCACGCAGGGGAGGACCGAGGTCCCATCCCCAGACAGACACTGTGTCCCCACTGTCCTGGGCGCCGGTCCAGGCCGGGTGAACGTGGGCGCTGTGTGGAAACGAGCAGATCCAGGTTTTCTACGTGATCTGAGGCTGGGCTTTGTGAGTGAGACGCTCTCTGTGCTACAGCATTCTGAGAGCGCACTGGGTGTGGCCGCGGGCTCTCCCTGTAAGTTAATGCAAACTCCCCGGGGATGTGCGCGCTTCCCACTGGTTGAACTTGGCGCAGTGAGCGAACGGTAGCTCATCGAGGGCAGGACGTTTCTGTGGCTCTGGACCTGCCACCATAGCCCAGGAGCCGAGGAGGCGGTGCCGGCCGGCCCAGGGTCCTGCGGGGACCCCTCTCTCCGCACACCCTGCTCGCACTTGCCGTGCAGCTGGAAGTCTGCGGTGTGAGGGACACAAGACCAAACTCAAGGTCTGTGCACAATAGGTGATGTCACCAGACACGGTCTCCCTCATCCTCCCCATTGTAGTGGGTTTCCGGTCTTCGGTTTGGGGTTCCACACACCTGTCCCCGGGCAGGTGGTGGTCCCGCCCACACAGGGGATGACAGGACAACACCTCCAGCAGCTGGTTCTCTTTCCCCGAATCCCCCGACCAGGCCTGAGCCCGGTCCCTGAACCAGTCTGAGCCCCCCGCCCAACCACACGGGGGTCTTTCCTGCTCAAACCCCACACCTGAGAATAGGGGTGGGGGCTTCCCAGAGGGGGTGCGAGGCCACAAAATGAGAAAAGCACGCTCCTTCTGGCCTCTGGGACCCCCGCCCCGGGCCACCGGACCCACCGGGAGGACCCACGGCTGGCCAGCTGCGCCGGGCGGGCGTTGCCTCCCCTTGTCTCCCGGATCACGTGGTAACGTCCACCCTTCCAGAGGTGCGAGGTCCCCTGCGTGTGGCCTACTCCCCACACCCTCCTCCGCGGGGCGCCCAAGGCAGAGCTCAGGCCCCTGGAGATGCCGGCCGGGCCGGGCTGCAGACCTCGGTGCCGAGCTGGTGGCGTCTGCCTTCACGTGGAAACTTGGAGTGTGAGGCTGGCGGCTCGTCCTGAACGCAAGCGTCCCTCCTCGTTAGGAGACCTTCAGAAGCTCTTAGAGCCAAAATGTACTTTTTTTTTCTTTTTGGTAAAATAAAATGGCTAATTAAATTGCATGCACTTTCATTATAAAGAAAACTATGAAATGAGCATCTGTGCTCTTGACGTTCATCCCGCAATTTCCGTGCTCGCGGCGTCGTTATCAGCTAGAAAGCAGCTGATTTGCTGGAGCGTACCCTTTTGGGCTAGAACACGACCCAGGGTAAAGGCCTTGATTTACGCACTCTTATGTCGGCAAGAAAGGAATCTGTATGAAGTCAAGGCAAATGCTATTAAACAAACAAACAAACCAACCAAAAAAACCCTGCATGCGTTATTACCGCTTCATGAGTGGGCGTGGCACCTGAGTGACGGGCGCGTGGGCCACCGCACCTGCTGTAAAAAAAAATCCCTGCAAACAGGGAAGGGTGCCTCTCATGTGACAAATGATACCTGTTCCCTGGAAAATCAGGACGGGGCACGTCAGCTTTCCCAGGGCAGTAGTCAGCAGGTGCCCCATCCGGACCTCATTCCCACCCTGCCCCGCCCTGCCCTGCCCCGCCCTGCCCTGTAGAGCGTCTGCCCAGGGTCCTGCAGCACCGTGGACATCTGCTGGGAGGCTGGGCCCGTGGGCACCCTGGCAGGACAGGGGAACGAGCTTGGGGCAGGAGACACGGAGCTTCAGTGACTCCCTACTTTGGGAATCATGTTGGACTCGTTACCATCCCTCTGATAACCTTTCTGTGGACCTTCCTGATCTCAGGATTAAAAGCTGAGACCAGGAGCGCCTGGGTGGCTCAGTCAGTTAAGCGTCAGACTCCTGATTTCCACTCAGGTCGTGATCTCACGGTTGGTGGGTTTGAGCCCCACATCAGGCTCTGTGCTGACAGTACGGAGCCTGCTTGGGGTTCTCTCTCCCCCTCTCTCTCTGCCTCTGTCCCACTGTTCTCCCTCTCTATCTAAAAATAAATACATAAACTTAAAAAAAAAAACCGCTGAGGCCCCTCTGGGGAAGACCCTTGTGGGCACGTCTGCATGTATGGGGGGGTCACTTGGGGATGCAGACCTTCTCCCATGACATTTATGTTAACGTGGCAGCTTCCAACCCACACACCTGCGGGACTCTGGTCTCCAGGGACTCTGGGGAGGTCGGTGGAAACACCTCACAGAGAACAAAAAGTATGTAGAATGGTGTAGTATTTTTCTTTTCAAACAAATGCGTCTCCATTCTGGGCCATCCCATCTGGCCAGTGACGTATTCTAGAACCTTCCTGCAGCCAGCATCAACTCTGGGGCTGCGGTTCGCATCCGGTTTCCTTTCTTTAAACATCTGCCCACGTACAGGCTCTGTCCTGCACGCTCTGGGGCTCCTTAAAAATACCCGAGTGGAACGTGGCCACACCCGCCCCCCAGGGACCCCTGGACCCTCCTGGCACTTTACTGTCCAAATCAGGGCGGTTCGCCTGACACAGGGCCGCTCCCTCCCACAGGTCTAACCCTCTGGCCTTATGCTCACGTCACGTTTCCGGTCTGGTGCCTGCACCCACAGCCTCCGCTCAAACAACACGAGCAGATGAGGATTGGTTTTCGAGGGGTTCTGCCTCCCCGGTGGCCCGACCCCTCCTTGCCGTGATGCCCACCTTACGCGTCCGCCCCCTCCTCGTTTTCCCAGCCCCACATGCAGCACAGAATGACCGTATGACCACAGAGGCCTTCAGAATAATAGAGCGACCTTTTAAATATGCACCAGCTCACAACATGCCCCTGCTTCAGCCCTCCCAGCAGCGTCCTCTGTGCTCCCAGTATAAAGCCGTGAACTCCTTGTCAGGGCTCTAAATGGTCCAGCTTCAGCCAACCCTCTAGCTAGGCTTCCCAGGGCCTGGAATGTTCTGTCCTGGGCTCCAGGCACCCAAGCTGCACCAGACCCTGCAGGTCTAGGCTGGAATGCCCGCTGGCCCACCCCGGCCCCGTCACACCATCCGTTTTGTCCCAGGCTCTTCTCACACTAATTGTCTGGCCTGTTAGCAGATTGATACAGTCTGTTTCTCCTGCTAGAATGGCCACTCGGGGAGTGACAGGTCCTATGTCACCTGTGGTTCTGTCTCCGGCGATAGCACGTGGCCTGGCCACTGTAAGGGGAAGGTGGTGAGGTGTTGCGTTTGAACAGACGCACTCGTAGATTTTCACTAAGACAGTAGTGAAACGTGGGCTAAGCCAGACAGATGCCTGTGGGAATGTGTGTGGGGGCAGAGGTGGGCCTCTTGGATCGGCACAGGGGCTGCGGGAATGGGTTTGGGAACACAACCCCAAGACAGTGGCAGCAGTGACCCGGAGCCCGTACAGGCCGCCGTGCCCCCAGACGGCCCCGCGTCTCAAGGCAAATGGCACAGACGTGCTATGTCCCGGCCTCCGGCTCTCGCACTTGCCTGCCCTTGGGTCGCCGCGAGATTTGGTGAGAAGAGCACTGAGTGAGGCCGGAGCTTCCCTGGAAGGAGTGATGGTGTCTCCCTGGGGGGTCACCTCTGAGCACCCTCTGTCCCCTCCCTCACCTGCGGACAGCCGTCCCAGTGCTGAGAGCTCGTCACGTGCCGGCACTGGGCTCCCTCCACTGCTCTGCCTGCACGGCTCAGATAAGCAAAACGGCCCGGAGCTCGGGAATCTTGGCCCAGGGTGACCGGTGTGGTAAGCAGCAGGGCTGGAACCCAGCCACGGGTCTGCTCTGAAACATTCCAACAAAATGATTCTGCTGGAAAACACCGTCTGCCCGAGCCAATGCTGTGTGGGGCAGCTGAGGCCCAGATCGCGGGTCTGAGTGCCTTTAGCCGGCTCGCCTTTGACCTTGCAGAAAGACCCCTTGCCCTTGCCTTCCCTCCGCTTCTTCTTTGTCTGTCGTCTCGATGATAAACCCAGCAGCCAAATCACCTCTGTTTTTCAGGGTCTCGTTTTGGTGCCGGCTTCTTTTTTGATACGAGGTCATTTATATTTTGCAAGGTGTATGTTACTTAGGTATCGCTTCCTCCTTAATTTTCAGTTTTCATATTCGGAGGAAGTTTTGTCTTTCTGATTGTTTGGTCAAATTCAACTCAATAGGATTTTATTGAAGATCAACTGTGGGATCCTTCTGGAACTTGGTGGAACATTAGAGATGTTGATGATGATAATGGTGGTGATGGTGATGGTGATGATGGTGGTGATGGTGATGGTGATGGTGATGGTGATGATGGTGATGAGGAAGACGGTGATGATGCCGATGTTGATGATGGCATTGATGGTGATGAAGACTACAGCGAACACTCTTCAGAACTGATGGGTCCCTTGGCACAATCCAAAGCCCTTCCCACACGTGAATGTGCTTGATGCTCACAGATGAGCCCTATGAAGCATCTTCCTTCTGAGATAGGGAACCAGGGGCATGGGAAGTCAGAGTGACTTTTCCAGAGTTGCCCAGCCAGTGAGTGGCAGCACCGGAATCTGAACCCAGGCTGCCTGGGACCACAGGTCATGTTCCGTCCTCCACCACCCCACCACTGGGAAACTCACCAGGTTATGGGAGACAAGAAACACACAAAGCGATTAAATACTACTTCTAAAATCATCTGCTGTGCTGCGGTAATTAGTTCATTTGTTGAACAGACCTGAGTGCCTACTGTGTGCTAATAACCCTAGGGATAAGGGTGGACAAAGCAGGCATCCTCCGAGGAACTCGAGTGCAGGAGGGAGAATCCACTCTGCCTCCGTTCCACGTGCCCCACGACCAAGGAAGGAGGTGCAGGGAGGGGTGTCCACGGGGACTGGAGAAGGTAGACATGGCTTCTCAGCTTCTGGGCATCAGGGGTCTTCATCTGACTGCTGAAGGAAGACTGGGATTGGGAGAGAGCGGAGGGGGGACAGGGAGGAGAGGCGCCCCTGGGGAGACCTGGACGCAGGTCCCCCGACGAGAGCAGAGTGAGCAATCCTCCAGGAGGTGAGGGAGGCCAGGCAGCCTGAAGTGGGGACACCAAACGACCGGGCAGAGCCCAGGCAGGTGCACCTAACTCTGCCCCTTTCATTCCTGCTCACATCCCCGCCTGCAGAGGCCCGGGGACGCCTGCCCCGCTGGGCACAGCGCTTCCTCTGCTGGAGTTTTGTATTGATTTCCAAATCAGTTTAACCAAGATAACACTGACTCTGAGACCTGGGAAGAGGGCTCCCGTCTTCCCATCGAGCCCTTGGTCTTAAGTCATCTTGTCAGAAGTGAGTGCTGACGGGGGGGGGGGGGCAGCGGGGGCGGTGGTTCTGTGGCCCCCCGGCCAGCAGGGCCTGGCGTGGGAGACCCGGCCTCACCGCCCACCTGGTGCTCAGCGCCTTTTCTGAAGGAGGATTAAGCAGCAGAAAGCAGCTGCTTTCATTGATATTTATTGTTTTAAATTCGTTTTTAATTGCACAAGTAACACATGAGCGATTTCCCATTGTTGAGCAACCCACAAGCCCCGCCACACACCCACCCAACCCGCGATCGATTGCTCCTGGAGTCGGCCGGCGTTTTCAGTCTCGTGTGCTCGCTTTCCTGTACAGGTACAAACACACGTGAAAGTGTGCAGATTTGTTTTCCATTTTAGAAACCCAAGTGCTGCTGTCACGCAGAACTTGCTTGTCCATGGCGGTACGCGCCGGGCATCCTTCCGGGACACGCACAGGGAAGCGCTTTGCCACGCGTCGTGCGTGCCGTGGCCGTTCTGCAAGTGCTGCCTTTCATTCCAATTAATTGCAGCCACGATCGGGGGAGATGCTGACCCAGGAAACTGGGAAAACTCCAGATTTTTAGGTGGCTTTCGGAGATGGTCTAAACTCGTTAACGCTGACCCGTTGGGAGGAGGACAGACCTCTTCCTACGGCCGCCTTGGTCTCAGGCCCCACGATCGGGAACTCCAGAAGCAGAGTCTGGGCAGAGAGTGAGGGCGAGGGGCCAGGCAGCAGGGACTCTTTCCCTGTTCATTTGCACCCACGCGGAGCACCAGCCTGTACTCAGGCCCTGTGGAGGGGGCACGAAAAGCGGAGAGCGTGAACTCAGCGTGGAGCGGCCAGTTCCAGGTACAAGTGCCTCTGTGTATAAATCTGAGCGCGGCACATTCCCCACGGGGAAACTGAGTCATCCGCTCTGACCTGGGGTCCCTGCTCCTCCAGACACGGGCCGCCCCGCACGCTGGCCCGGCGCCCTTTCTCTGCCACGGCCCCAGGCGCCCGGCGTCTCTCACTAGGCCCTCCCCTGCGTCACCCTGGTCCACGGCGGCTTTCCGTCATTCGGCTCCCCTCGCGGGTCTGCCTTTCCCTGGAAAAGCCAACAAAACCTTGCACCTCATAAATTTTAACAGGCTTTTCAGCTGATGTATTTCATGTCTGAATTGTTTTATCTGTCTCACTTTGATTGTGCGCCCCGAGGGCTGAGACCTCGTCCTGTTTTATCTTTTGTGCGGCTCCGAGCAGACTCTTGGCATTCGGCTCCGAAAACACAGGAGAAGATGAATATACGCGAACATCTATAATTGTTTTATTTCGAGCGTTTGACAATAGATCAGAGATGTGTGTGTACCGGTACGTCTGAGACTTGAACGTAATTTCATTGCACATCTTAATCTGCTCCTTGGGTATTAGTAATTTGTAAAACATGATTTATTTGCTTAGAATTTTCCTTCATGACTTTAAATGTGTGCATAACATAAAGGGAAACGTAATCTCTGATTTCCGATTAACTTTTGCCGAACAGGCTTCCTGGAGTTACCTGTACTCACAGGGAGGCATACATAAGACTCGAATCGTGTCTTAGGAACAAAGCCTCCTGCCCAAGCAGCAAGGGACGTTAAAACAAAGAGGTTCAAGTTGGATTTAAGAATCCAAAGTGATTTCTTCATCTGAGTTTTCAAATGTTCGGGGAAGGGACGTATGTAGCTGGCCTCCTTTCATCCTGCTCGTTGAACTGTTTCCAATGTAGAAACTCTCAGATTCTTTTTTTGCTGCTGGGAAATTTCTCTTGGTGACAATATGCCTGCGGCGTATGTAATTCAGTAGGTAACGTACAGAAACAGAGGTGAGCCCACCAGAATGATCCAGAACTTACTTTGTTCTTTCACAGCTGTCTGTGGGATGCCAGGTCAAGTGCTAGATCATAAGAATTCAGGGGTCAAGTGGAAGGACGGGACTTCCAGCCCTGGGGACTCCAGAACTTTGGGGGAGAGAAATGGGCCACAGGCCAGCCAGCTCCATGAACAGGAACTTCGGTCCACGGCACCGAGGGCTCCCGGGCGCTGAGACGGCCAGTGGGGTGGACAGCGCTCCCTGAAGGGGAGGCCAGACATTCCTACAGGTGGGAGAGCTGGTCGTGCGGGCTGAGAACGCTGGCGAAGGGCAGGGGAGAGGCAGGTGCAGTGGGGCGGGCGGGAGCTCGGTGGGCTCCATGGACAGAGGACAGCGGGGTGAGGCACAGGCGTGGGGGCTTTGAGCACACTTAATTTCGTGATCTGATGGTTTTGGTGACTGTGGTCATCTGGCTGCTGCGGGAGACTGGTGTGGGGGGATTAGGGGGGAGTGGGGAGGCCGGCCGCTGTTCAAGGACGTGGGCAGACATGACGGCGAACATGGAGGCCAGAAGGTGGTCCCGAGCGGGGTGTCCTGCAGGCTGGTTTAGGTTGGCTTTGTGTGTGACGGCAGGGGAGTGCGGGTGGTTCCCACAGGCCTTCCAGCCCCCGGGGCAGGAGGGTGCAGGCCGAAGGACGAGGGACCTCCACTCACACCCCGAGGAGAGGCTCTTCAGCGTCAGCAGCCGCGGTCGTTTGGACCCACGCCGACTCAGGGCGGCCCCTCCACCGTTTACCTAAGGGACTCTGTTCACGTTAGTATATGGGGGAGGGGCCGGGGAAGCGTGTTCCACATTCCGCTCAGTGGGCCGGAGTCAGGGGCAGACTCTGGTTAACACGCCATCTGCCGTCCGGATGGTGTCCTGTCACGTTGTTGGGATACGTCTCCGGTATTTTTGTCTTTAAAAATGTGGCATTTTAAACAAATCCGTGTGTGCTGAGCCTGTCCGAGGCCTGACGGCTGGGGGCCTCAGGGTCTCCAGGCCCCAGTCTGAGGAATGAGGCCGGTCACGGCTCTGTGACGCCCCAACGTCGAGGTCTGCCCTGCCCCTGCTGAACACAGAAGTGCTCCTGGACAGCGTCCTCCAGAGTCCCAGGGACACGGCCCTTCTGCTCTGGGGGGACCGTCCCTCACTTACCCCTCCACACTCACACACTCAGCGGACCTGCTCCCAGCCCTTCCGGGACCCTGTTCCCCTCTGCCTTTCCACCCGGCCGCGTCCGTGGCCCTGCTCCCATGTGATGTGTGTTCACATCTGTGCGCATCAGAGCAGGTGGGGCAGGGTGTCCGCTCGGAAAGCCCAGCTCTGACCAGGGTTCCACGGCATCTCCCTCTGCTGAGGATAAAAGCTGGAGTCCTCTCCGGGCCCCCGGGCTGTGTCCTGGGGGTGCCCCCTCCCCTGCCCCAGCCTGCTCTGTCTCGTGTTGCCCAGCACGA
This sequence comes from Prionailurus bengalensis, assembly GCF_016509475.1. Lineage (NCBI taxonomy): Eukaryota > Metazoa > Chordata > Mammalia > Carnivora > Felidae > Prionailurus > Prionailurus bengalensis. Next base: position 2,260,328 of record NC_057354.1, on the reverse strand, counting down.
TCTGAAGGTTTAGACGACCCTGTGTGTTTGCGGTTGGCCCCTCCTTCCACAAGAGGGTGTGCTGCGTCTCCTATCCCCAGGGGGTTGCCTGGCACCCAGCACTTGCTCACTGAAGAATCCATCAGAGCAGTTGGCCACGTGGGGTCTTCCTGTGCTGCCGGGCTGGTGCTGGTGCTGGGGGGGGGAAGGGGGTGGTCACAGTACGGGACTCTGCTGTGGCTCCCTGCCTTTCCCAAAGCCTGCAGCTTGTGATGGTTGTTCAGCAAATGGCTCCACTCGACAAACTCCAGGGAAAATTAGTGCAAGGAGGGCGTGTCAAGGGGTGACTGTCCTGGGGAGGCACCCACGGGAAGCAGCATTGAATTTGAGACCAGAAGGAAGGGGAGGCTCTCGCAAAGCAAAAAGCATTCCACGTCCAGGAAGACAGCCAGGAGGGAGGACTGACGTAGGCAGGGGGCCAGTTCCAGGAGCAGAAAGAACCAGACAGAGCCCATGGGCGCCAATAGGGAGCTGGCTGGAAACCCAAGAAGTGAGAACTCTCTCTATGGCAGAAGGTGGGAGCCAGAGAGCAGGGCTGCAGGCGGGGGGGGGGGGGGGGGGGTGGGAGGTGGGGTGTGACCAGGGGAGAGGGTGGCTGGGGGGGAGGGGGCAGAAGCAGGAAGCTACACATTTAGACTCCCTGGAGCTCCATGGGGAACTGAGTCTGAGCCAACACTTATAATTCAGGGGCTGAAGGGGGCAGGCCAGGAGGGGACAGCAAGTACCCCACGCTGGCCAGAACCCAGGGTCAGAGTGAGGGCAGCTGTCGCGTCATTCTCTTGGCAGCAGGTGGCCCTGGTGGTGTCAGAGCAGGGAATGTTCTGGAAGGACGGATCTTGCAGCCTGGAGACCTAGTCCCTGAGAGGAGCACACTAAACTCGATCTCCCTCACTGCTGCGCGTGTGTCCAGACAGCACAGGGCCGCCGGCAACAGCCGGCTCCTGGAGGAGGCTGGCATCACGTGATACCTTCTGACTGAGCCCAGACCTGTGCCCACAGCCCTTCTCTGGGAAATGAGGGATCATTCCTCTGTCAGAGTAACAGCTCGAAGAAGGCGGTGTTCAAGTGGGATCCTCGGGCCGGCGCCGGGGGTCCGCCTCGCTCCTGAGTACATTTCTGCTTACTAGTCGTAGGTCGGTTCAGAGCCTTGTAAGATCTCTTCGTGATTCAGCTTCGGTAGGTTGGCTGTTTCTAGGGAGACGCCCATTTCCTCCAGGTAATCCACTTTGCTGTTCATCATGTTCTCTCACTATCCTTTTCAATCCTGCGACATGAGTGGTAACGCCCCCTCCCACTTCTAATTTTAGTTATGTGAGTCTTTTCTCATTTTATTCTCAGCCTAGCTAAGGATGTGTCACTACAGAAAAATCAGGAAAACACAAAAGAAGGCAGCAAGGGAGGAAAGAAGAGACAAAAAAGTCCAAGATGTTCAGAAAACAGTTCACAAAATGGCGCTAATCAGTCCTTCCCCTTCAGTAGCCACATCAGGTGGGAACTCCCCAGGGAGAACACACACACACACACACACACACACACACACACACACACACACACACACACAGATGGGCTGAGTGAGTAAAACCAGAGAAAACACCAGAATCCAGCTGCATGCCGTCCCTAGGAGACTCACATAGGACCTGAGACACCCGTGCGCCCAGTTTTTGTAGTGGCCTGCTTAAATTGCCTTCTTCTTTGCCTGTTGGTTCATTCTATAGGTGTTTTCTTTGTGGTTACTATCTCAATTGCATAAAACAACACAAAGTTGTAACAATCTAATTTAAACTGGTAAGAGCGTAACAGTTCAGCCGCATATCAAAGCTCTTTTACATCTCTACCCCCCAATTTATGTGACCATGGCACAAATTACCCTTTTCAATATTGCACACCCATTGACATAGATTTATAGTTACCTTGTATGCTTTCGTTTTTTTTAATAATATGCTAGAATTGTGCTCCTACGTTCCAATATATGGGTTTCTTCATTTGTCTGTACATGCACCGTTACCAGGTAGTTTTGTATTTTCGTGTGAATTTGTATCACTGTATCTTTTTATTTTAATTGGAAAGACTCCCTTTAGTGTTTCTTGCAGTGGGGATGAACTCCCTCAGCTTTTGTTTATCTGCTAAAGTCTTAATTTTGTCTGATAAAGTCTTAGTTTTTCCTTCATATTTGAAGGACAGTTACACCAGATAACAGTTTTCTTGATTAAACTGGCAGGTTCTTTCCTTTATCACTTCGCATATATCACACCCCTCCCTTCCAGTCTGCAAGGTTTCTGCGGAGAAATCACTGGTAATCTTATGGGAGCTCCCTTGTAGGCAACAAGTCACTTTTCTCTTGCTACTTTCAAGATTCTTTGTGGCTTTTGAGTTTGATTACAATGTGCCTCAGTGTAGGGGTCTTCAGGATTCATCCTAGTTGGAGTTCTTTAAGTTTCTTGAATTTGCCTGTCCATTTCTCCCCTCACAGTTTTCAGCCGTTGTCTCTTCAGATCGGCTCTCTAACCCCTTTCCCTCTTGCTTCTCCTCCTGGGGCTCTCATAAGTCATCGTCCACTTGATGGTGTCAAGTTTTTTGGGTTTCTTCACTTTTCTGCATTCTGCTTTATTTCCATTCTCCTGGTTGATAGTTTTGAATATACCGTGTCTTTAAGTTCACTGACTCTTTCTTCTGTCCTTCTCAAGTTTGATGCTGAACTCCTCCATTGAATTTTCCAGTTTGGTTATCGTATTCTTCAGCTCCAGAATTTCTGTTTGTTTCTTCCCTGTTTTTGTCTCTTTGTTGATATTTCATTTTACTCATGCATCATTTTCCTGCTTCCATTTAGTTGTTCTTCTGTGCTATCTTCTGCTTCGTTGGCTATTCTTGATAACAATGTTTTTTTTTTCTTGCATTGTTTGGTAATTTATATATTTTCAGTTCTTTAAGGCCAATTTTCTGAGATTTAACTTGTTCCTTTTATTGGGCCACATTTCTCTCTCTCTCTCTCCCTCCCTCCCTCCCTCTGTTGTTTATTTTGTTATCATTCGTTGGGACTTCAGCATTTGGAGAAAAAACCACCTTCCTCAGTCTTTACAATCTGGTTTAGTACATAGAAGACTTTCACCAGTGTAGGTTGCTAGAGAGATTCTGGAGGCCTCTCAAGCCTTTTCTGGGAGGGCATCTTCTCTGGGCTGCTATATGTAATTTCCTAGTTGAGGTTTGTCTATTTCTACTCAGCACGCGCCCCCCCCCCCCACCTTCTGTCTGTAGCACTTAAGCCTCTCTGGTGCCAGACTGCCTTGGGATCTCTTTTCTTCTCAGTGCCTTCCAACCTGGCTCCCATACATGTCAGCGTTTAGATTCAGGGAAGACAAAAACCATTCTCTCGGCCACACATACACCCCAAACTCAGAATCTTGAATTACGTTCCATTCTTCTTCTCCCCTCCCAACCCAGGAGTTGGCAGTTTTCTTTCCATCACATCGCTCTGTGCTAGGGGAGGGATTGTGAAGAATAAATACCATGAATTTTCCTACCACTTTTGATGTAGTACTTCTTGGCTCATCTGGGATGCAAGAACCTCTTACCCTACTGGTGTTTGGATTTTTCTCAAAGGAGATTTATCTATGTACTGTTGCAAAGTCATTGTCACCATAGGAAAAGAAGGATCAGGGGCTTCCTATTCTACCACTTTGCTGCGGTCACTCCCCAAAAGCAGTTCTTAGCACGCTATGCATGAGGGATAAAATCATCTTCTGACAGATCTCCCAGACTCCACACTCATCCCCATGGTCAATACCAGGGATCAGCAGACTTGTCCCATCAAAGGCCCATAATAAATATATTCAGCTTTGGTGCCCATAAGACTCTGTTGCAGCTGCTCAGGTCTGCCATTGGAGTGTGAAGCACCCACAGACAACATGTAAATGAATGGTGTGGCTGAGTTCCAACAAAACTTTACAATATCAGATGGTGGTGGGCATGCTGAAGTTTGCTGACCCTGGTCCTTGCCCAGCATGGCAGACTGAGGGATCCTACCAAAGCTCAAGCCAGGTTACCTCACTGGTCAGCTCCAGTCATGCAGAGGGTCCACATTTAACTCAAAGCAGAGTGTGGTCTTCGTAGCGGCTCCCACTCACCTCATACTCTGCCCCCTGCTCTTGCCATCACTCTGTTCCACCCGCCTCTCTGGAGCTTAGTCACATGTGCTGTTCCCATGTTAGGGTCTTTGCCTTCACTGTTCCCAGTGCTTGAGACACCTTTCCTCCTCCTATCTACCTGCTTAACTTCTTCAGTCCCTTTGAACACTCTGTGACTCTCCCCATATCACTCTGCTCAGGTCCCCTTAACAGATGGGGTTCTTAAATGACAGAGGTGAGTTCTCTCATGGTCAGGAGTCTGGAAGTCCAAGATCAAGGTGTGGGCAGGTTGGTTCCTCCTGGCCCCTCTCCTTGGCATATAGACAGCCATCTTCTCCCTGTGTCCTCACGTGGTCATCCTTCTGTGTGTGTGTACCTGTGTCCTAACATCTGCTTCTTATGAGGACACCAGTCATTTGGACTAGGGCTGACTCATATGACTTCATTTAACCTCAATCACCTCTGTAAAGGGCCCGTTTCCAAACACAGTCATGTCCTGTGTGCTGGAGGTCGGGGCTTTAACATGCAGATTTGAGGGACATGCTTCAGCCCACAGCACTCCCTCTGAGGCCCACGCTGACCTCCCTGTTTGGCTGGCAGCCCGTCTCCTCAGCCCAGTGCTCCGGATGCTCTCCCTCTACTCTTTCCTGCTTGGCCCCGTCTCTGCTGACATCCCGCAGGACATGCCAGCGCCTCCCCAGCATCATGTTCTCTGGGCTCCTTTATAGTCTTAAAAATTATTGAAGGCCCAAAGACCTTTTGCATATACGGGTGACATTTTTTGGTATTTACCATAGTAGACATTAAGACTAAGACATTTGAAAAATAGTTATTAATTAATTCATTTAAAGGTAAGAAGAATAGAGGTGCCTGGGTGGCTCAGTCAGTTAAGCATCCGACTTCAGCTCAGGTCATGATCTTGCGGTTCGTGGGTTCAAGCCCTGTGTCAGACTCTGTGCTGACAGCTCGGAGCCTGGAGCCCGCTTCGGATTCTGTGTCTCCCTCTCTCTGCCCCTTCTCATCTAAATAAACATGAAAAAAAATTTTTAAACATAGAATAAACCACATATATGCTAACATAAACAGCGTATTTTATGAAAACTAACCACATTCTGTGAAAAACAAAACCATTTTAGTGAGAAAAGTGGCAGTATTTTACATTTTTGCAAATCTCTTTAATGTCTGGCTTCTGTATCCACTCTGTTGTGGTATGTTGTTTGGGTTGGGGGAAAAAAAAAAAAAAACCCAGCAGCTTCCCGTAGATGTGTAAATGGAAAAGGAGAGGTATTTTAATGCCCTTTTCAGATAACGATGGGTTCTTTTCTTTGATATTACACCAAAAGTTAACAAGTGTTAGTTTCCTAAAGCTTAGCTACAATATGGAAGCTAAAACCATCACACTACTTTTCCTACTTTGTTTTATCTTGTACTTTGAATGGATCTCTAAGGCATGCATAATTTTGTAACATCGTGGATTACAAAATCCATGGATTACATGGATTCAGTCTTCTGAAATTGTTGGTTTTCTGAGTTCTCATATCTTCCATCTTGTAATATTTTTAAAAATTCACTCATTAATATCACCATCAGTATCATGAGAAAAATATTTAATTGCCGGGAAGCTGTTCAGGCTCACAATGGCAGACACCAGTTTTCCAAAACTCTCATTTTTGCTTGAAAGCTCTAATTTTATCATTGGCAATAAATATTGTCAGTTGTTTTCCTTGAAGTGACAGACTCACTTTGTTAATTTCCAAGCAAATGTCTGCCAAACATTCAAATGTGACTAACTATGGTTTGTCTGTCAGTTGTTCTTTTAAGTAAAAATAATTTTCTGCAAGAAGAGTGGCTAGTTCAGCTTGTAACTCAAAAGTCACACAAGTGCTTTGCACCTTGACCCACCACACTTTGGTATGTCCTTCACCTCTGCTTCCCCATTCATCTCACTGAATAATGGAAAGGAATGTGTCTGAGTCAAGATTTAACAAAACTAATTTCTGCTGGTCTGCAGGACATTCTTTAGTGAAATGATCCACCGCCCCCCCCCCACCCTGGTAAAGACTCGGTGATGAAGAACATACTGAGTGCCAATTACTGTTTGGAGCCCCTAGCCTGGGTTTTGCCATGGCATCCACCATTCTACCATCAGTGCAAAGGCATCATGGTGAAAAAGACAAATAACCTCTTTTTTGTCAGCTTTGTTATAATAAAATTCACATACCAAAAAATTTACCTTTTCAAAATGTAAAATTCACAGTTTTTGGTGTATGCAGAGTTGGGCAATCATCATCAATATAACTTCAGAACCTTTTGATCACCCCAAAGCAGACCCCACACCTGTTAGCAGCCACTGCCCATCCTCCTTCTAACCACCCTCTCACTGCCCGTTCACACACACACACACACACACACACACACGCTCTACACAACCACCAGTATATTTTATGTCTCTGTATATTTGCCTAGTCTGGATGTCTTATGTAAATAGAATCATAAAATATGTGGTCTTTTGTGATTGGCTTCTTTCAGTTAGCATACTGTTGTTAAGGTCCATGTGTATTGAAGAGTGTGTCCATACTTCATTGTTTTTTTACTGAAGAAGAGTATTTCATTGTACACTCATTGGATGGGTAGTAAACAGAATAATGGCCCCCCCGTGAGGTCCACAGCCTAACACCCAGAGCTGTGTCTATGTCACCTTACATGGTGAAAGGGGCTTTAGAGATGAGATTCAAGTGAGGACCTTGAGATGGGGAGATTATCTGGGACTAGCCAGGTGGGTCCAGTGTAACCACAGGTGTCCTCATATAAGAAGGAAGCTGAAGGTCAGAGTCAGAGAGAGAAATAGGACATTGGAAGCAGAGGCCAGAGGGATGTAGGGCCACGAGCTAATGGACACAGGTGACCCCTAGAAGCTGGGAAAGCAAGGAAACATTCTCCCCTGGAGCCTCCATGAGGAATCTGCTGACCTGGTTCAGACTTCTGACCTACAGAACCATAAGTTTCTGGTCGTTTGTTACACAGCCATTCTGAATGAATATATCCCATCCTGCCAATCCATTCCGGGGATGAGCATTTAGGTTGCTCCCATTTTTTGGCTACTATGGGTAGCGCTATTAGGAACATTCGTGTACAAAGTGTTTGTGTGGGCATACATTTTCAGTTCTTGGGGGTAGATACCTGGGAGTGAACTTGCTAGCATGTATGGCAACTCCGTGTTTAACATTTCAAAGAACCTGCCAAATATTCTCCAAAGCAGCTGCACCATTTTATAACCCACTAGGGACATAGGAGCGTTCTAACTCTTCCACACAGTCACCAACACTTGCTATTTTCTGGGTTTTTTATTGTTGTTATGACCATACCCATTCCTCACAGGTATGAATAGTATCTCGGGCTTTGATTTGCTTTGCTCTGGATGGGTCCATAATGACTAAGGACAGTGAGCATCTTTTCATGTGCTTAGTGGCCATTTGGATCTCTTCTTTGCAGAAATATCTATTCAAGTCCTTGGCCCTGTTTTAATTGGGTTATTTATCTTTTCTTATTGGATTGTAAGAATTCTTTGTACATTCTAGATACACATCCCTTATCAGATACGTCATGTGCAGATATTTTCTTTCTGTGCCCCGCATGGTGGCGAGGAGGGAGCCCACACCTACGGCCGCTCTGGCCTGGAACAGCATGGATGCAGCACAGAGCACGGGGGGTGGTGTGTGAGAGAGATGCTGGAGCCCCACCTGCCTCTCCAGGGAGAGCCCGCCCACCACCCTAAACCTTGGCCACACCTAGACCCGACGTCATGATCAACCTTAAAGCATTCCTGCGTTCACTGACCCTGGTGCCAGCGTCCATCCGGGTGTGCCCCCAGCTGTGTGCCACAAGCTCGCCCGCCCTCCACGCCACGCACATGGGAAGGACAAGACTCGGGGCGGCCTTCAGGGGTAGCCTCAGCCCAGACCCCAGTGTTGGGTCTCCTTAAAGCCCCAGGAGGTTCCCCGAGCAGGTGCGCTCACATTGAGTGTGTGCCGGGCTGCCTTTCCCAAGGCTTCTCACACTGCCTGCATTGAGTCCAGATCCCCTTCCCCACAGAGAAGCCTCTAGGAGGGATAAAGGGGCTCCATGGTGACCCTGCCGAGCGGTGGGAACTCCAGTCCTCCTTTGCGTCTCCCGTAGAGCAAATGATGGGGGCCACCCGAGAGTTAGCCTTTCTTTCTCAGGAAGATGTTTTTGTCGGTTCTTCTTTAGTGTTTAAAAACATTAGAAGAGGCACCGTGGAGAATGGAAGAAGCGGGGGCTCATTTAGATGTCAAAGACGTCCCTGACCGTCCAACCTACGTGGTGTATTATACACAGCAAAACCACGCCATGTGGATTAACTCTGGGGACTGCGTTTGAGGAGCGCGTTGGTGAGAAAGATTGAACGTGCGAGGACCTGGCCCAGCCTCTGACTTGAGAAGTCAACCGTGGGCTTGGTTGTTATGAATGTCCCCATAATGGCTTCCCATAAAACCCTCCCCCATATAACGTCTGCCCATAAAAATCCAATCTCCACTGGCCCGGGGCAAGGAGAGGCCATGCGCTCCCGACCGGAATGTGTGAGCTTGCAGGGGAATGGTCCTCCGGGAGCCCATGGCCTCTCCATTACAGAGTTCAGCCCCAGAGCAAACGAATCCTGCAGTGTGCATGGGAAGGTCTGAGTGGGTGGCGCTGGGCAGTCTCTGGGGAACAGATGGTATTAAGCACCGGGACAAAGTAGTTTTGACCTCAGCCCCTATGATGTTTTTTGGGTTTTTTTTTGTTGTTTTTTTGCTCCCTGGGACTACTTTCCAGCACCACAAGCAAAGAGAGGGTTGTGTGCTGACACGTGAGAGCGGGCTTCCCAGGAGCCGGGGGCAGAGCGTGCTCGGTGCTTGTCCAGGGCACGTGCTGCGCTCATGTGGCCCTGGAGGCGGGGTGGGGGTGGGGGGTGCTTCGCTACAACGGTGCCTGACGCCTATGCCCCGACCCCTGGCCTGAAGAGAGGAGGGGTGTGCGGGGAGGTGCAGGTTGAAGCGACTGGTCTTGGGAGCTGCGGGCGGGGTCTCATCAAGGGAAGGAGGGCTGATCGATGGACTCTGCCCAAGTGTCAGCAGGGAAGGGGGTGGGTGGAGGAGGAGAGAGCATAATAGTGCTGCTGTGATAAAAACAGTGGCTAACATTTAATTAAAGTCATTTAACATTTAACTTGAGAGCATTAAAGTCACAAACATTTCTTGGGCCTCGAGCACCAGCTCTGGTCAGGGTTTGGGGACGCAGTTGTGACCTGGATGGAGCAGGTGCCAGGACCTCCCCTGCTTAGTAATAGTGACGCAGAATGACACTGTGGATGGGGACGGTGACTCTCCGTGGGGCCACCCAGGCTTCCCCCTCCCAGCCCCCCACCGCCCGCATCGCTAACGCTCTCAGGCCTCGCCGCCTCTCGTTCTGAGGCCATTTTCTGCCCTTGACCCTGTTGGACGGCTAGTGCAGCCTGTGCCTCTCCCCCTAGCGGAGCTGTGCCTTCACATGCAAAACCTGAGGCCAGCATGACAAGGCCAGCGATCACACTGGCAGGTAGTTATCGAAACGTGAAAAAAAATCTGTGACGTAGAAGCGTGTTTTCATTAGCGTGTTAACTAACAAGACCCGGCGGTGGGCCAGGAAATGCTGGATCTCCCAGGGGCGCTGACACAATGCTCTTTCGGATGGTCTTCAACCGCGGTGTGCCATGGGGAATCACGGGCTGTGCCACGTGGCTCCCCTTGTGGCCGCATGACTGACATGTGGCACCGTCCCCTCAGGAGCCCCTCTGGAGGTCATGCACGCCTAAGACTCTCCAACCCCAGGACCCCATTCCTCCCACCTCGGGCTGCCTCCTGTCTGAAGCCTCCGTATCTCCCTTCTGCTGGACCTGTACCCCCTCGGAGGGGAAGGGGTGAGCTGAGTGGCCACGAAGGGTGGGATGGCCCCTGCAGCCACTGGGCAGTGGGGTGAGAAGGACTTTCACGTGGAAACCTAGGTCAGGAGGACATGGGGCTCCCAGCTGGCCCTGCCTTCGGTTTCACGTAGCCTGGGGTGGGGTCTGTACATCCGTGACTCGGGTGCACAGGAGCTGCTCTGAGCAGGGGGCTGGAGAGCTCAGAACATCTGGGCACATTTCTGCATTTCTTCCCCACTCGCCCCAATGTGTACTTGGTTCCCTGGGGGTCCTGTGCCAGCCCGCAATGACCTCTGATGCAAAGTGGCCTGAGCTGGTTGTCCGTGGCCAGCACCTTCCCGGCTGGGTGGATTGGTTCTGGGGTCACCAGCTAATACCAGCTCCTGGCACCAGCTGTTCCTGGGGGACCCTGCACCTGTGGTTCCAGCATCTGTTGCCGTCAGGAAAGGCTACGAAGCATGTTGGGGCCACTGAGCACATGTTCAGAGGCGGCTGGGGACAGGAGAAGCTGAAGGATGCCCCAGTGTCCCCGTGTCCGCTTCAGCTGACGTGACCGTGCCGACATGTTCAGCGTGGCATCACCTGAAGCCCCTTTCTTTCTGTTTGCACCCACCCTCCGGGCCAGTGTGACCCACCCCCTGGCGCCCTCAGAGGTACTGTGCGAAGACCAGCTTCGCTCCTGTCTTCTGTTGGAAGAGCTGAGGTGTTTCCAGGGAGGGGGGACCTTAGCGGCCCATGCCGTCACTTATGCCGGGTTCTCGCCCGGCAGTAGCCACAGACTTCGGAGTTGGGTATTTGGACGTCCCCCAGCTCCAGCAGGAGCGTGAGATGATGCCGCTTCCTGAGCCCGGGGCAGGGGCTGCTGGAGGAAGGCCGGGGAAGCCTCATGTGCCCGGTGAGGGGCCCGAGGTGCTGCGTGTGGAGCTGTGGCTTCCCTTTCTCCTGGGGGGCCCCGCGGGCTGCAGAGGGGGCAGAGGGCGGGCATATCCGCCGGGCCCTGGGCTCTGCCCTTCTCTCCGGTGTTGTGCAGACCACCGTTTGAGTTAATGCATCAGTGCCCTGCCCTGTGCACCCCACAGGTGTTTGATGAGTGCTTTTGAAAGGCCTCCCCTCCTGATTCTTCCGTGGAGAGCTGCACTGTGTTAACTGGGAAACGACCAGAGCCTGCAGCCCCCTCCACCCCCACGCGGGCAGGGGCTTCTGGAAACCGGGGGTGCAGCCTCACCCAGGCGCCCACAGGACACACGGGGCATGACTACTGACCGCGTGTCCCTGCAAGACCATAGACTTCTGTGAACGTGTGCCCCGTCCTGGTGACAAATATGGCAGTGGAGAAGCATCTAGAAACTTCTCTGTGCTTGTCTTGCTCCTAAAGGCACTCTGTCTCTCCCTCTCACCCCCACTGTCTCCTCCTTTTCTGTCGATGACACTTCCTCTCCCTGATCCTGGTTGAAGCAGAAACCTGCTTCGGTTCACCATGCATAACACAGGAGCAGTCTTGCACTGCTGTGCTCTTGCTTCAAAAATAAAGAAAGGAAGGAGTCTTAGCCACAGGATAGAGAAGCAGCCTTTGCGAGGAGATGCCACCGGTTCCTGAGTCGAAGTGACAGGTACACCGTTTTAATGACGGGGAAAGCGTGAAGGGTTTATTATAATTTAAGAATGCTTTCTGTGTGAACAGACTGTCTGACTGTGCCGAGATGCTTCTCAGAACCGGCTGGCTCCCAGAATGCCACGAAGAAAACGATTGGACAAGATGTAGAATTCGGCCCAGGCCCGGGGACGCACAGCCGACATGCACAGCAGAGGGCGTGGTGAGAGGCAGGAGTTGCGCGAAACCACAGGCGCTACGGCGTTTAATTTTTGGGAAGGATGTTGGGGTGCAGGCAGCTGACAGGTTTGACGGGCAGTGCCTGGATGCCAGCCTCCACACTGCAAAGGCTCAGCGTGTCTTGGGGCAGGAAGGACTCTGGTGCCAGGCAGAGATCTTCTGCCTCTTCGCTGCGGGGCCAGGGCTGAGCCTCCGTCCCCCTGTCTCTGTCACGGGAACCACTGAGCTGCAGTGAGAATCTGCCACACAAATGCCAGGAAGCCCCCGGCGTGGTGCTCCCCCGGAAGAAGCACTTGGCCAGCTTCAGCCGTTAGTCAGCATAACGTCCTGGGCTTTTTTCTTTCAGCCCCGCTTGCTCTCCAGTGAGCCGATGCTGACCTTCAACACCTTGCTTGTTTGTCCCTCCTCAAGGCAGTTCTCCCGACCCCCTCTGCTCTGCTGCCCTGGAACCTGCACAGCCCTGACGCGGCCCTGGTCTCTGTCTCGCCCTCCTGACGCACCTCTGGGGCGTGTGGCCTGGCACCCGGCCAGCGCTAACGGTGCAGAAGGGGAAGCACCTCGGCTGTGCCCTTCCTGTGGCCTGTTCAGAGGCACCCCCGCTGCTGCCTGCCTCCCTGTGCCTCCCCAGGCACCCCTTCCACGCCTGTCCCCACGACAAAGCCAGCCAAGCCAGGGGCGGGGCTGAAAGCAGACATCGGAGCACCTCGCCGGCAGCAGCTGATTTTCGCCGGTGTGTTGCCGGTGTCCCACTCACGGCCACTGAGTCTTTGCAGGAGACAGACGCCCCCACCTTTCGGTGAGCCTACGCCCAAGTTCAGCGGCGTGGCCCCGGCGCACGCTAAGCCCACAGCAGCCACATAACCTGGGCTGGAAACACAGTTGTCGAGAAAGCTCTTTCTTAAATACTAGATACAAGAGCACGTCATGGGAGGGACAGTGGCAGGACATCTGACGGCCCTGCCTGTCCCACCTCACCGCGTCTCCCCCGAACGAGGCTCCCCGGCAGGCAGATGGCACAGGCCCGGCCACCCGGCCCACACGGGGTGCTTCTGAGTAAACACGCCTGACAACCTTGGGCCCGGATCACGGCTGTGACTCCCGGTGCCATCTGACCGCAGTCCTCCCGGTTAGTGGAGAAGCAGGTTGCTGTGGATGCGGCCAGTGGCATCACTGACACGCTAAAGCACTGGTTGGATCACAGGGTTTCTCCTCGCCGCCTTTCAAGCACGGCCCCTGTGCAGCCAGAGACAGACCCCTGATCCACCCCCAGTGGAAAATGGACGTTCCCGCTTGTCCAGAAGCAGCTCGCTCTGGGCAGATGTCGGGGTCCTCAGAAGGAAGCCCGGAACCTTGGGTCCTGGGCTCGGACAGAGGATGGACAGACAGGCAGGACAGATGCTCAGGGGAAGGGGCCTAGCAAAAAACGAAGTGAGTGGTATGAACAACAATGATAACAGAAGCCACCCTTTGGACTTCGCAAGCTTCAGTGTTCATGGACGTTCCGGGTGAGCAGGAAGGAGGGGAGGGGAGATTCGTTCCTGTGCTTTAACACGAAAATCCCCCGAGGTGCGCAGCACCCCATTCTCTGTGTCGTTCATACGGTCATTTATTCAGAAAATTTGGGGTGCAGAGGTGGGCCAGGGGCGGCGTTCAGATGGTAAACTGTACCCGGCATGGTGGGCACTTGTGCAGAGAGCTGCTGGGGCCCCCACCGACCCTTCGGGCTCACTGACTTAACAGCACATGTTAGCCTTCAAGGCCCAAGTACAGTTCCCAGATTTAGCAGCAGCTGGGGCCTGTTGGGAATGCAGACTCCGGGGCCCCGCCCTGGTCCCGCACATCCCAGGTGATCCGCGGGCATGGACACTAGGGAAGCTCTGGACGGACCAACCATTTTTCACCACAGGTTGTGTGGTTACCGGGGACCAGAAGCACCCAGCGGGGCTCCTGGGAAGTCCTGTCTGGTGTGAAGGACAGATAAGTTAAAAGCTCAGTGTGGTCTATCCACCTCTTCGCTCTTTGAGGCAACAGAGAACTGTCTGAGCCCTCCTGTGCCTGAGACCCTGCCGGGCACTGGATGTGACCTTGAATGGGACAGGCAAGCCGCTGATTCCACGGGTCTGGGATTGAGCACAGAGAGAAGAGGAAACCACGGGCAGCCGCAGAAGGGTTTCCATCCGGTGGTGAAGAGTGCCAGGGAAAAAAATCAAGCCACAGAAAGGGGCAGAGAGTCCTGGAGTGGGGCAGCCCCAGGCCCCACACCACTCCCGATGGTCCCTCTGTGAGGTCACCCGAGGGAATGGCCACGCCCAGACCTGGGCGAGGAAGCCCACGGAGAGGGAGGCACGGTTGGATATGGAGAACCCCGAGGCAGGTGTTGCAAGAGCCAAGAGAAGCCAGCCGTGCACCGAAGAGGTGGCAGGGCCGTCCTGGGAACACGTGTGTCTGCAGGGACACACGGGGGAGCCTCCAAGGACTGCAAGCTGAAAGGCCTTCCCAGTTCCTCCCCCCAGAAGTTCCCATCCCCTCGGCCCCTCCCCTCCGCCCCAGGAGGTCCCGTCTTCCAGCCCCTCCCCCAGGAGGTCCTACGGCCTACCCCCAAGAAGTCCCAACCACCAGCTCCCTCCCCCCAGGAGGTCCCGCCTCCCACCCCTCCCTCCAAGAAATCCCGCCCCCCAGCCCCTCCCCAAGGAGGCCACGCCCCCCCCCAGGGTTTGTCCTCCCTCTCCCCTCCACCATCCCTCTGTGTCCCCATGCCCCCAGAGCAGTTCTGAGTGCAAGGTGCAGAGGATGCCATGAGACTTCCCAAATGTCCAGGGGACATTTGAGCTGGGCCAGGAGGCCTGCCGAGTTCTCCAGAGGGAGAAGTGAAGAACTCAGCTCCCTAACTGCCTGGACGCTTGAATCAGACCACAGACAACACGGGAAAGGCACCGGGCCCATAATAAGCCCCGGGACGTGTTCATATATCCCTGTGGGCATGCAGTGCGCGTGTGCATATGTGTATGTGCACACACACGTGTGTCAGAATCTTTCCTAAAACCCAGCCACAACCGACAGGACACGTCCCATTGCGCCCCTCCCCCCCCCCACCCCCGCACCTGCACATTCTAGACTGTATGTTTAGACAGAATTAACTCCCAGGCCCTGTGCTGATGTCTTGTCTTCCCAATGCCCTCTGTGTCTGAAGCCAAGAACACAGCATGTTTAGTGCCGGGAGGCAGCATCCTGAGACTCGGAGAGAGGCCCCTGCGTGGAGGATGCGATGCAGACTTAATGGTAGCGTCTCCCCAGGCGGCAGCAGCTCCTCTTGGTGCCTAATGAGGCTTCCTGGACGTCGACGCAGCCTAAGTAACTGGGGAGAGCACAGGATCCGGGATGGGGAACGTTTGGCGGCTGAAGAAGTGCTTTTGTGGCCTCTCCTGTGGACACGCTCCCAGGCCAGAGGCCAGCCGGGAGCGGTGACGGTTCTCGTGCAGCATCGCCAGCCTTCGGGTCCTGTAGGAATAGCGTCCCCCTGCCCTGGGGTGCATGTGGCGGGGGAGGAGCCACAGTGCGCCAACTTGAGAGCGCGTGTGCGCCCCCCACCCCCCCAGCGCACACGTGTGCGTGCTTTACTACCATTTTTCTAGATGAGGCATTTCACAAATGTGCTGCTTCTCAATCCAGCAGCTTGCAGTAATGGCCTAATTACCAAGCTCCTGGCGAGCGTTGCTCTGGGCATCACTTGGGGAGAAATGGAAATAAACAAGGGGTCCTTGGGTAATTTGGGGGAAAATGGGCAGTGGAAGAGAGAGGTCTGGCCCTGGCAGGGCAGGTCCTGCTCCCCAGCACCCCCACTTCTGTGAATCAGAGGCGGGCTCGGGCCTGTCGTTTCCGAGTGAGGTTCCAGAGTGCTTTGTGCTAGAAATTCTGGTGTGAACCGTGTGGAAGGCCGGGGCGTGCCTGCCTATTTGCACTTCTCCGTGAAATGCAATTCCACACGGTCGGGAAGATGTCAGCCTTCAGGTCAGGTGATGAGCTTGAGTTACTGTTATTGGAAGTAATGAGTCCTGCCCGCCACTGGGCATGGGTAGGCAGCCAGGCGCTGGCTACTGAGCAAATTCAGCTTTTGATGGAGGCCCCTGGGGCTCAGGTCACAAAGGCCCGTCCACAAAGCAAGGCACAAACCTCTGCTGCCACCTGGATGGTGTTCGGTGTTGTTAATTCTCCGTCTTTGTCCCTGTCTTCCTGTGTGCTCCTCCTCTCCTTCCCTCTCTCTGTCTCTCTCCCTCCCTCTGTCCCACACGCACACACACATGTGCATTCCCATGCATGCACACAAGAACACATACACACGTGCACAGTGCACACATACATGTGCGCCCATGCTTGCACACACAAATACGTACACACAGTGTGCACACACCTGCATCCATGCATGCACACACGAACACACACATGCACCGTGTGCACACACATGCATCCATGCGTGCACACACGAACACATACACACATGCACAGTGCACACATACATGCACCCATGCATGCACACATGAACACATGCACACACAAACACAGATGCACAGTGCACACACGCACATCCACCCATGCATGCACACACGAACACACATAGACACATGCACAGTGATGCACACACGCACACACATGTGCACACTTCTCTCCCAGCTGCCTTCTCCTTACTTCTCTGCCCCATGGAACAGCAGGATGCCATTAGAACCTATTACCTGGCAGGTTCTGCACACAGGATGCAGCTTTTGCACACAGATAAAGCATCGTTGTACCAGCTTGACGATCCCTGTACAGAGGGAGTCAGCACAGGAGGTGAAAACACACGCCCCACTCTGTGGAGACGAAGCAGCAAGTGCAGGGGAGGGGAGGGAGCCAGTGCTGCCAAGGACTTGGGCATGATCTGCCGTCCAGGATGAACCATGTCTGGGACCAAACGCACCTCTTGCTAGGGGAGGGGGGCTGGCACCAGGACAGGAGGGCCGTTTGGAACCCGCTGAGGCCAGTGCCACTATGTGCAAGGTAGGAATGGCCCCATCCCCCGCCCCAGCCAAAGCTGAGACCCCGATGGCTGAGGCCAGCCTCACATCCAACGCACTGCCAAAGCTCTGCATGGCCCTCCCTTGCCCAGAGCCCGTCCACGTGGTGTCTCCCTGTGAGGGTCCTGCACAGACACTTGACAGACAAAGAAACAAGCCTTGGTGATGCAACCACAGGGCAGATGGAGGGTGGAGAGTGGCTACTCGGCCTGCGCTCTGCCTCAGCAACCCTGTGCGGGGCTGTGACACAGAGACACTGAGCAATTGCCCCAGAGTCACACAGCAGGAAAAGTCTGAGTCAGGATCCGAGCCTGTCCACCGAGCTCACCTCCTCTTGCAAAGCCTGACGCGCTCCCTCCACGGCTCACGGAGCTCACAGGCATCCTGTCCTGGGTGTTCGCTGAGGGGTCTCTGCTCCTTTGAGTGTCCTATGTATCTTCACGGTTGTTACTGAGGAGGAGACGTGATGCACCGAGGAGCGGGAGGGCCCGCTGTCTCCGAGGGCTTCCCCTCCTCTCCCGTCGCACGTGCACGTGTCCAGTGTCATGCCTGTGCCCCATGCGTCATGAAGGGAGAGAAATGGATTTCTAATGGACTGCAGTTGAGTGACCCTGGGTGACCTTATTTGAAGAGCTGCGTGGGAAAGAGGGCACGCCCGGATGCCATCATCCCCAAATTGCCTTGAGGGTCCCAGCTGTGATTCTGTGGGGGCCACAGCGTCCAGAAACTACTGACTGGTCCACCGGAAACTGGGCCAGAGGTCTCACGTGAGGCGGGACCAGGACCAGGTGGAGCCACAAACCTAGCGTGGCCACAGCAGTGATTTGTCCATTTCCTGGTCTGTTAACCTTCGCGGTCTTGTCTTAACGCTGTTGCTGTTTGAATCTGCCTCCACCGCATGAACTGAAACCCAGATGCTCGGCTAAATATACGAGCGTGATGGAAAACAAACACACCCCTCAAGTGAGGGCCAAATGGGTTTTTAATACACACATATATAAAGGTGGAATTTTCTCCTGGGCCCCGGATGCATGAACTGAGATAGTTTTCTTTTTAATGTTTGTTTGCTTTTTTTTTTCCTTTCATAAAAGCGCTAAGTAATACCATGACCTTCTGGAATGCGAAAAGATTTTTTTTTAATCCAAAAAGCTTTTTGATTCCATTTAAGAAGAAAAAGCGCTATTTTGAAAACACATTTGATGGCCCACACCCATTATTTATGATTTTCTCATAAATTATTTTTCTTGTGGACTTTTTAAAAATGGACATAAAACCTAGCCCAGCAGAGCGAAAAAGGGGGCGAACACACAAAATGGTTGGCAACCATGAAGTCGGTGCTAATGTAATGAGATCAAGCGGAAATGTGTGACTTTTTTTAAAGGGCTTTTTCTGGCATGTGGACTCCTGTCAGCCTCCGTGAGGCTAGAGGTACGGGAACATCAGCATATGGGCCCTCTCTGGGCTCAGAGTTCTCCTCACCTGGACAGGTTGCCCTCGAACCCAGGCAGCCCCTGGCCGAGTTTTCATCTCACCTCGGAGACCGTAGTCTGGCTGGTTCTGTCCTGGGTCTGACGTGCTGGGTCTCTCTCCCTCTGTCAACTCCAGACCCGGATCGACACCTGCTCCTTCCTTCCTTTCCTCCTACTGCTCCTCATTCAGGGAAGTCTTCCTCCCTTGCAAGTTTTTGAGCTCCACCTTGAAACTGAGTTTCCCAAAAATGAGCCTTGTCTTCCTGCACCTCTCTGTCCCCCTGCCCCCACACTGGCCCAGTCCACCCCCACCCCCCACCCCCGGAGTGTGAGGTGCTATGTTCTGGCCGGGTCCTGGGCTGCAGGCATCCAGCCCAGATGTGTTCAGCTCTCTAGAACACTGGATGCTCAGTCCCACAAGCACACATAATTTGGGTGAGGGCAGGTTTATTTTTAAGCCATGTGTGTTGACAGGGCGGTGTCTTGATCATGTCTGGAAAGTGCTAACAGTGAATTTACCCAGTGGCTTCTGTCAAATGGGAAGTTGCAGCTGTCATTTTGAGAACAGAGAAAGCCTGTCAGTGGACACAACCCATGGGGCACCCTCCCTGGCCAATATGCTGGCTCTTTGATCATCCAGATGGGGCTGCCATGAACCCTGGTCAGTGGTCACCGGCAGCACCCTGGACAGAGTCCCCGGCCTGGAGCCAGCAGCACCCTGGACAGAGCCCCCGGCCTGGAGCCAGCAGCACCCTGGACAGAGCCCCCGGCCTGGAGCCAGGGTCTCTGGACTCCTGTCTGGAGAACCCCTGCCCTCCCACCCAGCACTGGAGCTGTGGCCTGACTCTGGAGCACATTGTTCTTTGCCTTTTATGTTCACAGTTTTGCTTTGTGGTCTAGGAATGTTCGACCCAGCCACTGACATGGTCCATTGAAGCTTTCCTCACTTCCCCCTATTTTATTCGGAGAGTTGATTCTGCAGACCTGGGTGCCAGATGAGCTGCTCTCCCAGTCACTGGTGCAACATGTTCCCTTAATCATCATCGTTCTGTGGCTGCTGGGTGTGGTCATCAGGTCCCAGGATTACTACTGGAAGTACTAGCCAATGAAGTCGTCATGCCCCCAACCAAACTGGGATACAGGCATGACCCCCTGCTTCAGAGAGCAGATGCCCACGTTCCTCGCAGGCCACCACTGTGGCATTTGCGCCGTGGCCCCTCCATGAAGATGCTCCTGTGGGGCCAGGCTGTGCCGCGCATGTCTCAGGGCAGTGCTGAACACCAAGAGCCGTGTCCAGCCTGAATCCCAGGCCGGCTTCCTTTCTCAGGCTTCAGGGCATGTGTCTGGGGCAGGCAAACATACTTAACGTCAGTGGCATCGAGCCTTCACAGGGACGACGTGTCATTTTGTCTTTCTTAATGATTACTGTTCAAACAGGATGTGGAAAAAGCAAACCAGTGGGCATGCTGGTTACCTCTTGTGTTCTCGAATCCAGCGGGCTTAAAGTTGGCTTCTTTGTGCTTTGTTGAGCATTTTCCTGAATTCGCATCTTTTCACATACCTCAGTGCCATTTGAGTTACCTCGCCCGTGAATTCTGCCCACACATATCCTTTGCAGTCTTTAAAATATATATATATTTTCCTGACTTTTTCTTGTGGTTTTGCAAAGGTTTTTTGGGGTGTCATACCCATTGTTGATTTTGCAAAGTGAGATGTCTCCAAGTGGGCACTCGTTGGTTGACTCTGTCAGTTACAGACTTAGTGAAAGGGAAATCCTTCATTCTCATGCCATGGTTTAGACTCTTGGGTCTTATGTAAGGAATCTCCCGCTACCTCCAAATCACTAACAGCCCCCTACATTTTCCATTAATGCTGTGGCTTTACATGTTTCACAGAGCTCTGTAACTTGTGAGAACTCTGCTTTCGCGTTTGGTGTGAGGTAGGGACTATACCCACATGGGTCTGTTTCTGGAGCCTCACTTCTCCCCCTCAGTCTCTGGCCCTGGGCCGTCTTTTCTGCCTAATTGCTACTGCAGAGAACTCAGTTCTCCAGGAGCTTTACCTGTATCTCTGTGTTGTGTGTAGAGCAGAAAATGACCTGGAAACAGCCCGTCATACCTCCAGGAGGGCGAGTAAAGGTGTGGCTCCCGGTCCTGCTGGCCCAGGGAGAGGAGCTTCTCACATCTCTTTATCATCTCACTTCAGCTCCCAGTGCTTCCTTGGGGAAAGAAATGGGGTTTTCCTTCTTTCTGTCTCCCCTGTCTCCACCCCGCTGCTTCAGAAAGCACACACGCCTAGAGAGGGAGCCAGTACTGCCCTCCAGGCAGAGCAAGCCCGAGGCTTTATTCCAGAGCAGCTCATCTAGAAGTGGGGCAGACCTCCTCCTTCATGACGGATCCGACCAGACACCCGTTTGCATGTGTCAGCCAGCGGGAGCAACCTCCAGTGCCACCAACCTCCAGCGCCACGTGGCAGTGTTCTCACCCCTTAATATTTCCCTAGAAACACGCTCGCCTCCGTGTTAAACACACATTGCTTTTCATCACCTCCACATTGGTGTTGGTAATAGTCATTTATAAACTGTCCTTCTCTGAGCAGAATCCAGGATGTGATACTAAAAAAAAAGTCTGGGAGAAAGGGCTTCAAAAGAAAATAAATCTAGTGAGCCGGATACCTAAACCCCCAGGGAAATAATTAACTCCAGGAGATTAAATGAAGGAGAGGAAAGCTTGTACGAGGGGCATCTGCGTCTGCCTTCATCCCTTTCTCTTCTGTGTATCTTGGGCCTCATCCTGGGGCTGGCGGTCAGCGGGCTCCAGGGAGCAGCGGACTCTGCAGCCTTGTGCTCCCTGTACAAGGTGTTTGTTTCCAACATCCTTGAAGCTCAGATTAGCGGTTTCAGGAGCTTGTTTGTTTCCCCACGGCGGTTGCTGGTGCTTGCTTTTCCAGATGCGCCACGGCTTAAGCGTGTGCCTGTTCTAGGGTCCCTGTGATTGCCAAGGTGACCAAGCCTCCCGTGCAGCTGTTCAGCCTGCAGAGGCGGGACTCGAAGGGAGGTGGAGGCAGCTGAGGCGGCCAGAAGGGATGGGCAGTACAGTAAGAAATGTATCTGGTCTTTGTCCCTGTTTCCTGGCACAGGGCTCCTAACGCTCTTGAAATTTCGTGTGTGACAGGAATTTCCTGTGTGTCCCTTACCCATCGTGAGCCTCTGCCACCCCCCCTGAGCTAGTGAGGTCCCCTGGGTCCCCCGGCAGCCTGGGGATGCTGCTGGTCACCAGAACAATGTGGTGACTGCAGGACTGGAACTTTCAGCCCCACCTGCCCACCTCCGGGAAGAGGAGATGATGGGGCTAGAGATGGAACTCTATAAACCCTCTTGGACGGTGAGATTCTGGGAGCTTCCGGGCTGTGAGCACAGGAGGTGCTGGACAACCGTGCACCCAGGGAGGGCGAGGAAGCCTCACCCCACACATAGCTTCCATCTGGCTGTTCCCGAGTTCTGTCCGTTATAATAAACCATAAACATAAGTGAACTGACTGTTCTCCTGAGTTCTGTGAGCCATTCTGGCAAATTATTGAGCCCGAGGAGGGGATCGTGGGAAACCCCAGCCAATGAGAAGTACGGGGCTGGGGGACGGGGGTGGGGGTGGCATGCAGGGAGGGCAGAGATGACCCGGGACTGGTGACTGGTGTCTGAAGTGGGCGCAGTCTCATGGGACTGAGCCCCTAACCCATGGGGCCTGCACCAACTCCATGTGGTTGGTGTCCTTGGCCCAGCTGGTGGACACCCGGGTGTCGGAGAATTCGAGAACTGGTCGGTGCCAGAGAAAACACCCCAGAGGATGTGAGCCAAGAGCACCGGGAAAATGAGTACCTCTTGTTTCTGTGGGTGACCAGAGCCGAACCCCTACTCCCTCACGTCGGTGAAGGAGCTCGTGGCGCAATCCCGCCCCCAGCCCAGCCCTTCTGCAGGAGCCACGGCAGCCCCTCGTGGGCACGACACCCATGGCGGGACAACAGTGAACTCTGCCCGCCCAGAGAAGACCAGAAGTTGCACCGGCGGCCATCCCTCACGGCAAGATTGCGTTTCTAGCTGTGTTGGAATTTATTCCCTTGCAACGTAGGCTTATAGTTCATGTGAGTTTTTGTTGTTGGATTTTTTTTTTTTTGAGTGAACAACTTGAGCTTCCCATAATGAAAAACATTTGTAATCAGTTAAACCTCAAAGTGATCCCGTGTAAGTTAGTTACAAACTTTTAAGTTTTTGGCCTTAATAACAGGTAGAGAAAAATAAATTAACAGAGAGCGGGTGGTTGGAAACTTGGTGTTACGTACTCTGCCTGTTGACTCTGACGATTCACGGTTTGGCATTTTTCTCTTCTCTCTTTGTAGTGTCTTAAGGAAAACGTATGTATCTGGGCCCAGCTAGCTCTGTGTTTCCCAACAGACCTCATAATTATTTATTAATGGAGGGATTTGACAGAGAGAGGAGAATTAACAATTTCTGTAAAAACCAGCATGTACGAAAACAGGGCCAACTGAATCTTGCATTTCTAGATGTAGGCCGCTGGCGAGGGCAATTGCAGACAGGGACAGTTCACCAGGTTGTGTAAGTTTTTCTGCTGGTATCACGGTTTCCATGGTAATCCCCCCCCTTCTCCAGATGAATTGGAGTTCTCGAGAACCCGTGCAGAGCTGGTCTCTGGTGCACATCCACCGGGGAGGAAGGGAGCACACCACACACTGCCCCGTGGCCACAGCCCTGCACACACTGCACACACTGCCCCTACAGCCACGGCCCTGCACACACTGCCCCATGGCCACAGTCCTGCACACACTGTCCCCACGGCCAAGGCCCTGCACACACTGCCCCCATGGCCACAGCCCTGCACACACTACCCCGTGGCCACGGCCCTGCACGTACTTCCCCATGGCCATGGCCCTGCACACACTGCCCCCATGGCCACGGCTCTGTACACACTGCCCCTACAGCCACAGCCCTGCACACACTGCCCCGTGGCCATGGCCCTGAACATACTGCCCCGTGGCCACAGCCCTGCACACACTGCCCACACTGCCCCTACAGCCACGGTCCTGCACACACTGCCCCCATGGCCATGGTCCTGCACACACTTCCCCGTGGCCACGGCCCTGCACACACTGCCCCCACGGCCACGGCCCTGCACGCACTTCCCCATGGCGACAGCCCTGCACACACTGCCCCCACGGCCACGGCCCCACACACACTGCCCCCATGGCCACGGCCCTGCACACACTTCCCCACGGCCACTGCCCTGCACACACTGCACACACTGCCCCTACAGCCACGGCCCTGCACACACTGCCCCATGGCCACAGTCCTGCACACACTGTCCCCACGGCCAAGGCCCTGCACACACTGCCCCCATGGCCACAGCCCTGCACACACTACCCCGTGGCCACGGCCCTGCACGTACTTCCCCATGGCCATGGCCCTGCACACACTGCCCCCATGGCCACGGCTCTGCACACACTGCCCCTACAGCCACAGCCCTGCACACACTGCCCCGTGGCCATGGCCCTGAACATACTGCCCCGTGGCCACAGCCCTGCACACACTTCCCCATGGCCACGGCCCTGCACACACTGCCCCCACAGCCATGCCCCTGCACGCACTGCCCCATGGCCACGGCCCCGCACACACTGCCCCCACGGCCACAGCCCCGCACACACTGCCCCCATGGCCACGGCCCTGCACGCACTTCCCCATGGCCACAGCCCTGCACACACTGCCCACACTGCCCCTACAGCCACGGTCCTGCACACACTGCCCCCATGGCCATGGTCCTGCACACACTTCCCCGTGGCCACGGCCCTGCACACACTGCCCCCATGGCCACGGCCCTGCACGCACTTCCCCATGGCGACAGCCCTGCACACACTGCCCCCACGGCCACGGCCCCACACACACTGCCCCCATGGCCACGGCTCTGCACACACTGCCCCTACAGCCACAGCCCTGCACACACTGCCCCGTGGCCATGGCCCTGAACATACTGCCCCGTGGCCACAGCCCTGCACACACTTCCCCATGGCCACGGCCCTGCACACACTGCCCCCACAGCCATGCCCCTGCACGCACTGCCCCATGGCCACGGCCCCGCACACACTGCCCCCACGGCCACAGCCCCGCACACACTGCCCCCATGGCCACGGCCCTGCACGCACTTCCCCATGGCCACAGCCCTGCACACACTGCCCACACTGCCCCTACAGCCACGGTCCTGCACACACTGCCCCCATGGCCATGGTCCTGCACACACTTCCCCGTGGCCACGGCCCTGCACACACTGCCCCCATGGCCACGGCCCTGCACACACTTCCCCATGGCCACGGCCCTGCACACACTGCCCCCACAGCCATGCCCCTGCACGCACTGCCCCATGGCCACGGCCCCGCACACACTGCCCCCACGGCCACAGCCCCGCACACACTGCCCCCATGGCCACGGCCCTGCACACACTTCCCCACGGCCACTGCCCTGCACACCTGCCCCCACGGCCACAGCCCTGCATACACTGCCCTGTGGCCATGGCCCCGCTGGTCTTTCGAGTGGGGACTCACACCAACCCTGCTGTACAGATGAGGACCCTCTAGCCGTATGGGCTTGAGCCAGTAGGTGCAGGGCCGAATCTAAAACTAGGAAAAGCTAGGGCAAGAGAGGCCACGGAGCCCACGAACTTCCTCCCTGGCCACCAAGGGTCTGCACGGTCATCTCTGATGGGGAAGGTAATGGGTTGGGAGGAGAGGGCAGCCCCCCTGGCTTCAACATCCCCAAAATGACAGCTGGTCACTTGCAGCCTTTCATCAGGTGGGACGAGGAGGTAGCCATGTGCCCCACCCTGCCTTTGTGCCAGCTGGGCGGGCGAGGGGTGGGACACTTCATCTGTGAGCCCACGTCTTCACTCCCTCGGTGTCGTGGAGTCGGGCACACCTGTCTTTGGGCGAGTCTTGGAACCCCAGTATGAACCAGGCTGGAGGAGGGACCGTGTAACAGGAGAGTGGCTTCCGCTCTCGGATCTCCCCAGAAGAAACCCATCTTGCGGGGGTTTGGGGTGGGGTGGCCAGATGGTCATCAGGCGTATTTAACTCTGTTTTCCTCCGGCGTAAGAGAAAGCAGCACGCAGGTGTGCAGGTTACATGAGAGAAATGTCCCTGTTGCAGAGAGAGCAGCCGGTGGCGTCTGTGCAGACCCGCGGGGGGCTCCTTCCCCCTGCTGTTCTGCCGCGGCGTGTTTGCGACCAAAACCGCGGTGATCATGTGGTCCTCGCCCACAGCCCGGAGTGTGCTCCGTTGAGGGGCTGACCTTTCGGGGGCCTCTGCACAAAGACCCAGACCCGAAACCCACCTCTGTGATGGCCTAAGCCATGCATCCGGAGCGGGTGGGGACCCCACTGTGCATCCTCCACATACCTCCCTGTCTTTGGGGCACAGTGGGCCTCGGGAAGCTGCCGGAGGGCAGGGAAGAGACCGTGTCCAGTGGCTGAGCGGACAGAAAGAGGAAGGTGAAGGCATTTCAGGGGGAGGTACGTGTGTGCCTCAGAGCCCTCCCGCCATCTGCAGGCTGGATAACCCCCCACCTGCGACTCAGAACTAGCAAACTGTTACGTTTCTCAGGAGCAGAGAAGGTGAACTTCAGGACTTAACACCTATCTTCTTCTTCATTTTCTTCAAACCAAGCCCACCAGCCGCCCTGAGACGAGGCTTCAGGGCTTGGATGGTGTCATCCTGCCCTGCCACCTCTCCAGTGGGGACTGCGGTTTCCCACTGCTGTGACCCAGGGTGGGTGTGTCCGTACCCGTGCACACTGTGTGCCTTAGCAACTCCCGGAGGGGGCTCCCTCCCCACACGTGTGGTGACCCACCTTCGTCCCGGGGCACTCGTGCCCCACTCATGCAATGGAATGTCCACCTGGGACGGAGGGGGCTTTAGGGCGGGTGGCGGGAGGTGCTGGCTGCAGCGGAGGGCCGGGGCAGGGCAGCTGGGAGCATCCTGGGCGCTGGGAGCATCCTGGGTGCTGGGAGCATCCTGGGCGCTGGGAGCATCCTGGGTGCTGGGAGCATCCTGGGCGCTGGGCAGTTGCTGTTGCCCCAACTAGACCGGCACCACTGGGGCAAATTGTCCATTCTGTCCTGAGGACTGAGGCTTGAGGGCACGTGGTGAACTGCAGGGAGGGGACAGAGACCAGGGGACCAGATAGCACGCCAGCCTCCCTTCATCCCGGAGGTCTGGGCTCGGAGTGCACACACATCACCCAGGCAGGGGTGGGGCTAACTCGACAGAGGACGGCACAGGCTAGGGTGGGGGATCAGATTCACACGCCTTCTTCTTTCTGAGTAGCAAGTGCACACCGTGGCCCCTCCCCGGCTTATGGTGGGCTCACGCCAGCAGGCCTGGCCGAGCGTGTGAGAGGCGTGGTCACTGACACTTCTGCGCACAAACGTCTGTGCCTTCGCGCTGTTGCCGAGCAGGAGGGGAGATGTGTACTGGTTAACCCGCAGCGTCACTCATGGGACAAGAACGGCCCCCCCCCAGGATCCCCTTTCCCTCCCCCTCCACACCCCCCCCAGCACCTCCCTGGCTGCCGTACTCCCTGCTGTAGTCTTTGAACTCTCCCAAAGTAGGACGGTATCTGTCAAGTAAATGCTTTCTTGAAGTTGTGTCCAGCTTGTACAATCTATTTTTGTACAAACCCGAAGCTATTTTTCGTTACCAAAACTGTCTCTAAAAACAAAATGATGATTGTAACTCTGGGTTCACCCCAGAGCAAAAGCTCTACCGAATGCTGACGACTCACTGTCAGTCCCGGACCATGCTTCACACCTACTCGGGTGGCACTCTGCCCTGGTCCCCAGAACATGGTGGTATCTGCGTGAAGCCTGCGGGGGCTCTTTGAATCTCAGAGGGCGTAGAGTCCCACATCAGGTTTTAGTCTTTACCGTGAACATGTCTACCATTTGCTACCTGTGTCACAACTGGGGCATTGGTGCACAGGGTGGAATCTTGCACGTGAGTTTGCAAGTGTGCACAGGATGGGAAGGCGCTCGGGCATGTCACGAGGGCATTGATGTCACACAGGCAAGGGAGAACAAGTGACACTCAAGGACTGTGTCCAGGGAGGACACTGCTGTAGGTGCTGGATGACAGCAGGCAGTGAGGTGCTGGGGTGTGGCTGCTGGGGAGCCTGCTGGCAGCTCCCAAGTGGGGCACATCAGCCCCTGAGCTTCTGGGAGATGCCTGTAGAAGGGAGACTGCAGGTGGTGGCATCTCTAGCCCAGAATTCTAGAGGGGACAGGCTGGGAATCCCAGCTGCTGTCAGTGTGTGTCTTCCTGGGCTTCCTCGTGGCTGAGTCAACTCAGAGGTAGGGTCAAGAGGGCATACTCAAGAGGGAGAGCATCCTCACGGGCTTGGGCATGTAGTGCTTTGTGCCATGATCACATTAGAATGGATGGGTGGATGGATGGATGCGTGGATGGATGGATAGATAGATGGATGACGGATGGATAGATAGATAGATAGATAGATAGATGATAGATAGATACGTGGGTGGGTGATGGATGGATGGACAGACAGATGGATGGACGGATGGATAGATGGACGGATGGGTGATTGGATGGACAGTTGGATGGATAGAGAGATGGACGGATACATGGGTGGGTGGGTGGATGGATGGATGGATAGATAGACGGATGGACAGACAGATGGATGGACGGATGGATGGATAGATGATAGATAGATAGATAGATAGGTAGATGACGGATGAGTACATGAATATGGGGATAGGTGGGTGGGTGGATGGATGGATACATAGATGGATAGACGGACAGATGGACGGGTGGATGGATGGATGCGTGGATGGATGGATAGATAGATGGATGATGGATGGATAGATAGATAGATAGATAGATAGATAGATACGTGGGTGGGGGATGGATGGATGGATAGACAGATGGATGGACGGACGGATAGATGGACGGATGGGTGATTGGACGGACAGTCGGATGGATAGAGAGATGGACGGATACATGGGTGGGTGGGTGGATGGATGGATGGATAGATAGACGGATGGACAGACAGATGGATGGACGGATGGATGGATAGATGATAGATAGGTAGATGACAGATGGATGAATACATGAATACGGGGATAGGTGGGTGGGTGGATGGACGGATACACAGATGGATGGACGGACAGATGGACGGGTGGATAGGTAGATGATAGACAGATGTACAAATCTTCAACACATATACAGCACCTATCACAGACTTACCTGTTGAAGATTTGCACACACACAAAGTATAGCTAGAAGACTACAGATGGTGTTGCTATTTACCAACGCGTTCCATAATTCGTTAACAAAATGTTTAAGTTATTTTAATTTCAGTCCATTTCGTTGATACCAACTTCTTTCCTTTTCTGTCAGGCCCCCTGGAGAGAGGTGTTTGTTTATCTGTTTGCAGAGAGTGGCCTTAAGTGTTGTAATAAGGACCAGATACAAAATTAAAGCACCTTCCTGGGTGTGCCGTCCTGATTTAGCAAACAGGAACCTCACCCTGTTTCCCCAACCATGTGCTGGTGGGAGGCCCTTGTCCCCCAGAGGAGGGTTCATTCCCTGCGTCCCTGGGCTCATCCCAGCTCAGGGTGGTCACTCCGTCACATCTGTAAATGTACTTGTTTGCAAGAGTTCAAGGAATCCTTAGCTTCTGTTCCTGTTTTCCAGCCATACTGTTAATATTTGCTCTTGTGCGTTTCTTAAAATGGCACCATCCACATTCTTCCATCAAAGGTCAGCATCGTGAACCTAGGTTTCTGTAGAAAACCCAACCATCAGGTGGAGTTGGAACATGATAAAGGAACTCTCGAAAGGACCACATCCCAGGCTGGGGTGCTCGGTTCCCGGGCCTTCCGGAACCTCCTACCCATCAGGTCCTCCTGTACTTGCCCTGCCTGCCCCTCTGTGCGGAGCGTGGTTTCTGGGCTCTGTTTGACATTCCGCAGCTCCTGCCCAGACAACAGCCTGTCTCCTCTGCTGACAGGGAACATGCCTCGAATGAAAGTTCATTAGTCTATTGAAACATTTCAGTTAATTGCTAAGCTGGTACCCAGAATTGTCAAGTTCATATTTCCATCTGTGCATGAGCGCAGTAATAAAGAATTTTTTTGGACAGGTTAATTTGCCTAAAATACCATGCAGTCAATCAGAGTAACAAAGTTGTTGACGCCCGCATCTGTCAAACGGGGTTCCATCCCGGCCCTCCCCCGGCCCGTACACGCCGGCGGCCGCGTGGGGAAACGTCATTCCAGTGCGGAGCGCCCAACAGCTGGGCGTCGCACTGGTAAGGGTGGTTGATAGTTCAGGGACTTTGTTTTGGAAGTAGCATTTAGTCACTGAGGTACAAGATGGCTTTGATATTTAATTTGGACTGTTGATATTATTTACATTTGTTAATTTCATATTTTATTGAATTTGCCACAGATGAAAACCCACTTTGAAATGAAATGTGTGTGCTTCTGTCTAAAGATCCCTAGTACACACAGGTGTTTAATTTAAAAATAAAAATAGGTTAAGTGTTTAAACTAGTAATTACTGAAACCGGCTTCCCATCAAAGCTCCACGCCCCGCCTCCCCCCCCCCCAGCCGGTCTCAGGCGTGGGTCCTGCTCAGTCTCACACACGGGCCCCAGACATGACGGTCGGCTCGGCTGCTTGCACAGATGCCGCAAGTCGGAGAAATGAGGGGCCAAGCAGCGGGGGTGGGGTTCGTCAGGGCCGGTGCCCCTCGGCCCGGGAAGCTGTCACAGTGAACCCCTGGGATGAACCTGCATGATGAACCTGGACCACAGCGCGTGACTCAGGAAATCAGTCAAACAGCCTGGGGAAGCCTTTGACGCCAACCGTCACGCGAGGTGATGACAGTGCAGGGGCGGGGTGGACGAGGTCAGAGCTTGGACTCGGGGTGAAATGGACTCTGAGCCTACGGTGCGCCCGCTGGGTGGCCCTGGGGAGGGGCGTGAACATCCTTCTGAGACTCGGTTTCCCCGTCTGCAAGATGGAGGTGAGAGCAGCCGCTCGCCGAGTCGACGTGGGGATCAGTGGGAGCATGTCTCTCCGAGCCCACGTGGTCCTGCGGGCAGTGGGACGCTGGGGATGTCCTGCGGTCAGCAGGCAGCAGCTGTGTTCTGCGGCCGCCGCCCTGGAGAAACCTGGCCATTTTGTGCTCCTGTCCCAGGTGGAGCCCCCTTGTGGGGCAGATAGTGAAGGTGCCGGGTTCACCTGTGTCTTCTTGGTTCAGACCACGCCTCCGTGAGAACTTGCAGAAATACCACCTCAACGGAAGCAGGTTTAGAACAAAGCAAACACCTAAAACAAGGTGGTTGCACCCTACTTCCGCCATCCGAGGGGCACCCCCAGCGGCCAGGCATCCGCGTCACTTGTTGAGAGTGCGCCAGCGCGGATCTTTACGGAGGCCCTGGCCTGTCACCGTGTGGCCCTGGGGACCAGCCATCAACAGTAAGTGCTGTTTGAACAAGTCACTGAGCATAAGGTTATTTTTGCAAACAGGAAACAACACGCACGCAGCATCTGAGCAGAGACGGAGACACCTGCTCCCTCTTGGGAGAAACCCAGCCCGGGGGGACCGGCGCCGAGACGTCCCCACCGCAGCGCGGACGGCCGGGGCTCACACCCGGACTCCACGCCTCCTCCTCCGTGTCCCTGGGACACGGCCTGTTCTTCCTGGGGATGCATTTCCTCATCTGCAAGACGGGGGCGAGCCAAGCCCGCGCGTCTGAGGCCCAGGGGGTCGACCCGGTGGCCGGGGCCACACGACGACCGAGTGGACGAGTTGAGTCCCGCTCCCTGTAATCGTAAATCAGCTGTGAGGCTCAGAACCCACGTTGAGGGAGCTTTTGTTCCCGAGTCGTGGAGGCCTTCCCCGGCCGCTCACGTTGCCTTTTGAGGGTGGCAGGTCCTTAAGGGGACCCACGGGGGCGGGGCCCGGGGGCGTGTCTCTCCCGAGTGGCGCCCAGAGCCTCTGTCAGGATTCCTGTGACGGTGCCCAGGACCCCGAGGCGTCTACACCGGGCGCGGGTGGTGTGGTGATGTTCTGCTCCCTCCGTGGTGGGGAGGGAAGGACCATTTTGAACAAGATCGCGTTTCTCTGAGTATTTAATTAATACATTCATTCCACTTTCAAATATTTAATGAGAACTTTTTCCTCCCCCATGACATCAGAAATCTCTGACATTTGCTGAACCAACTTGGCATCTTTATTAAGGATTTGTGTGTGAGGCGTCCACAGTTTTGAGCAGCCTGTGTGATAGTTTGTTCCAAAAAGACCGTGTGGGAGGAGGAGGCATGAGAAACACAAGGCTATATTAAGGTCAGAAATAATGATCATCTACTCATTGTGAGAACCAAGTATCAGCAGATCAACGAAAACAAATCTGAAAGCAGTGAAAACAACATCATTTTAAAGAGGAAAAAAACAAGGATTTTGTTTGCTTTTCGGGGATTTTTTTTTTTTTTTTTAGACTTGGCCACAGAGGCAGACACTGTTGAGAGGCTCAGGGCCTTTGTACCTCAGAACAGATGATGTCACAGACTGCAGAGTGCCTCGTGAGCCTCCCCGGAGTAGGAAGGCTTCCGGATCATCACCCCCCACCTCTCAGAGGAGACTCGTGACCTGTGTGGTCCCGGGGCTGAGCCGTGTCTTGGCCCCAAGTTTTCTGATCCTAAGTCGCATGGTCCTGATGTCTGTCCCCACCTTGTAGAGAGGATTCAGAGGACTGTGTGCGTGAATGCGCTTGGTTGGCCAGAAAGCACTGTGACGTGTTTGTGCACCTGCTACGCATGGGTCAGCCATTCCCTGCCCGGTGACACGCTGTCTGGGGGCAGGATGGTCTTGCAGAGCCTCTGCACCCTGAGGGGCATTCCTTCGTTCAGCTTGTGTTTTGAGCACTTGCCATGTGGCAGGTGGAGGGGGTGGGGCAGGAGACAGAAGGAGCCGATGATCCCTCCCCTTGGGAAGTGGCCATTGTAGAGGTGGGAGAGCTGGACACAATCAGTAAACCTTAGGGTATCAGGGAAGCAGGGCTGTGGGAAGTAGTGTGGGTCAGGGAGGGGTTCAATTTTAAGTGGAGAGGTCGGAGCAGAGGAGAAAAACTCTGCTCCCTTTCGAGCCCATCTCGGTTGGAAGATGCCAGCTGTCTTCACTCCGTGCACTCTTCATGGTTTCTTTGTTTTGCTTTGACATGAGAGCATTACTGACATTCGACCTGGGCTCATGAGCAGAGCGTGTCTGCAGGTGCGAGCACCACATAGGTGAGTTTCACTAACGGGAAGGAGAAACCCTCGTGTCCCCAAAGTCAGCCCGTAGGTGTGGAAAGTGAAGGGGGACAGAGGCTTTCTGGAGGCGTGTGCACATGGTTGAACACTCAGTGACGGGACCGGGGAAGCGCCCTCTCTCTGGGGAGGCGGAACCCCAGGACGATGCTCCCGGGGTTTGCAGGTGTCTGGCCACGCCCCTCCATTCTGATTGGCTGAGAGCTCTGCCATTCCAGTTCTTCGCCAGCTGGACTATCCCCTGTGTGGTCAGGAAGGAGGGGGCTCCAAGCTAGCCCCACCCCCCCAGGTGGCTCTGTGAACCATAGAGGGTTTGGTTGCTCTCATTAAGAGAGTGGGAAAGAATGTGTAACCCGTTGCCCTTATCCTGCGTGTAGAACTATAGGGAGTCAGGTATTTTCAGAGCATCCTGAATTCTTTTAAGGGCACTTGAAGAAAAATTTAAAAGTTCAGAAAAATTAGGGGCGCCTGGGGGGCTCAGTCGGTTAAGCGTCCGAGTTCGGCTCGGTTCATGATCTCACGGTTTGTGAGTTCCAGCCCCGCGTCGGGCTCTGGGCTGACAGCTCAGAGCCTGGAGCCTGCTTCAGATTCTGCCCCTCCCATGCTCATGCTCTGTCTCTGTCTCTCAGTAATAAATAAACTTTTTTTTTTTAATTTTTAAAAAAAGAAAAACAGTTCAGAAAAATTAAATGCAGGCCGGGAAATGAGTAGAAAAACACGCCGTTTGCAAACCTCTCTTCCTGGACGGGTGGGTGATAACCTTGAAGTCAGATTCTGAATCGTCTTCATGACCCCGTGGGGAGAGAAGTCACTGCACCCCTACAGCGGCTCACACAGGGGGACTCGGCACCGGTGGACAGAACTGGACACCTCAGGGGAAAGCGGTTCGGATCGGCTCGTTGCTTCGGGCAGAGGGTCAGCGGCTCCTAAGAGATGCCTAACCACGCGGCGGCCCCTCGCGGTTAGGGAGGGGGACCGACTCTGCCAAGACGCCAGTCACGGCGCCCGTGACAGGGCTGTGTCCTCTCAGGGTGGTGCACACCTGGGGGAATGTTCTGGGCTGGAGAACCCGACTGTGCGCCCGGGTCTGTCCAGTGCCTCCCAACCTCTGCTGCTTTGTGACGACTCCCTTTCCCTGCCCCCTCTTGCCGGCGTCCGTTCGACACTGCCTCATTTGCTGCAGCGAACTTTAAAACGAGAAGTCGATCTAGACACCTAGTATCCCAGGACCTCGAAGCGTCCTACAGCCCCCCGTGCCACCTCCTGCTCCTGTGGGAGCTGGCTTCAGATGCAGTCCCAGGGAAGGGGTGACGTCTTGTTACTTGAACGTCCTGTCTGGACCCCGTTTCGAGATTCGCCCGGGCTCTGGGATTCTGGTTCCTTCTTAGGATCCCAGAGGTTTCCTTATTAATTATCAGCGCCCCCTCCTTCCTGCTCCCTGCCTCCCCACCTCCTTCCGCCCCGCCTCCGTCACACAAGGTTTGTGGTGTGCCTGGGCCCCGTGAGCCCACATCTCGCAGGTGACGCGGATGCTGCCCCGTCCCAGCAGGGCGTCCCCTGCTCTGCCCACTTGTTTCTTTAGCCTCCAGGGATCCTGGGGCATCAGGGCTGCGACTGCCCTGAGACACTGAGACAGATGCCCACCTGGGTGCCGAGGGGCAGAGTCCACGGTGTGGTGCAGGGGTGCAGGGGCGATGCCGTTGCCCTGGCCGGGAGCCTCCCCTCCCTCTCGCCCCAGACTCCGTTCCAAGGACACGCTGCTCGCTGAGGTGGGGGTGGGGGGCGACGAGGGCTCTTCATCCAGGAGTTCATCAGGAATTCTAGTGGGTGCTTGGGGAGCCCGGTAAACCCCTACAGAGCACTTCAGATGAGATTGGATTGATGCCGGAGTGCGCTGAGGGTGGTGAACATTCCAGAAGGTCACTGAGGCCTGAGTGGCCTGAGGAGCAGAGAGGAAAGCGTCCCACAGCAAGGGCCAAGGCTGACACAGCCCCCGATGACGTGAGGAGGAGAGGGTTTGGGGGGCGGCCTGACTGCTCAGAGGCAAGTGTATCTCAGACAAGGGTGAGAGCCAAGTCCTCGGCCCCCAGGGCGGGAGCAGAGAAGGGAGTGGGGCCGCTTTCCCCCACCCGTTGGCCCAGCGGTCATGGAGCTTCAGAGAGGCTGCCTCTGTGGTCTGGGGGTGACCGCCTCCCTCAGGACGCACGCCAGGGGGACAGCAGGGCCGTGACCCCTGTAAGCGTGGCCGTGGTGGTCGTCTGTCTCTAGGCTGATGATGGCTCCTGTGCACTGTGTCCCTGAGCCCAAGGTGTGGGGTCGTTCCTGTGCCCCGTGCACCTGCTGGGCCCCCTCTGGTCCCACTGACTTGGTGCTGTGAGCAGGTGTGTGCTGGTCCTCGGGGAACACTTAGGCCTCCAGCCCGGGGACCGTTGACAGCTGTGGGCTGCCCTGGGCACAGTGCAGTATGGGGGGCGGGGGGTGGGGCGCGTTCAACAGCCTCCCCTCCTCCACCCACCAAATTCGTTATACCCTCTCCCAGCTGTGACACCACAAATGTACCCAGACATTGCCACATGTTCCTGGGACAGAATCTCCCCCGTGGAGGAGAACTATTGGTAGATAATATCCATCTTTCTTTATTGTATGTTTTTTAATGTTTATTTATTTTGAGAAAGAGAGAGAGCAGGGGAGGGGGAGAGAGAGTCCCAAGCAGGCTCCATACCACCAGCACAGAGCCCAGCGTGGGGGTTGAACCCATGAACCGTGAGATCGTGCCCTGAGCCGAGATCAAGGATTGGATGCCCAACCCAGCGAGCACCAGGCGCCTCCGGCTGTCTTTGTTTTTTTACAAGTGGGAAAGCTGACATCCGTGAGGGCCACCACCCTGTGAAGGTCATCTGTGGGTGGTGGCCTTTGGGGAACACCCAGGCTGTCGACCACGGAGCCCACGCTTGCAGCCAGGCATCTGTGGTCACACAGAGGTGTGGACAGCAGCTCTTGGAGCCAATGGGGGGGCAGCCCCGCCGGCCGGGGAGCGGGGGGGGGGAGCAGATAGTCTAGTTTTCTCCCTTTTCCATCAGTGCCCCCCCCAGTGGACTCGCCTCTCCCCTCATGGCACCTTTAGGCCCACAGCCTCCCAGGCTTCTCCTCACCCCCCCACCCAGGAGTCTCAGTCCCCCCTCCTCGTGCAGCACAAAGTCACTGGGAATTTTCCGGACCCTTCCATGGTCCTCAGCTGGTGTGTAGTTCAGGGACTCGTGGCACTAGCCCTGGGGGGCTGACTTCCTTCCCATACTGCCGAGGACCCTCCCACAGGCCCCCAGCCCCTCTCTGTGCCCTCTGCCCGTGACCCCTGACCACGTGTCAGGAGGAACATGCCACAGGTTCTGGGCCCCTGATGCGCTCCAGATTGGGCCCCGCCCCCAACCAGGGAGCCCTGGGGACAGGCTCATCTGCGTTCTGCCTTCCCTGGGACATCAGGCCTGGGTGCATCCACACATCAGGCGGCCTTCAGGAATTCCTGTGTCGTGCGCTTGCTACGGTGGAGAGTTCCAGCGAGTGCTCCTGCCTGGGGCCTGGCCAGGCCTCACGTACAGGAGAAGCCGTCCGTGGGGCAGCAGGGCCGGCCCCACCTCCACACTGAGCACACTCACGCGTGACAGCACAGGGGCAAGTGAGCACACTGGGAGAGGCGCCCTGACCCTCGGTGCTGGCCCGTAACGGCATCCGCTGATAGGACTGCGGGGCCCTGCTCCCCTCTCGAGGTCCGGCAGGGCAGGGTGGCGGGATTTCCTTCATCTCCCAGCCTTGTCTCTGGTGGTGCACTGCATACAGTGGGGCTTGATAAATGCTTAATGAGCGTGCACCTGCGTGCGCTTCTCAGCTCAGGCATCTCACAGACGAGTCGGGGTTCCACCTGGGGCGCCTCTGCTCCTGACCCAGTGGGCAGAGTCCCTCGGGGCCCAACGGCTTCTCTGCAGACGCTGGGGCATGGGGCTCCTTTGCAGACGTGCGGTACCCAGGAGCGTGGGAAGCGGGACAGCAGCGGCCACCAAGAGGTGACGAACCCTCTGGCTGCAGCCACCCGGCCTGACCGAGGCTCTGACCTCTGGCCCGAGTCCCTCCCGGCAGCCGCCGGGGGCATAGGAAAGAGGACGCTCTCGGCCCTCACCGATGCCAGAAATGAAATTAAAACAAATAATTCAGAGCTGGGACTCCAGGGTCTAAATCCCCTGAGGCAGAAGGAGCCATAATCAAAGGCTTGGCGGGTCCTTATCTGTCCCCCACACGTGCTGCCGCAGCACATGCGGTTGGCTTTAATTATTGATGTTTCTTTTTAAGTTAAAGATGAATTTGAGACAGCTATGAACTTGGAAGGTTTATCTTCCAATTACAGGGAGCCCTGTTAATAATGATCACTGGAGGTGGCCGCAGGAGCCGTGGGGGAGCACCGGGGGGCCGCAGCCTTGCCAAAATCTGCCACACTGCCCACCCCCCAGGCCCTGCCCAGTGAAGGTGCTGTGTCCCCGAGTCCCCTTCCTCATCACAGCCAAGTGGGCCCCCCGAGCTTCTCTGTTAGATGGCCTCAGGTCTTTAGATGGGACGCTGCCTCTCTTATTGGGCAGGCGGAGGCAGGGGGTAAGGGTCAGGGGCACCAGTGGTTGCCCTGGCATGGAATCAGGGACACGGAATCAGGGATATGGGCTCTGAGGCGGGTGAGAGGCTCTGGCAAAGTTCCTGGTGCCCCCAGAGGCCTAGAAGGGGGCAGCCCCAGCCCTGGGACATCCCCCCAGAGCTGAGCTCTGGAGGTGGATTGACCACAGACCCTGGAGAACCCTGGCCACCAACCCCAGCCCGGAACTTTCTCCAGCCCCCGCTGGCCACAGTCACACCTCAGCACTGGTGCGGTGTGCCCTGGGTTCTCCTAATGTGCTTGGGCATTGCGGCCATGCCCGGTACACCGAGCAGGTTGCAACTTGGACACTTTGCCCGGAGGCCCACCCACCCAGCCGCTGTGCTCCAGACTCGCCGTGAGCAGAGCTGCCATTGA
Organism: Prionailurus bengalensis; assembly: GCF_016509475.1. Lineage (NCBI taxonomy): Eukaryota > Metazoa > Chordata > Mammalia > Carnivora > Felidae > Prionailurus > Prionailurus bengalensis. Next base: position 2,222,427 of record NC_057354.1, on the reverse strand, counting down.
AGGGAGAGTACTGGGCAGCCTGGATCCATAGACGGGAAACTCCATGCGGTCAGGGCGGGTGTGGATTCGTGTTGGCCCTCGAGGGGATCCTCACGTCCCCGAAGACGCCCGCGCTCGCACCTCGGGGTGTCCGCCTGTGGGTCCCAAAGCCCTCCGTTTGGCATTAGCCTTAATGGGGCCTTAATGCTCTCCCATCTCCGTGCGCGAGGATTCACATTTGGCCGGAAACAAGTTTATTTTCTGATTTAAAATTCCTCGAGACCCCACGACGCCTTCCCAGGATCTCCGGTTAGCATGGGCAAGAACCCACTTCTTGATCCCAGTTCTGTGGCCGGGTCCGAGTACTCCTGGAAGCCCAGCTAAAGCACGAGTGGGTGGCAGTGGCTGGAAAACTAAGCCCTATATTTCTCTTAGAAAACACTGCCTGCTCCCCCAGCAGGTGGGCATTGAGCCGGGTGTTGGGGCCACAGCACCGAACTGGTCGCTCTCACACGTCCATGCCCGTGGGGCGGCAGGCGCACGAGCCCCACAGTGAGGCTGACAGGGCTAAGAAGGAAGTGAGCAGGAATGGGAGAGGGGCAGAGGTCGGGAGAGCCCGGAAGCCCTCCCTGAGGAGGTGACATTCAAGCCACAGCTAGTAGTGAGAAGGACCTCTGACGGCTCCTTCGGGCGGTTCTGTCTTGTACACCCGCTGTGTGTGAGACCCTCAGCCAGGGACTGGGGATGAGCAGACACGTAAGACAGCCCCTCGCCCGTGGTTCTCCCGTAGTGACGGTGTTCAGGCATTTGCATCGATGCCCACCCACGCTTTGGCACCCGGGACGGACCCTGTGTGGGGAAGAAACCGCTTCCAAGTTCCATAGCACGTGGTGCCTGCTTCGCGGGGAATCTGCATTCGGGGGTGCTCCCGGGTGGCTCGACTCTGAGAAGCCCCCTCTGGAGCCCTCTGCTCCCGTCAGCGGACCCGGCGCGGCCGACGTGCCCACAAGACCCCCGCCGTTCCCACTGGTCAGCGCTGCGTTCTCGCCCGTGGGCGTGCACCCCCGGGTCTCTCGTGAGTCTTGCCCCGTCTGTTCCCAGTACGAGGAGCTCGGCGGCCCCTCGCAGAGCTTGTGCTGGTGGTTGTGGCAGGACGCTGCAGGCGTTCAGACTCCACCTGCACACTTCTCTTTAGACCTCGCGTTGTGTGTCCCCTAAGTAAGAAACGTCCCCCGGAAACCCCAAAATTAAACGTGGGGAAGTCAGAACCTTAGCGAAAAGGCAGTAAGTAGAGTTCTGTTTAATCTAGGAGAATTTGACTCCAAGCGTCGGAAATAAGTGAGAAAGTTTCCCTTTAAGAGAGATTTGCTAGGACTCTTGTTACGTTAACAAGGCAGGTGCAGGGGGTTTTAAAGGAGGATCTTAGTTTGAAAAATTAGTTTGCTCCTTTGCCAGCTGAAACGCAAGCTTCATCTCGACTCCGGTCGTCGGACCGTTCCGGGGGCTCCCGCTCAGCTCAGGGCCTCAGCTCCGTCCTAGGGCTGACGCGGGCCATGCGGGTGGCGGGCACACAGCCTCTGATTCGTCCCCTGGGGAAGCCCCTGCTGGGCTGTCCCCGGAGGTTCCCCGGCCCTGACTCTCAGTGGTTTGTGGTGACTCAGACCCTGCCCCCTCGCAGCTGTGTGTGGACTTGTCTTCCTGCCCTCGATTTCTTGTCCTTCTCCTTTCCACCCTCATGCCAGCCTTGTTCTCCAGCGCAAGGCATCTGTGGCTTTATAAGAATAACCTGCGCATCGACGAGACCTGCACTGTTGCAGAAGTCGGCTGCCCTGTGCACGGGGACACGGGGCGGACCCTGGGGGAGTAGTCCCCTCCGGATTTGGGGCTGTACAACCCGGGAGTGCGTGGTCCACTTCACCGTTTCTCCGAGTCTCCGAACTCCCCGCCGTGTCCCTCGCTGACCCCGAATCCCCTGTAACGTGTACATGGCAAGAATGACGTCTCAGGCCGAGCGTCAGCGGCTGGCTTCAGCTAGGTTTGTTTTTCCCTCTGTGAACCGTGGAGAGTTTTGTTTGCTTGTTTTTTCCCTGAAAACTGGTTTCTGTAAGTCTGGCCAGAACAGCCTTCCCACCTCGGAGCTGGGAGTCCTGCTGAGGATCCGGACTCTGCCACCCGTTTATAATTCCAGGCCCACTCCGTCCGTGCCTTTCCTGGCTTCCTCTGAGGCTCGCCACTGAAACGGATTCTGGATCAAGTTTGCTTTGCACAGTTAGGAAGGCTCCGTAAGGTGCTTCTCTGGTTTATCCTCTGGTAAGTCCTCGGGGCCACAGGGCACGTGAAAACGCGGGGGGGCCAGAGAGAGGATCGTTTCTCAGGCTGTCAGTGGGGTGGCTTCAGCTCTGGCCACACCCTCTCTGCTCACCGTGGACCCGCCATCGCGCTCCCAGCCAGGCGCCCGAGCTCACAGGCCAACTTGGCGATGGGAGCGTTGTCGCGCAGACTTGGCTGGCTCCGTGTATGTGCGGCTCGGTTGCCCAAGTAACAGTGCTGTCCAACCACTCGGCTCGCCGCTCGCTGGGTTATGAAGACAGTTCTGGAACGTGCCCATCAGCAGCTCTTGCCTCCATCCCGTGGGGGCCAGCCTCCCCCTGCCAGCGGCAGTCGTGTTTGGTTTTTCCCTAACTTCCTCGTCTCCCTGCATGGCTGTCTTAGTAGCCAGCATTTGAGTAGGATCTTCAAGACGCATGGTCAAGTGCAGCAAAAAAAAAAAACAAAACCCGAAGAGGTTTCACTCAGAAAGTTGGCACATGGAGGCCTGACCTCAGATGGGTGTGAGAGCATCAAGGTTCCAGAAACTTCCAGAAGACAGCTTACTGCGTCCCAGCTGGGAGTGGGGTGTCTCTGGCTTCTTGGAAAGTGGACTGGAAGTCAGGTGACAGGGCAGAAGGTGTCTGGGTGCGTGTGCTGGGTAGACCCAGAGCCTTCAGGAGGGCACAGTTACAGAGAGGAACCCATGGAGGTTGCATGAGTCTTAATCACTGATGGCCTCAAAGACCCTTCCGTGGCGCTCTCGTGGAGCTCTCCGTGGAGCAAGGACAAAGACCGTGAACGTAGGGATGGATGGGTGGAAGGACAGGGGAGGGGGTCCCACCAGAGGCTCAAGGCTGGGGGGCCTGCAAGGCAGCCAGAGACATGAGGAGAGAACAGTGTCCCCCGCGGTTGAATAGAAAGGTCAAGCCTCCCGTATAAGGTGTTGGTGTGCAGACTGCCTGCTGACCTCACGGTGCCCGGTGCTGTGCCGAATATTTAATCCCCACTACACGGTGAGGACTCATGGTCTGTGATATGCTTTCTAAGGAGAGTGCGTCCATGCACACAGGAAGCCTTGAATTCTGTGGAGCACCCGGTGGGTTTGCATATGGCGGGTGGGCCTGGCGTGAGAAGCCAGGGGAACCACTGGGGCCCGTGAGATGGCGAAGTGTTTGAGCTTTGAGGGCATTTGGAAGGCAAGTGGTGATGGAGAGCCAGAGAGGGGTGCCAGGGGCGATGTGGGCTGTCCGGGGAGAAGGGCTCCTGGTAGCTCCCACGGTGTTGGCTGAAGGACGGGGGGACGCGTAGAGAGGCCTCACGTTCACGAGACAGGAAGCGCCTCGTGGCATTGTCACGGCAGCAGGATGGCCTCTCGCGCGGAGCACAGCACATGGCGTGGTGTTCGTCAAACACCAGCCGCTGTCCCTACCGCCGCGGGAACGAATGAGTGACGGTGAGAAGGAAAACAGCTGCGTCCATCCGGAAAACGTGTCTGGCCAGGATAGGTGATGTTCTACGGTATTTGGCAGCCGTCCGAAGCTCGTGCCAGGCAGTAAACTGAAAATGCTCGGGGAGCATGAGTTTCTAATGCAGGTACCTGACCCGCTTCAATTGTGGTAATCAGTGCAATTATGGTCTGTGTGGTTAAGTGCCCACAGTTCTCACCCGCCTCCCAGAGCATTCCCCTCTGTCGTGCTCCGGAGGGGGCCAGCGTCGGGCGTCCCCCCTCCCCGAGCTCGGCCGTTCAGCATGGCAAGTGCCATTGAATTGATTGACGTCTTTCTCGGATCGTGTCGCGTTGCTGCCCTGTCATTTCCGTCGTGCGCTCGCTCACTGTTCCTACCATGCCCGCTCTTCTCCACCTGAAATAGAAACCGTTCTCGATAGTAATTTCAACACATGACCTCCTTGAAGGTCACGAGAGAGGCATTGGGCGATAGGTCACCCTGATTAGTGCTGGGCTTTCACATGGCGGTTGGGAGCCCAGGGTAAATCAAGGTTGTGCTTGTCCACAAGTGGGTCACGACCCCGCAAAGTTCCAAAAGGAGGGGCTGTTTTCCGGAAAGATCCATCCCCGTCTCCCCTGGCAATTTATATTCTGAATGCAGAGCTGAAGGCACGAGCTACAGTAACTCTCGGGGCCGTGAGCCGTGTCTTTATTTCTTGGTGGACTTCAGGTCAGCTGGCCAATTACTTTATGTCCTTTTTTCCCATTAAGAATACCATCGTGAACAGAGAACGGTCTGGCTCTCTGGCAGTGAAAATGCCCATCTTTGTCACCTCGGAACTGTTTTGGCAGAGGCTGAACCCAGACGCAGCTCTGTTTTGTCACCGTTGCCTTCTGTTCTGTTTTGAAGCGATTACTTTCTTATAGGCTGTCTTATTGTGTTCTCTCCGTGGATGGTCCACTGGGGAGAGCTGATGGGAGGAAGAAGGCCAGAGATCACACTTCCTCGTGAAACTTTGCCGCTTTGATGTTTAGTGGTACCTCCAGAGAGAGAATCCCAGAGAAAATAGCAAGATCTCTCTCTAGCTGAAGGAAGCCGTGTGCTCAACATCGCTTGCTCTGCTGGGTTTTTGTGACGCTCAGACAGTACAGCCCGGTCAGCCTTCCTGCACGGAAGAGGTTACACCAGCTCATCGAGGGCACCAAGAGTGGCTTCGTGTGTGTGTCTGTGGCCGAGCGCCCGTGACCCATGTGGCCCTGCTCCCGTCCAGGGTGCATGGGGGCCTGCCTCTGGGGGTGGCGTGGGATTGTGCCCTGGGCAGGTGCAGATACAACTCAGAAGACAAGTATGCGGTCAGCCGGGTGTTTACTGGGGGCGGACCTGACTGGTGGGGCAGACCTGTCACCATCCAGGGGGCCTGTCTGTGAGTGTAGACAGGTGTATTGGCCAGTATAACACAGGGGTGCTGCTATGGCCGAAAGATGAAAGTAAGTCTCTACCTGTGAGTCCCCGTCACGCCCCATGGGGAGGAGGCGAGAGGCATCGAGAGTGGGAGGGTTTGGGGCGCCTGGGGGGCTCAGTCGGTTAAGCATCCGACTTCGGCTCAGGTCATATCATGGTTCGTGAGTTTGAGCCCTGCGTCGGGCTCTGTGCTGACAGCTCAGCCCGGAGCCTGCTTCGGATTCTGTGTCTCCCTCTCTCTCCGCCCGTCCCCACTCAGGGTCTGTCTCTCTCAAAAATAAACATTAAAAAAAGGTGGGGGTCGGGGTGGGGGTGGCGTTGGATGGGGCACCTGGGTGGCTCAGTCGGTTGAGCGTCCAACTCTGGATCTCAGCTCAAGTCTTGGGACCAAGCCCTGAGTCAGGCTCCACGCTGACTGTGGGACCTACTTAAGATTCTCTCTCTCGGGGCGCCTGGGTGGCTCAGTCGGTTAAGCGTCCGACTTCGGCTCAGGTCATGATCTCGCTCGCGGTCCGTGAGTTCAAGCCCTGCGTCAGGCTCTGGAGAGCTGGACAGCTCAGAGCCTGGAGCCTGTTTCAGAATCTGTGTCTCCCCCTCTCTGACCCTCCCCCATTCATGCTCTGTCTCTCTCTGTCTCAAAAATAAACAAACATTAAAAAAAATTTTTTTTTTCAAGATTCTCTCTCTTCCTCTGCTTTTCTCTCCCACCCTCTCTCTCTCTGTCTAAAATAAAACTTAAAAAAATTAAAGAGAGGGGGAGATTGGAGAGGGATCTTTAAGAGTTGGCAGAAATTCTCTGGCAGAGAATTATAGAAGGGCCCTGAATACATACGTGTTGTTCCTACCGATGGAAAATTCTGCTTCCATCACTCAGCAAACTCAGCAAAGATTAATTAAACATGAGGCACTGATTAATGTTCGAAGCGACGTGGGAGTTTGCGCTGCGCTGTTGGTCTGTGTCTGGGTGACTCTCGGTCCCTTTCTACCCACAACCCCTTAGGGCTGTGAGGCTCAGCTCCGACGTGGGGGACACAAGCGACCGTCCAGGCTGGGTGCCGGGCAGAGCAGTCAGCAGCGCGTCTGGGCTGTGTTTCCGTGTCCACAGGAAGGTTGTTGGTGACCAACCGCCACCCGTGGCTATCCTAGCTCTGCACCCGTGGTCCAGGCCCCTCCTCTTGCCCCGGGCGTGATGTCAGGACCAGAGAAATGCCCGGGGCACAGGCCGTAGCAGGAGGCCTGCCTCTTCTCTGTGTCCGAGGCCCTGCATGGGGTCAGGGACTTCTTCGGGATCAGAAGGGACGCCTGAGAAGGAGGGCGGCTTGACGCGGGGGCAGGGAAGGGCAGAGCCCCACTGGAACCCGCCACCCGTGGCTGTGGGGGGATTTCTGGCTTTTTCCCATTTTGTGACTGGTGCTTTCTGGTTGTTATTTATGGCACGGGTACCTCTTTCTCCCTCTCAAGCAATGCTGCCAGGCCGGCTTGGCCATCCTGGCAAGGCTGGGCAGAGGAGCTCTGTTCTACGGCAGGCCTTCCCTGCGCCGGGCCTCCTCCCGCGGCCGTGTCATCGCCCCTGGGCGGGTCAGATTCTATCTTCTTCCTTTTCAGGACCCCAGAGGGCCCAGCACACCTGCAGTGTTTGCGCTGAGAAGTCGGCTCATTCGAGAAACTGTCACCTAAGGCAGGGTCGTCCTCACGCTGCTGCACCCCCACCTGGCCCCGGATGGGATTGAACCCCTGGTCGTTCGGGTCCCCGGGCCACAGGGCCCTCCGGGTGTGTGTGTCCAGCCAGCCTGCAGGGACTCAGCATCCCGTGTGGGGCCCTGGTCTGGCATCTGCACACCATGGCCGGGCCATCCCGTGAGGCCACCGTGCGGCGGGCCGGGCTGTGCTTGACGGGTGCAGGCGTGGGCACCAGGCCCCCCTGGGCTCACCTGGCTGTGCCCGCAGGCAGAGTCGCCCAGTCTGTCCGCGTCTCACCGTGGGGCTAGCGGAGGAATGGGGTGGCGTCTGAGCCTGTTCACTCGCTACGTGCACACAGGCAAGGGCGGCAGGCGTGTGCCCAGCCTCAGTGTCCCCACCCTGCGAGGCCCCTCCCTACTCCGCCCCACCAAGGTCGGGGAGCCAGCCGCCGCCTGTCCCTGGGCAGGTCTCCCTGGATTCGCCAAGGCCCAGAGCATCATAAAATTCTGCAACAGCGCTTCAGCCAAGGGCCGTGAATTAAATTAAGGAAGAAATGCGTTTCTACAGATTTCAAGGCATATCCAGCCTTACACATGATGCTAGAACGTTCTCTGATTCTGAATCGCTGGAATGCGTATTAACTCATGCCGCTCAAAACTGCGGGTGTGGCTGCGAAAGTGTCTGTGACTGGAGGAACCTGGGAAGTGAGGACTCCCACGTGGTGTGACCTCCCGTGAGTTCCCGCAGCGTCCTGTTGTCCTAGGCGACGATGCAAAACTGGGCACGGAGAGGCTGAGAGGGAGGGCGGATGACACTCCAGCTGCGGCCCAGCCTGCCCTTGCCGTCCCCTGGGGTGGGGGTGGGGGGAGGGAGGGGCTTCATCCAGTACCGGCAGAGCCCCAGTATATGTCCCCGAGCAGGTGTCTCCCCTGTAAGCAGGGGCCCCGATAAACTCCCTGCTGGTCCGGCTCAGCCTTGGGGTGCAGCGCCCGGGTTCGATTCCACATGTGACGAAATCCTGAGCCACCAGAGCAGCCCTGGTAGTGCCCTTGGCTTCAAGTGGCACCTTGGTCACCCAGCCGATTCACGTCCTTGTGCTGAGCCCTAATACAGCTTCTCTTCTCCAGCACAAAATATTTATTCCAAATCCACTGTGTCAGCAGAGCAAGGGCTCCGAAAACATGACTCACCCGGTACTGTGAAAAGTCAAGTGCAAGGGGTGATTTGCTAAGTGAATAAACTGTCAAATGCCAGAAGGGCACACTCTGTTTCCTTACCTCAATGGGACAGAGTGGAGGCATTTAACCCGTGCACACGCACACCCATGCACACACATCTGTGTGTGCAGACATCCACACGCATGCGCGCATGCACACAGCGCCGGGCGTTGCTGGGGGCTTCATGGGGAATCTGCCACCAGTGCCCCCCCCCCTGTTGTTCCTGGAGAGGCTTTCGCTCAGGACACCTCGGCCATGTGGCCAGAACCGCGGCGAGTGCCCTGGTGCACCGTTAAACGGGAAACCGGGGATGTCCCCGTCACTGCCTCGGCCGCACCACCCACTGGGCTTCGCTGGAGCTCCCCCGCAGAGGGTGCTGGCCCTGCCACCTGCTGGGCGTGCACGGGAGGGGCACAGGTTGGGCAGCAGGAAGCCTGTTGGTGGCCACCAGGGTACAGAGGACAAGCACCCCGATTCGCCTGCGTTCACGGCGGCCGAGGCTCTGCAGGCTCCAGCCGACGCCGCGATCCCTTCTGAGGACACAAGGACGGGAAACGCCGGCCACCTCCACACCACCTGTTAGCTGAGCGGCTCACGTGGCACAGAGGGGAGATGATACGTTCCACGTGCTTGTTCATTATCTGGGTCTTTCTGACAGTGTGGGGGCAGGAGTGGGCTTTCAGAACGGAGGTGCTGCCCCCCCCCACCATGGGCGCTGGGCGGGAGGAGCAGGGTCAGCAGGCTGCCCACCGCTCTGCATTGTCACAGCCTGCTCTGGTGGCACTGTGATGACAGGACCCTCCTCTGCAGACACGATGGGGCACTAACCTGAGGACCCGGGCCCCCGGGCTGGCGGACCTGCATTCGAATCCCAGCACCGACGCTCTGCTCCCTGGTCTGTAGGGTAGAGACAGGGTGACGCCCGCCAGGCAGAAGGTAGCTATGGGCCACGCTCCCAGGGTCCAAGGTCACAGCACCGGTGTCTCAGCTCCTACCTGTGTCAAAGAGGGATCGTACGAGTTGGGAAGGGCCGGTGAGTTCACGTGCGAAGTGCTTGCATCCTGCCTGCCCCGTGATTGCCGGACCCGTATTTGCTGTTCATGTGTTACCACTCAGGGGTCTTCCCGGAAGGAGCTCACACTGGGGTGTGGAACCCGCCTCCCCCCCAGGACGGCCCCATCGTAACCAGAGTCACAGACGTGGCTGGTCCCGCCCCAGGTAGCCCCCCTGCTCGCACACGTCTGTCTGCCATTGGGACCTGCAGCCTTCTGTCCCCGAGACTGGCTGTTGGCAGAGTCCACGGGGCACGTGCGCTCACCTGTTGCACTGGCCGTTCCGTCTCACGGCCGGAGCCCAAGGTCAGGGGTGGGTGGGAGGTGAGGCTGAGACGCGGCCCTGTAGGCGAGGTGTGCAGCCTAGACTTCATTCTGTATTTTTGGCTCCCTTTCTAACTTCTTGTGTAAAAATCTTCCTCCCACATGCCGCTTCATTGAACTCATTTTTGAGATTCTAGAAGTTGTACATCCAGGTCCCAGTGTGTAAGTTGTCACAAAACCTCTCTTGGAGGTGAAGAGCTGACACTTTCTGCGGCAGTGGAACCAGGAACCAGGGAGTTCGGCATTCATGACAAAGCTTTGCTTCCTGCCGGCAGAGGCGACGTGCCGGCTTGGCACCTGCCAGGAAGGGCTCAGGCTTCAGCTCCCGCCAGCGCCTCTGAACGGGGGCCTCGCTGTCTACACGGGGAGACTGGATATCTGGAAACGACATGTAGGGCCACTCGAAGGAGGCGCCTGGGTCTGTGATTTGTTTACGGGGAAGGCACGCAGGCCATAAGCAGCCGCTGTGATCCCTTGTTCCCTGGACGCTCCCTTGGCTTCGGAATCGCTTGTTGTTACGTCTGGAGCCTTGACACCTGGATGACTGAGGACCTTGGCTTGGTGGCCTCATCCCCCACATGCTGAGCGACGGCCGGTGGGGCTGAGGGAGGGCACACAGCATCCGGGGGAAGCTCTTTGAGTTGCACCCATGAAGCTCTCCGCGGGGGACGGTTTCCTTCCTTGTCTGTGCTGGGTCAGCAGAGTCCCAGGGTTTGTCTCCAGACTCAAGGTAGTAACGGCCACAGGTCTTTGGGCCCACTAGTTCCAGAGGAAGTGGTCCCCCAGCACTGTCCTCTTGGGTTGCTCAAAAATTAGATCATGCTGCTGCTTTGCTTAGAACCCGTCACAGGCTTTGCCACACGTAGCATGATCAGAGAACTCTTTGGCGTGGCCCCCAGACCCCCTGTCGGCAGGCAGCCGCTGACCTCTGCGCCTGGGGCTACGTTCCCACTGGGGCCCCGCGTCTGGGCCTCAGGAGACCTTCCCTGGTGTCCCTGGGCCATGTGCTCTCCAGCCTCAGAGTCTAGAGCTCCTTGCTGCTCGAGTGCCACTGTCCCTCACCTGGAAAGGTCCTCTCCTACCTTTGGGGAGCTCACCTCCTCTGAGAGCCTTGCCCCGTCACCTCAGTGGGGATGAGACCCCCCCCCCATCCACTGTTCTCTTGCAGCCTGGTCCTTCTGTCTCCATGCCCTTTCCTGTTCTGTAATTATACACTTATTCAAGACGAATTTCCCCAGGAGTGTGTGCACCACACGAGGATGGGGACTGTTTGGCTCAAGCTGAATTCCTCACGCTCACCAGGACGCCTTGCACACACTCAGCGGCCAATATATACAATATACGCTTGCCGAATGAATGCTGTGTTTCTTATCTATGATTAAATGTCATCTTTTCACCCCCCAAAAATACTTACCGAGCGTCTACCGTACGTCAGGCTCTGTACAAAGCAACAGGATATAGTTTTGAATAAGACAAGTTCTCACCTTTAGAAAAACCATCTTTTAGCATCGACATATGAGCACTTATATGGTGTATTTGTACTGTATTTTAAGTGATTTATTTCCGTACTCAAAGGTAATAATAATTACAGGTCTTCAGTGCTGCTAATCCAGAAATCGGTAGGACTTTGTTAGTTTTTCCGAGACCTAACAATTAGCTAAGCCTCCCTCACTGGCGTGAAATGCATTTCATTCAGACATCGGTAAGGATTTTAATGAACACATCCACACGTTGTTTGTCCACATGATGATGTTCTTAAATGGTCGTCATACTGATTTCTCTGCACGGCTACCACAATAGCTCTACCAAAGCTCTAGGCAGCTCCTGCTGCCTAGAGGACGCTGTGCGGAGAGAGGAGACCCCCCATAAGGAGGAGCGGTGGGCTCTGGGGGGCAAAGACAGCAGCTGGTCCTCCGGGATGCCCTTTGAGGACGTCCCTGCCTGGGACCAGAGCTGTAGTCATGGGAAGGAGGGAAAGCGGGCTGGACAGGACAGGGTTCGAATCGACGTCACCATCTCTTCAACCTTTTCGAGGTACACGATACACCTTCGTGGTAGAAAACAGTACAAAATGCAGAAAAGCAAACTCCAGAACCGCAGTATCCGCACAGAATTCCATGCTAGTTCACACAGTCCCGCTGTGCACGCTCCTGTTCACACCTGTGCACACGGTGGACGGACTCGTTCACAGCGGGATCGTGCTGCCCTCAGTCAAGGGCAGGGTGCCTGGTTACTTACAAAACCACGCACGTCCCTCCCTGTTGTAAATTACATCATTTTAAGTGAGTAACTCCACAATTATGGGGAAACCGTGATTTAACCAGCACTTACGACTGATGTTTGGGTCACTTCCGATTTTCAAAGTTGTAAACCGCATAGTAATGAGCACGCTTCATCATTTTTGCATTTGCTTACTACTTAGGATACGCTGTAAAACCAGAGTTATCAGGTCATGATGGGGGTGGGGGGTCACCTGTACTGCTTTTATTAAATACTGCTGTATTATCCTTCAGAAAAACGTTCGCTGTATGCTTCCCCACCATTAGCATTTGGGAAAAATCCAAAATCCATTCAAATTCATAAAACCTTGAAATACAGTTTTACCTGATTGTGGCCCCCCGGGTAATGCTTGGGACATTCATTCATGGGGTGATTTTTCATTTGGGAAAAAAAAATTCCGTTTCCTATAATTATGCCAGAGAAAGTGTCAAGAATTTAAAAGAAACTTTAATTGTTCATTAGTTGTGTATTTACATTGTATGGGAAACTGTAAATTTTTAACAAAACACCCATATGCAATATAGTTTTATGTTTTCACTTTGAGTTTTAGAATTTATTTCATTTTACTTATTGGATGGGTCTTTTTAAAATTTTTTTATTTTATTCATGTTTATTATTTTGAGAGAGAGCGCGTAAGCAGGGGGGTGAGGGGAGGAGGCAGGGCACAGAGAGAGAGGGAGACACAGAATCTGAAGCAGGCTCTGAACTGTCAGCACAGAGCCCGACCTGGGGCTCGAACCCATGAACGACCTGAGCCAAACTCTAATGCTTAACCGACTGAGCCACCCAGGCCCTCCACTCCATTTCTGTTTTTTTTTTTAATTTTTTGTAATGTTTATTTTTTTTTTTTTGAGAGAGAGAGAGAGAGAGAGTGCAAGCAGGGGAGGGGTAGAGAGAGAGGGAGGCACAGAATCCGAACAGGCTCCAGGCTCCGAGCTGTTAGCACAGAGCCCGATGCGGGGCTCGAACTCACGAGCTGTGAGATCATGACCTGAGCCAAAGTCGGATGCTTAACCGACTGAGCCACCCAGCTGCCCCTGGATGTGTCTTAATCCATTTCTCAGGTTCATTTGGCATTAATAACACTGAAAATGTTTACAAAAGAGTGAAATGCCGTGAAACGGTGTGAAATTAGGTTAGACCAAAAGCAGTATGTGCAGTTTGGGGGAGCACAACCTCACCATTTGGTGAACCTTGAGAGAGTGGCCATCACACACGGAGGACGGGGCTCTGGACGTGCAGAGTGGTGGTCACACCACGGGGGCCGTCCCAGCCGTGGTCCGTGTAGAGATACGCCCCCCGCCTCCTTGGGAAAGATGGCGGTCAGGTGGGGGGGAGGCAGGGGACAGGGACACCAGGAGGGACTGTCACTTTTATTCCATATGTTGTATCTGTAGTTGGTCGAAACCGTGTGCATACGGACCCGTGCAGGTTCTTACATGTGCATGAACGCAGAGGAAGGGTTGGAAGCAAATGTGAAAATACGCCTGAGGCTCCTTCCTGGGGTTGGTCTGCTTTACAGCTGGATGTGCCCTTCATTTCTTAATAGATGCGTTACTTCCCCAGCCGAAGAAATGTATACATGTGACTGGTTTTAGAAGCACGCACACACGCACACCTCTTTTGTTTGGCCTTTTGGAGGGTGAAATGGCAGATGGGATCCAGTTCAGAGACACGGCCGCTGTTCCAGGCCCGGCCCGGCTCCTCTGACCAGGGGCTCGTCCCCCTCTCTGGGGAGGAGAGGCCACGTCCCGCTGGCCCAGCTTTGGCAGATGGGAACGCCCTAGCCAAGCAGATCGCGGCCTTTCCACTAGCGCGTCGGCTCCGAAGGCAGGTCACATGTGCTCATTCATTCGTGCACTCACTCGTTCAGGCGCCAGGCTTCGTCCTAGACACCGGAGCGCCTCGCCCGACAGGGAGCCCGGGTCCCTGGGGGCCACACCCCAGTTCAGTCCCAGCAAAACAGGTACATGGGCTCAGTCCTGGCGCACAGTGGGTACACGGCCTCAGTCTCGACGCACAGGGGGTTCAGCCTCGGGTTCAGTCCCAGCACACAGTGGGTATGCTGGCTCAGTCCTGGCACATAGTGGGTACGCTGGCTCAGTCCCAGCACACAGCAGGTACACGGGCTCAGTCCTGGCACACAGTGGGTACGCGGCCTCAGTCTCGACGCACAGGGGGTTCAGTCTCAGGTTCAGTCCCGGCACACAGTGGGTACGTGGCCTCAGTCTTGGCACACAGTGGGTACACTGGCTCAGTCCCAGAACACAGCAGGTACACAGGCTCAGTCCTGGCACACAGTGGGTACGCAGTCTCAGTCTCAACGCACAGTGGGTTCAGCCTCGGGTTCAGTCCCAGCACACAGTGGGTACGCTGGCTCAGTCCTGGCACATAGTGGGTACGCTGGCTCAGTCCCAGCACACAGCAGGTACACGGGCTCAGTCCTGGCACACAGTGGGTACGTGGCCTCAGTCTCGACACACAGGGGGTTCAGTCTCAGGTTCAGTCCCGGCACACAGTGGGTACGTGGCCTCAGTCTTGGCACACAGTGGGTACACTGGCTCAGTCCCAGCACACAGCAGGTACACGGGCTCAGTCTCGACGCACAGTGGGTTCTGTCTCGGGCTCAGTCCCGGCACACAGTGGGTACGTGGCACTGCCCAGGTGAACGCCGTCGGCTGGTGAAGAGCCACCAGGCATTGAGGGTGGCAAGACGCAGCCTTGAGGTGACCCTGCTGTGGAAGCGTGGAGAGACGAGGGCGAGGCTTCAGCCCTCATGGGCAGTCACAGAAGACGGGTAGGCCGACTGCCCGGAGGAGTGAGCCCTCAGAGCTCAGCCCTGCCGCGGAGAACATGAGTCTGGGAGGTTGGGAGGGAGCAGGTGGATGAAGGAAGAACTTGCTGGTGTCACCCCCAGGCCAGATGCGGGTGACGGGCAGGCTGGGGGAGCAGCTTCCTCTCACATGCGCTGGGCCTAGGCGCTGGTACGTTTGTCCAGCCTGGACCTCCAAGGTTTTTGGGAGCCCGCAGCCCCTCTCCTGAGCAGGTGGCTGAGGCCGCCAGGGACACGTCCCCAGCACCTAGAACGTTCTCAGGCCCGAGCAGGACCTGACTGCGTCTGCGTGGATCTGATGACAGGGCCCGTGTCTCACCTGCGAGTTGTCCGCGGGGATCCGAGCAGGCTGAGTAGGGAGAGCGTCCGTGCCTCCGACTGGAGGGCCTCCGGTCTCTGTCTCGGACCGTGTGAGTGTTTGATGCGTGAACGCAACCTCAGCGCTGCCAACGCGAAGCCGGTGCCCGTGCAGGCCCTGAGCCATGAGAAAGAAGTTCTCCATGGGTGCATTTCCCATGGGTGCGTTTCAGTGGCTTCTGGGGGTTAGGGCTATAAACACACACCCACGAGACCGTTTTTAAGCAGCTCGTGAGTGCCTGTCTCACACTACCGTTTTAGGACCTTTCTTCTTGTTTATCAAAGAGCTCTTCTCAAGCACCTGTGACCAGGTGCAGGTTGAGGTGGTTTCCAGGTCCCCAGATTAGGAACACGCAGGGCAGGGACTCTGTGACTTGTTCAAGGTCACAGAAAACAGGAAACAGAAGCCACTCCTGGGAGGGAACCACAGGAAGACTTCTCCACCTCGTCTCGGGCTGGTTACTTGACGCTCTGGGTTTTGCTGAGGAACATTGATCAGAGAGAGGGTCTCAAAATGAAGATATTTGCAGAACACTTAATAATGTAAACACAGCATTCACCTCGTAGTGAAACGGGGCGCCGAGTGGGATTTGAGATAGACCAAAAATCAATAGTGTGAAATCCATGCTGGTGGGAGACCCGAATGTTATAAAGATCATGCCGATGTGCCCATCTGTGGCTCGCCCCGTGTGATCTTCAGGCATGTCCAGGGGAGAGACACCCGCCCACCTGCCCCCGGGCCTCCGAGTCTGCAGGTGTCACATGTGACAAGTTCCCAGGGGCTGCGGCCGGCCTTGGCGTCGCTTTGAGGACGAGCGTGTGACTGTCGTTGCCAAGTGAAGGGTGAGCACGGTAACACGCGGAAGCTTCTAGCACGGCACTGGGAGTGCTGGTTCCACGTGCAGAGTCCCGGGGACAGGGTGGCCCCCCAGGGTGGGACCTGCCAAGCCAGGAAGGTGCCGACGGGGCCCTGGGACAGGAGTCAGGAGCGACAGAAGAGCCGTAGAGAGAAAGTCCGCACCTTCCGGACAGAGGCACGGGGTGAGAGCCACAGTGGCCATCCCCTCAGGAACCGGGCCAGCACTGGAGGTTTGAAAGAGAAATCCACCCCCGGCATTCTGTATCCAGCACAAGGATCCTTGAAGAGTGAAGAAAATCGGAGACTTTCTCGAACAAAACCGGAGAACCTGTCAGCGGTAGACCTGCCTGGCGAGTTCTTCACGGCAAAGGAAGAGGGTTTGTAGGTCGGAGACTCGGATCAGAGAAGGAACCGATGAAGGTCAAATAAAGTCCCTTATTGTTCTCAGTTTTGACTGATTTAAGAGAAACCTTTGTTTAAAATATTAATAGCAACCAGTAACTCTTGATTGCCTGGAAAAGTTGGGTTTTTTAACTAGTCGCCAACATTTAAGAATCAGGGGTCTCACAAAACCCCTGGATTTTCGCCAGCGGCAACCACAGGAGGCCCCTGTGCGGGGCCCGGAAGGCCTCGTGACCCCGCTCCAGACCAGTGAGTGCCCTGGTAGGCCCCCCGTCCTGTCCTCCTCAGACTGCCTGAGAGCAGATTCCTAAAATCCGAAGGTGAATTCTAAAAACTCTGAGAGTGTTTTTTATGAGACCGCTGCCAAAGAGAAGATGGGGCTGGTGGGGAGCCAAGGAGAGGGACAGCCAGGGTTTGGTGGCTGGGTCCAGGCTGGCCCAGGGGTCAGGAGCCACCTCTGGGGGGCCAGGGCAGCTGGGCAGGAACGCCTGACTTCACAAGCCTCGTGTTTTCCGTTCGGTATGTGGGAGCAAGGACACCGTCATGCCCCACAAGCCAGAGGGAGAAAAAGATTCACCACACAAACCCAAGTTCTGTTTTAGGACAAAAGGACGCACTTTCATGGGACCTTACATCACCTTGGCTTCTGATGTGCTGTGATACCTTCATGAATGTTAGAGTTGGGTCTAGGAAGAAATTCTCTTTCAATAGCTGGAGAGAAGGACCATCTACATTACGGAGTGTGGTCCCACATGTGCCCCCAAATCAATTTCCAATTTATTTTTTAAGTTTATTTATTTGAGAGAGACAGAGTCTTTCCTTAATTTTTTTTGACATTTATTCATTTTTGAGAGACAGAGCGTGAGTGGGGCAGGGGCAGAGAGAGACACACACAGAATCCGAAGCAGGCTCCAAGCTCAGCTGGCAGCACAGAGCCCGACATGAGGCTCGAACCCATGAACCGTGAGATCATGACCTGGGCTGAAACCAAGAGTTGGACACTTAACCGACGAGCCACCCAGGTGCCCCTCAATTTCCTATTTCGAAAGGGGTCTCAGGAGCCTTCTGTGATAGTGATCTTGTAGCAAGTTATGGCAGAGAGGTCCCAGCCACAGAACTCGTCTGCACTGACCATGTGTGACGTCGGCAGGCTGTTCACGGGACACGGATTTAGCCCTTATGAGAGGCCAGGTCTTTGGCGAGGCACCGAGGGGGGCATATACACCTCGTAGTCATTCCCACGTAAGAGATCTGATTTGTCTGCTACTGTCCCGCTGTTACCTAAGATCAACTCTTATAGGAAATTGGGTGAATGGCCCTTGGGACCTCTCTCTACTGTCTTTGCAACTTCCTGTGAATCTACAATTATTTCAAAATTAAAACTTTTTAAAAATAAGACTGAATCTGATAAACCCAGGTGTGCTGGAAGGTCCCACCCTACCTGTCTCGCCAAGCTGGTTCCCTGGGACTTACCTCCAGGAAATTTTCTTCCATGAACAGCCGCCCCACGACACACACGCACGGGCACATACACACATGCACAAGCACACACACACGTAGCCTGCTCCTCCCACGCCCCCCTGTTCCCCGTCTTGCTCGGTGCAGAGCCGTGTCTGTGTGCCCTATCTCTGTGCGTCTTCTACCAAGAGCTCCCGGGAGGACCCTGGCCATTCTCCACCCTCACCCTAAGTCCACTGTGGTCCATGCTGGCAGATGGCGGTTGACTGAGTCCGCACACGCGTCAGGAGCTGGGGACAGACGTCCGAAGGGGAAGGAAGGTCATCCCACGGAGCCACGTGGGGTGAGATCGGGGCCAACCACTGACAATTAGTCACACCCAGAGGTGAAACGGGGTCCTGCCTGGTTGCCGGCCACCTGTCTGCTCAGGAGCCTGAGAGCTTCACAGAGATGCTGGGCACAGATCTTCCCGGACTCACGATGGGGAGATGTCCTGATAAACCCGTCCCAAGTGGAAAATATCGTCCAGTCAAAAATGCAGGCATACGCCTGGCCTCCCGCACGTCAGAGCTCAGCCCCGCCTGCCTTCCCCGTGCAAGGACACTCGTGTGAGCTGAGCCCATGGCTGGGCAGGACCCTCTCACACCAGGCCTACGTTATAATAAAGTGCTGACGTGTAGCGTACTGAATACCGTCCTGGAGTGAGAAGCAGACGGGATGTCTGGGTGCAGGGTGGTCATAGGTACCCTGGGGGCCGCTCCCCCTCCTGGTCACGTGGCTGACTGGGAGCTGCCGCTGCCTGGCGTCATGAGAAACCATCAGATCGCATAGCACTGACCCGCAAAAAGACCCAAAGTCAAACTTGAGAGTAGTTTCTACTGAATGCATATGGCTTTTGCACCATCGTAAAGTCAAAAAATCGTAAGTTGAACAGTCGTAGGTCAGGGACCATCTGTACTTAGCACTTCGAGGTGCCTGAGTACTTAGAAGAGGTGTGTGGTTCTTAGTACTTAGGGTGCCTGAGTACTAGCATAGGTGCTCAGTACTTAGTACTTAAGGGTGCCTATGTCCTTCGCTAGGGTGCTCGGTGCTTAGTACCCAGGGATGTCCAAGTACTTAGAGGTGCTCAGCATTCCCGTCTCACACCCCTCCCAAGTCTGCCGCTGTGGTGACTCCCCATCCAACAGGGGCTTGAGCAGGTCCAGGGAGGGGCGGCTACATCTACCCTCTGCCCGTGTGGAGACACCGGAGGGCTCGGTGCAGGGCACGGCGGGTGCTCGCGCAGAGAGGACGCCCACGGCCTGAGGAAGTTCTCAGAGTCTGTAAATAGGGCCTCACCATAAATAAAACAGCACCCGCCTCCCGCCCGGGGCTGGCTTTGATGTTTCATTCAGGAGACGCCTGCTCAGTTCGAGCCGTTTTAATTTGTTTCCTTCCGCGTACCCTGCCGCGGGGTCCCCGGACGCAGGCGTGAAAAGCAGCCGTCACAGACCTTAAACAAAAAAAAAAAAAAAAAAAAAAAACTTAAGTCTTGAGCTGTCTTTGTATCCTGGCCTTCTGGCCAGGCAGCCTTGGTGCCCAGGCTGGGGCAAAGGGTCCCCTCCCTCTGGGTAGACCGAGCGCCCGGGCTCCCAGGGAACAATACCCGACGACAGCGAGGTCGTGGAACCTCCCACCTGCAACAGCCACCCCGTTGGGCGTTTCGTTTCGTGTGACATCACACAGGGGCTCCTGAAGCTGGAGCTCCAGCCCCTGCGAGAATTATCACCTGGAGGCAGAACCCCACTCGCGGGCTCCCACGTCTGCACCAGGGCCTGGAAGGCAAGGCGCAGGGGCCTTTCCCCGCCCGCCCCTGTCCAGGGAGCGCTGACTGCTAGGCGCTCCAAGAATGGCAGATGTTCTGGAACCCCCCCCCCGACCCATGAGGAAGCTCACAGCCCTCAGGCTCCAGGCAGATAGCCCCCCAGTGGGCAAGGACCCGAGGGGACTCCGGGGCGCACAGCAGCACAGGGACACTGCGTGAAAAAGCCAAATCACGCCGGGAAGAAAATGCTTTCTGGTTAAGGCTCTCCCGTCTGTTCTGACAACCTCAAGGAGAAAATGCCAGTTGACAAACGTGCCCGTGACGCCTCTCAAGATGGCCTCGGGCACAGAGCTCCAGCCCGGAGATGATCAGGGGGCAGTTCAAATAATCAGCAACACTTTTATGTCCTTACTGTCTGTCCTTTGGGGACAAACCCATGTATTTGCAGGACTCGATGTCCCGGGTTTTTTTTTTTTTCATTACAGACGATGAAACCAAGACTCAGACAGGTTAAGTAACTTGCACAAGGTCACACAGCAGCAAATCTCCAGAGTGGAATTTCAGCCAGGCCGTCTGTCCCCGGAGCTGCTGTGTGTGACCATCACGCCGCCCTGCCTCCGAGCCCCTCTGGCCAGAACAGTATGACATTCTCTTCTTTCTAAAATGGCCTGTTTTTCATAGCAAGTGATGAGACTGGTTTTCCACCTAAGGGAGATTTAAGGAAGTGATGGAAAGGGGGGGTGTGGAAAGGGGGGAAGTGATGGGAAGGGGGGGTGTGGGGGGGTGCACAGATGTGTAAACATGCACACGTGTATAGACACGTGTGTGTGCACGTGGGTCACGTGTCTGTATGCGTAGACAATAATAAAGTGGGCCGGTTTAAAGAAAAATAGCACCCAGGTGGCATTGGATGTGTTGGCACGGTGAAGTGCTGAGGGCAGTAGAAAAAGCTGAGCCGTCTGAGGGGTTAGGAAACCTTTCCAGAAACTTCTGTGGCCACCGCTGTTTCTGTGGGCCATCGGGAAAGTACGGAGGCGGGGCTCCTGCTGGGTCAGGCGGACCACGTCCTAGTGAGTCTCTCTCGGCCCCGGGACGGGTGACGGGCACTCTCCGGCCCCAGGCGTCCGTGCCACATGCCGTCCGTGGGAGGAGGTCACACGGGCAGGCTTCATGCGGTGTGTCTGCCAACCTAACTGGTGCTTTCCACCCTACGACTGTCATCACTCACCTTCAGGGAAGCTGTGGAAACGGTTCTTCCAAATCAGACCTGATTCAAATTGCATGTTTAGAGCGCGTGGAAATGACAGGTGGTTAAGGTGTGTGCTGGAACCTTCCGGAGCTCACTGCCGGCGTCCTGGAGCCACACCATGTAACCGTTGTCAGCAGGTGATTGAAAACGTCCAGGCTGTGCTATTCAATTAATTATGAAACAATCTGTCGCCCACGTTCGTAGCATCGAGTGTGGGCCTCACGCTCGGAAGAGAGGCCGACGACTGGGGCTGGGGCTGCACAAAGACTTGGGGACAGAAGCCAGCGCAGTGAAGTGACACAGAGGTGCACACGCGGAGGGGCCTGGGGGAGGGTCGACAGGGAGGGGAGCACAGTCAGGCCAGGGCTGGCCTAGTGGGGGCACGAGCGGGGGGAACAGGGTGCCGTTCCCTGTGCAGAACGTCCGTTCATCCACCACGTAACTGTGCAGAGGGAGGGGGACGGTGTTGTGATTCAGGCGTGTCAGCTTTCTCCAGTGGCCACCCCGGATCACATGCTCGTGCAGCCCCTCAGGCCTCCTCTCCGCCTCCCATGTTCAGGCAGAAACACCCACCTGGCTGGGGACTCTGCTCATCCTTCAGGGCCCTGCCATCCTCCTCCTCCTCCAGGAAGCCTGCCACCAGCCAGCCTGCGGTTGAAGCCTGTCCCCAATCATGCTCACGTGACACTGACTGCTACAGGCCAGCACAGATGGCACAGACACACGGCAGGTTCTCTACTAAAGTGTGTACTCGGGACAAAGGGACACTGGATGCCACCCTCCATCCATGAGGCACGGGTGAATGCCGCGTGGCCGGCTCTATCTCCAGGGAGGGCACGACAGCACACACAGTGAGTGAACTCGTGGGGGGAATGAGGTTCCCGGCGCAGGGGTCAGAAGCAGCCTCTCCAAGGAGGTGACATTGCACCAAAAGTTAACGAAGGAGCCACGTGGGAACTAAGACCCTGAGAGGCGGGGCCACCGGGCCAGCCGGAGGGGCGGCTCCGGACAACTGGGGACGTGTGGCCCGAAGAGGCAGACGAGGCTCAGACCAACTGTCACTATGGGGACGTGTCACAAATGGGGAAGCGTCTGGTGCCCGGCCAGGCTTATGTTTGTCGGGAGCTGTCCTGGCCGCCCCAGGAGACCAACAGGGAGACTGGCCTTCGTCCAGGCCGGAGGCGACGGTGGCCTGGACGAAGCTGGTGTCTCTGGAGATGGTGAGGCTGGAAGGATGTGCTGACGGCCCGGGGGTGGGGGGGGTCGGGTCAGGCGAGGACCCCTCCCGGCTGAGCGTCTGGGCGCTGGTGTGCCACTGAACCCAGGAGCAAACACATCACTCCCACCCTGGGCCCTCCCGCCCCCTCCTGCCTCACTGCTGACCACACACTGTCCCTTTCCTGTGCCTGACTGGTCCGTGTCGCCTCCACCAAGGCCAGGGCAGGAGGACGCTGCCTCAGGAAAGTGGGGTACTGATGCCAGGGAGGCCCAGAAACCGCGGTCCCACCCCCCGCCCACGGGGCCCTGACCTCCCCTCCAGCCCCTTTTCCGAGAGGCCAGTCCCACTCACCTGGAGCCTCCAGTTTGCAATTTAGCCCTACACGCTCCTCCTTGACTCCTTGGGGCCCCTCCCGACCTAGCAGCCAGGACCGGGCTCTGCTGGGTGACTGCTGACCCAGAGCCCCTGTCCCCCCGCATCGCCAGCCCTCACCTGCAAACCGGGCCTATCAGAGCACAGACCACAGGGGCGCACCATGCACGAGACAAGGCGGGACAGTGGACACAGAGTGCTGGTGTGGTGCCCACCTGGTGAACTGGCACGGATGGCGGGGAGCCGGCAGGGGCCCGTCTGGAGCCCGAGCAGTGGTTTCTCCCAGTCTCACAGCACGGGGCCTCTGCCCGATGGAGGTGCCTTCCCCGCACAGACGCACGTTAGGGAGAGCAGGGCCCAGAAAGGACCTTCATCCGTCTGCCTTCCCTCCCGGAGCTGTGTTCCTCTTGCCTCTTGATCCAGCAGGCACTTGGACCATTGACTTGATCCCAGGTGTTTATTCCCGTTGGATGTGAGTCAAAAGCAGGATGAGAGCGGCCAGGGGTCCACCAGGCCGGGGCACGGAGCGGGGAGGCAGAGACCACAGCTCCGGCCACAGCCACAGGGTGAGCTGACCTGCCGCCCCGTGCTGGCTGAATGTCACATGTCTGTACGTCTCCCCTAACCAGCTTGTTAAACATGCAGCTGCCTGCACGAGCAGAGGTGATTCAGGGAGCCAGCGAGTGTAGGTGGGGAGTGGCTGAACCCCAAGCCACACCAGGCAGGAAACCAGAGAGCAACTTTTCCTGTATCTGACTGGCACACCCCTCCCCGAAATACACCTGCCCAGATCAACCCTGGTGCACGGACAGGAAAGGGCATCTCCCTCGGATCTTCCCATGAGATCCACAAGGTATCTGCTCGGGGGCCAGGCTTTCAGCTCCACATCCGGGTTCCTGTCCCTTCATTCCAGGGGGCACTGCCTTCCAGGAGATCAGCGGACACCCATGAACTCAGAATCTTGGTTGTTGCAACATCGCGTATTGCATTCCACAGTTAAGACTCTGTTGCAGCGCTCGGTCGGAAGACCACAGCAGCGTGCGTCAAATGAAGTTTCTCGAAATTAACAGCCGCCATCATATGTGAACGGAACTCCTCCCCAGAAAACAAGCCCAATAATTGAAATTATTTCTGCCAACCCATCAGTCTGGGGTTGAGTAAATACAAATCTCTGGTTGCTAAGAGATGGGGACCGCCAGGCAGAGACGCCGCCGACGTAGGTGGGTGGCGGTTCGCCAAGTCTGTCGGGGGGTGGAACGCATTCGGGGTAGTCCTGGCGGGGTCCGAGTTCTGGAATCGGCACGTGTGAGCGCCTGAGGGGCATGTGCTCTGTCGAGCTGATGACAATGTCTTGCTCGCACATCGTGAAGAAGAAGGCAGGAGCCATCCCAGTGGCTTGTGGTGGGCTTGGATTCCAAGCCCAGTAAGTGCCAGCATCACCGCCTGTGATCCGGGCAGCTGTTTCTGACACAGTCGCTGGCCGGGCCCGAGCAGGAATGCTCACTCCCCAAATGGCACACGCGCCTATCTGATCTGTGATCGGCTAGATGATGCTAAAGGAAAACCGACCAAAAACCAGCCTGGGTCTTCAGGTCTGAGTCTGAACGACAAGCCTGTCCGCAAGCGGCCCAGGGCGATTTTGCGTTGCGTGTTGGCCTGCGCGCGTACGGTGAGCCCCTTCCCCCAGGCTCTGCCTCCCCGTCCTCTGCGATGCAGGATCCCTGTTGGGTCTGCTCACCGAGTGACAAATGCTCCCGTGAAGTGTGCATTCCAAGGGCTGAGGGGGTCTGGAAAGATCCGCAAGCAGTTCCTCACGGTTGCAAGGAAGCGAGCAGGCACTCCCGGGCGGCTTCCTGTGTATTCGTTTTTGATGAGGTGTGGGCGGAGCCGAGGGCAGCCGGGCTCTCTGATGGTCCACGCGGGTCACATAACATCACGTTTATCCCTGACCTTTGAGCGTCTGATGTGCAGGCTGGCGACAGCCGCGGGCCAGGTTTACACAGTCCTCCCGACGCGGACCGCGGCCCCGCTCCCCTGGACTGTCTGAACGTCTACTTGGTCTCGGCCGACGGCGGGGAGCAGAGAACACGGCAGTGAGGGGTCCCCGGCGGCCGCATGCTGAGGTGGCACCCTGCAAGGCCGGTTCGCGCAAGTCAGGGCGGAGGCTGAGACGGCAGAAGGGCTGGGGAGTCTTGTTAGTACGGGAGCCGTGCCCGCCCGTCCGAGGTGGATGCCAGGCCTACGTACCAGGCGCCTTTTCCCGAACCGTGCAGACAGGAG
Organism: Prionailurus bengalensis; assembly: GCF_016509475.1. Taxonomy (NCBI): domain Eukaryota; kingdom Metazoa; phylum Chordata; class Mammalia; order Carnivora; family Felidae; genus Prionailurus; species Prionailurus bengalensis. The sequence goes on along the minus strand of NC_057354.1, from coordinate 2,197,843 downwards.
CCAGGAGCCCTCTCCTAACCTCGGCTGGCCGCCCTCCTAGCCTTCCCGCCCTCCTAGCCAAGCTGTTCTTGGTGCCCTTGGCCAAAAAGAAGGCAGTCACGATGGCACACGGTCCCCAGAAGTCGGTGCCCCGGTGAGGACCAGAGGCTGGGAGCTGGTGGCTACTCCACGGACCGACCTGGAATCCATCCGAGGGGGCCAACTGTCTGAACACCAGCGGCTGCAGCCAGCGCACCCGGGGGAGGGGTCTCGCCGCATGAGCCCCGAGGAACTCTTCTGTCCTCAGACGTACAACCTGTCACGTTTGGGGTGTGCGAGCCGTGGTCCCGTGACTTCTGCTGAGATGCCCGTCGGCTCCGATGGAGCAGGGGTGGCCACCACAGCACCTGACGTGCCCAGGCTCAGGGGTGACACAGTCAGGGTGACGCACGAGACTCTGGGCCGGCTCTACGTCCCCGCACCCCTGCCCTCAGCCCCATGGCCTCACCCCCCCGCCGGGTCCCGAACACGTTTGCTGGCCAAGCAGGTGCTTCAAAGGGCACGTGAGGAGCAGGAGCGTGGGAAGGGGGTGGGAGGAAGCTGTGTCTCGGGAGGGAGACCCCGGCGGTGAGCAGGGCTGGGGGCAGGGGGGACGCCGCCTGGGGGGGCTGCCGTGCACCCCGTGTGCTCTCTGGAGGCTGCCCCGGGAGCACCTCTGCCTTGTGCACCGGCCGGCTGATCGCCTTGGGTGGTTTACGGGAAACTTCTAGTGCCAGACAGGTGCTGACCAGAGCAGCGTTCCTGGGCTGGTGGGTCCTTGTGGTGTTCACGTCCTCCAGCCCTCTGGGAGGGGAAGCCCCGTGTCCTTCAAGATGCTGTCCGCTGGCTGTCATCCTGGGGAAGCCTCACTTCTGGGCCGTGCCTGTGAGTGTGCAGGGAGAGCAGCTGTGAGTGCGAGTGTGCACATGGCTGTGGACGTGCAAGTGCGTGTCTGTCCCAGTGTCGACAGACAGCCACGCACACGTGTGTACAGGCGTGTGGACTTCAGCCCCGGGAAGCCCCAGGAGCTGCGGAAGATGCACTAGCCTGGAAAGAAAAGTACATAATCCTCAGAAAGTGGCCATGGGAGGCAGGGAGGGCCTTCGGCTACTGGAAGCAGAAGCACCATGTGGAACGTGCACCCCCGCCCTGGAGGTTGTCACGGGGCCGGGCTCACACCGGCACACGCGTGTCCTGTGATGTGCATCATGTCAGGGTACCCCGGCACACTGAGGGCTCCGCGTCCAGGGGAGTCTCCCCCGAGGCCGGGTGCGGCCCCCCCACCACAGCGGGGAGAAGAGCAGGGGTCAGAGAGGCCCAGTCAAGCAGGGGTCACTGCCCCAGTTAAAACCCGGGGCTTCGGAGAAGCTCCCACTGGCTCGATACTGGCAGGATACCCCAGGCAGGATACTGGTCCCCAGGCCAAGCTGGCCCTCAACAGACCACTTTTCCCTCCCTAACTGCCTGCTGCGATTGAGGTTTCTTCCAGAGAGAAAGTAAAGGCTTCGAGGAAAACACATAATTAGAATGTGGGTCGCCCTCCGGCACACCTGGGTCCCTTCTACCTGCAGCCCCCCCGGACCCGTCGGCACTGCGCACGAGCCCTTCCCCCCACCTGCCCCGCAGGCCGTGCTGGGAAGCCGGGGTAGGTGCTCCAGGAAGAGCCCTATCCTGCCAGGTCCAGGGCCGCCCCCGGGTCCCCAGAGCCGGCAACACCGTCAGGCGGGCCCTTCCTTCGTTCTGGGGTAATTATGCACCGGCCACAGGCCCTGCCTCATGGAGCCCATGTTCTTAGGCAACAAGGTAAGGAGCACAGACAAGTCCCCCCCCCCCCATAGCCCTAGGACAGGCATCCCCAGGACGTGTGGCTGGAGGCCAGAGCGTCAGCCGGTCGTGTGGATCCCTGCCGTGCTGGTGGCTCTTGCAGAAGGTGCAGCGAGTGCAGAGGCCAGTGAAGGACAAGGCTTGGCGTGTCCCCACACTGAGGGGCCGGTGGCACCACGACAGGAGACATTCAGCAAGAATCACAGTTGAGCCACAGGCCACCGCCGGCCTCAGAGGCCATGGCGCAGACTTCGGTTTGACACCAAGGCCACTGGGGAGCCACTGAGGGCTCTAGCAGGAGGCTGGGACACAGATTGGGTAGAACTTGAGTGTCCTGTGCTGTAGCGTGTCTTCTCAAGCCCAGAGGAATCAAGGAGCAGTGAGAAAGTGCAGAGCAGAAGCCCCAAGTCCCCACCAGAAAGTCACCCCGTGTGCCTCAGGTTTCTGGAGAAAAGCTCTTTCCCGGAATTCGAATCTGCTGCTAGCCAAAGTGATCATTTTCCCATTAAATGGCCTTCCTTTTGCATGGCAAATAGTGTTCTCCCTCTCTCCTTCCCCCTCAGCCACAAAAGGCTTTAATGAAAATAATTTCTGGCAGCTGTGTTTACCAGCGCCTGCTGTAGGATGGTTGTGACATCTTAGTATAAATAAAGCGTATAAATGCATGCAGGACGCGGCTCTAGCTGCAGAACAGGGGCTCCGGGCCCCACCACGGCAAGGCCGCCGGTGCACCTGAGCAGCGGGAGCGGAGTGGCCTGAGCCAGGCTTGTGCACTCAAGAGGCCAGCGCCGCTCAGCGTGGGAAGGCTCGGGGGGACTCTGCCCACCCCATCGCAGCAACACCCTTTCTAGAAGGAACGGACCTAACGATAGGAGCGCGTGGCCGAAACACGGCGCTGGCGGGAGGCAGGGCTGCTCGACTGCGCGCGGCAAAACAGCTTGAAGCACCCTGACAAACAGTGTGGCTCCCGCAGCAACATCGGCAGATCCGGCCGCAGGAACGGCTAGACGTGTGTTCGGTGGTGCTTCTCTCTCGGTTACCTCTGTCCCGACGCAGGTTCCCACCCAGGCTGGTTGCCGCCCTCCGGGTCTCCATCTTTGTAGATCAGGATGGAAGTTTTCAGCATGAAGAGACAGACTTTCTCCTTCCCTCTGTGTTTCCAAGAAAATATTGGGAATGACTGTCATTGACTCAGCCTCAGTGGTGTGTCCGTCCCTGACCCAGGCCGTGAATGTGTGGGCAGTGGGGTTGGACCAGGATCACGTGCCCTCTTTTGGAGCTATGGTGAGGCCGTTACTCCCACCACGGAAATGGACCAGGAGAGGGAGGGGTGACTCCCTGCACAACAAGGCACTGTTGCTAGAAGGTGGGGGAACGTTTATCCAAGGAAACGGTTGCTTTAGTGCTTGGAGGCTGCTGGATCCACTCAGGAAGAACAAAACTGCATGGCTTGTTGGGATTCCCAGGACTTCTCAGCCACTCCCAATAGGTGGACCCAGGGTGTCAGTGAGGACAAAGAAAGTGGACAAGGGATGAGGGTCAGTAGGATAATGGCCTATAAGCGGGTTTTACAGCAACTGAGCTCTGGGACCCTCTCCACCAAACAAGGGGCCTCTGGAAGGTTAGACAGAAGTAAATGGACCAGTCTTAAAAATCCTGTGATGGTCCAAGTTTAAGCTGTGGTCCTTGCCCTTAAAGAATTACGTATACTTATCAAATACTGACCCACAGTCAGTACTCAATTAAGGAAGGGATGAATACATGGATTAATGGATTAGTGAGTGGATGATGGATGGATGATGGACGGTGTGTGGGTGTGTGGATGGATGGATGGATGGCGGGTGGATGGTGGATGGATGATGGACGGTGGGTGGATGGATGGATGGATGCATGGCGGGTGGATGGATGGGTGAATGGATGGATGGGTGGGTGGATATGTGGTGGCTGGCTGGATGATGGATGGATGGATGAATGAATGGTTGGGTGGGTGGGTCAATTGATGAATGAGTGGATGATGGATGGGTGGATAAGTGAATGTATGGATGGATAGATTGATGATGGGTAGATTGATGGATAGGTATATGGGTGGTAGTGGAGAGTTGGATAGGTGGATGGATGGATGATGGATACATTAATGGATAGGTATATGGCTCGGGTGGATGGATGGATGGATAGATGGGTGGATGGATGGAAGGGTGGATGGATGGATGGATGATGGATGGATGGATGGATGGGTGTGTGGGTGGATGGGTGGTGGCTGGATGAATGATGCATGGATGAATGAATCAGTGAATGAATGGTTGGGTGGGTGGGTCAGTGGATGAATGAGTGGATGATGATGGATGGATGGATGGATGGATAAGTGGATGGATGGATGGATAGATGGATGATGGGTAGATTGATGGATAGGTATATGGCTTGGGTGGATGGATGAAGAATGGGTGGAATATGCATCCCAGAGCCTCCCAAGTGTTCTGTATGTACTAAGAATGTGTACCATGCTCTGTGTCTGAACTGGGATTCCAGGATGAATTAAAGGCCCATTCCTTATGCACCCTTCTCCAAGTCAGACAGAGTCCCCAGTCAGGGATCTATATTTTGCATGAGGGTGACACATACCTACACAGTGTCTTCACAGGTGTGACTTCAGCATCTAGTACATGCCCACCGCAGTAGGGGCTCTGTGGAAAAAATGAGTCATGGCTCAAAATAGCCATAGGCAAGGCAACATATGAGACTATGGGAGGGGTGAAAGCTCAGAGCTGATGGTCTCTGGAGGTGAACGGCAAGGCCACCTGCCAAGGGTGAGGGTGGCCCAGAGCAGGTCTTTGGGGTCAGTGGTGAAGACTGGAGTATTTTTTGAGTGGAATTGGAGAGGATCCAGTGGAGGACAAGCGAGAAGATGGCAGAGCCCCCTGAGAATCCGGTAGGCTCAGAGACGGTGCCCGGTGACCCCACCAAGCTGGCCGTCTTCTCCAGCTGGACACAGCAGCCCTTGCAGGGGAGCCAAGAAGGGAAATGAGGAAGCTCAGGTGTGGTGGGGCCCTTGTGAGCCTGCAGCCAGCCATCGGTGCTGAAGGAGGAGGGAGGGGCTTGGGAAACACAGGGGGCTCTGAGAGAGGGGGAGGTTACCATCCTCCACTTTGCAGAGCGAACGGGCTTCCCTGTTGGGACACCTCGGTATGGCACCCAGACTCTTCAGGTCTGAGAAGCCACACGTGGGGAACAGAAGGGTGGCCCTCAAAGACATCCACGTTCCACTCCCCAGTATTTGTGAAGTGTCACCTTAACGTGGTAAAGGGGACTTTGCTGATGTGAGCAAAGGACGCTGAGGGGGGAGTGACTGGGATGACCTGGGTGAGCCCTAAATGCAACCTCACGTGTCCTTGTACGGGGGCGGGGGAGGCGGGGGGGCAGGAGGGTCTGGATGGGAAAAAGAGACAGAAGAGACAGAGGTCAGAGAGGCAGGTGCCGTGCTGCCGACCTTGAAAATGGAGGGAGGGGCCAGGAGCCGAGGAAGGCAGGCGGCCTCCCGAGCGTCCAGAGGGGACGCAGCCCTGCCCGTCCCGGACAACTGTAGGACGATGCTGTGGACGATGTGGTTGATCACGGCCGCCCGGGGGCCTCCGCGCCTGTCAGCCACGGGCCCGCAGCTCCAGATGGGGTCTCTAACCTTGCAGAAAGGAGGACAGACAGCTCAAAACCGGCCTCCCTTTCTCCAGCTATCTTTCCACCATATCCTTTTAAAACTCCCCAGTGAAGGGGGGTGGGGGACCCTGAACACCACCGTGCAAACCTGAGATTGAGCGCATGGGTCTCTTTACCCCGTGTACCTGGAGAGAAGAGGCTCTTACAGAGCTTGACGATTCTGCCTCCGATGAAATGGCAGATCCCATAGTGCACGCGAACATCTGCAACTCTGCTAAGGCCTCTTTGTCTCGAGAACACGTGGCCAGGGCCCAGAAGAACCCTGCTCCTTAATATTTACCCGTCTTCCCCCAGCTTCTCGCGGGAGGGGGAGGCCGCCGATCCGCACGGAGGTCATTAGTTTGATTCCGCGTGTCTTGGGTCCACAGTGGTTTCAAGAGACATCATGAAATAAATTCCGAACGGGTTATGGAGATGCCCACAGAGCAAATAACATGCGCAAATTACCTTGCTGCTAAGGGGGAAATCAAAGTCTCGTGTCTCTTCCAGACAATGTGACAGAATGAGACAGCGGTCAGGGAGGATGTCCTTCAAGAAGTGAAGGTGCTTACGTTCTGTGTCACGTGAGGGTCCCCTTCCAAATGGCACGGGCCGAAAGATCCCATGCTCCGAATGTAACGTTTATCGTAGTAGGAACGAAAGGAAGACCTCGGAGGGGCTTGATAAAGGGACAGAGCTGTGTCTCCAGCCCCCAGAAAGGACCGTCCGGCACGGGTGGGCACGTGAGCGCTGCCCGATTCTCGCGCTGTCCTCTGCAGACTCCAAGTCTGTCCCACAGAGATTCCCCAGGCGTTCTTTCCGGGCCTGGCACAGGGTCCCCACCCTCGGGCTGTCCAGGGTCAGCTGGGGACAGACGCACGTGATCTCGGGGACCCCGCGGAAGCCGAGGTGTGTAGCACAAGGGGCAAGAGTGGCGGGGCAGCTGTGCCGGTCAGTGGGCGGCCACACAGCCGCCTTCCAGAAGAGTGAGCTGAGCTAAAGAGAGCGATGCCGAGGAGGAAGCTGGAGACACGGGGCAGACACGCGTTTCCACATGGGAGGAGCGTGTGACAGTCACAGGGAACAGGAGAAGCCATCCTCAGGGCGGAGCCCTCCCCTCGGGGCCTGGGGGCGGGGGCATCAGAACTGGAAGCAAACCAGAGCCGTGCAGGCAGGTTGCCTCTGAAGTTTTTAAGTTTCGAGGAGCTACATTTAAAAAGTGGAAATAAGCAAGTGAAATGAATTTTAATCCACCCGATGTACCCAAACCAGCATTTCAGCACGTGGTCAGCGGAAGAGTTTATCCATGAGAAACCTCGTTCTCTCTTTTCATGCCAATGCTTTACATTGACTGCTCAGCTCAGTTAACACTGGCCGGGTTTCGTGGGCGCTGTGGCCACACGTGGCTGGTGGCTGTCTCACCAGACGGCGAGGCCCTGGACCCTAGGCCCGGGTCAGCGCACTGGGGTCCTGGAGCCAGACCTGGGCCCCTGCCTGTGTTTGTAAGTGAAGTTTTCTTGACACACACGCCCGTCATTGACATGTTGCTTGTGTCTGCTTTTGCACTTGGATGTCCCAGTGGAGTGGCCAAAGGGGATCGTACGTCCCACCAAGCCCAGGATTTACCGTGCAGCCCCTTGTGGAAAACGTTGCTGACTGGCTCCTGATGGAGATGGTCTCTCTAAGAGCAAAGGCGGGGCCGTGAGGGGTCTGAGCGTGAGGGCCTGCTGCCTCTTTGCCAGGATCCTCGTGGCTGCCACGTGGGCTGTGTGTGGGGCCTGGCCGGGGGCCCGCTCTGACACAGGTTCGGGCAGCTGCGGGCCCCCTCCCACTTCAGGGGGAGGGGACAGGCCCGAGCCCCGCGGGGTTTGAGATCAGAGCGCTTCACGACAGGCCCAGTGCCACCGTGAGCCGGTGCCTTGCACACCGCCCGCCTGCACACCCGGGCTGGCCCGGCTCTCACCTGGCCCTCCCCACGCACAGAGCCCAGAAGCACCGGCCCCCCGTGTGTCAGGACACGGTGGAGGCCACAGTACCGTGCAGGCAGGGTGGGCGCGGGTGACGGCTCCCTCGAGCACAGGGGTGCTGGTGTGGCTCATGTCGCCCGGACTCAGGGGTGCTGGGCTGTACCTCACCGCGGTCCATTCGCCAACCACAAGACAGTCTCAGTACAAGAACTCAGATGGAGAAGCGGGGCCATGGGGTCGGCCCGGGAAGCAGGCTGTGGGCTAATGTGGCCCTGAAAGGAGGCGGAGCTCATTCTGACTCGAGTCTGCTGGGGAATCCCCCGTCACCTGAGAAGGAGGGCATACAGAGGCCTGGAAGGAGGGTGGAGAGGGCAGTACAAATTGTGGGGGTCCTGGGGCTCCCCCCGCCCAGGATGGACTCCCTTTCAGAGCAGGGCATGGGGTGGGGGCAGACAAGCAAGCAGAAGATGCTTGAGCCCCAAGGTCTGCCGGGAGGCTCGGGCTGCGCTGTCCTCAGCAGTCTGCCTGTTCTTCTAAGGGGATGCAGGGAGCGTGCTCGGCAGCGTTCTAGATCCTTCCACATACCCTGAGACGACAAGCAAATGTGCCCCTGTGCCCCCCGGGAGCCGAGCGGAGCCTCGTGACAGCTCCCACCATTGGAAGAGGAGAGCAGGACCAGGTGACCGGGGGACCTGGGACAGGAGGGGCATTGACGGGGCACATCACACCCACGGCTCTGTCCCCAGGGTGGACTGCGGACTCCCTCGGTGTGCTGGGGCCCGGCTGCTGGGCGGGACAGGCTGCCCATCAGGCCGCTGGCACAGAGCCTGGGGAAGAGGGCCGACTTCCGGGAGAGATTCAATTATGGGGACGGCACTTAACCTGCCGAGGCTGACAACCGGCATCAGACACGTTAGCGGCACCGCCCGCCACTGGCGGGCAGCAGACGTGCTAAATGCACGACAGGGACACAAAGCGCAGAGAGAAACACGGGTGCCCCCTCACTAGGACGCTTCCAGCCCGGCCTCTGCTTGACGAGCCCAGTTCACTGCAATCCTCGCTAACGTGCTCCCGTCCGCGTGAACGCTCAGACTCGAAAGAAATAAAACCATCTACTTCCAAAAAAACCAACAGGACGTCATGCTTCAGACTCTTTCGCTAGTTGGGACCCTCCTTTCCTGACGGATCCCCTCCCGGCCAGATCTCAGTGAAGCGGGCTTAGCTCGATACCACCTAAGGACAGAGGAAGACGACGGACCGACAGATGGACGGACAGGCAGACGGACACAGTATTTTCTAAAAATGTTAACTGGTCAATTAGTTCAGAATCTTCAAATGAGAAGTAAGTAGGGCGCCTGGGTAGCTCGGTCGGTGGAGCGTCCGACTTCGGCTCAGGTCATGATCTCGTGGTCCGTGGGTTCGAGCCCTGCATCGGGCTCTGTGCTGACAGCTCGGAACCTGGAGCCTGCTTCCGATTCTGTGTGTGTGTGTGTGTCTCTCTCTCTCTCTGCCCCTCCCATGCTTGCCCTCCATCTCTCAAAGATGAATAAACGTTAAAAAATAAAAAAAATAAAAAAAAGTAAGTAGATACCGGAGCCATAAACAATGCAGGTGAGCACCCAGGAGTGAAGTGTGGCCAGTAGGCACTTGGACGTCAGGAGCCACAAGAGCCAGCTGCTCAGCCGGACACTTGTCCGGGGTCCGTAGGAGTTTCTGGGCTGCCGTGCAGATGACTGCAGATGTGACGCTTGCACAACAGAGGTTTCTTCTGCCACAGCTCTGGAGGCCGGAAGTCTGGGACCGAGGTGCCGCGCGGCTGGTTGCTTCGCGGGCTCTGTGGGGGAGTCCGCTCGGCGCCTCCCTCCCCCCTCCCGGGGTGGCCAGTGGTCCTCTGTGTTCCTCAGCTCGTGGATGCCACCGATTCCTTCTCCACCGCCATGTGGCCTCTTCTCCGTGGCCCTGTGTGGGCTCGCTGTCTCCCGTGAGCAACCTGCCATTGGTTTTAGGGCCCACCCTAATCCTGTAGGAGCCCGTCTTTTTTCTTTTTTAATTCTGAGTTTATTTATTTATTTATTTTGAGAGACAGAGAGAGCATGAGTGGGGAGGGGCAGAGAGAGAAAGACAGAACCCCAAGAGGGCTCCGGGCTGTCAGCCCGGAGCCTGATGGCGGCCCGAACCCACGAGCCGTGAGATCATGACCTGAGCCAAAATCAAGAGTCAGACGCTTAACCGACTGAGCCACTCGGGTGCGTCCCGGTGCAAGCACATGTTTGTCCCCACCTTAATTCTACCCTGCGAAGTCCCGTTTCTAAATAAGGTCACATTCTGAGGCTCTACACAGACTCGAATCTGGGGGACACCATTCAGCCCACACTGGTGCCCAAGGGAGCAAGCACACGCGTCCGTAACTCTTGTCCTGTGGGTTGAACACGCGTCCTTGAAGACTCCTAAGGGGAGGGCCCCCTGCCTTGTGCTCCTGCTGTACCCTACCCTGGGGGGGCTGGATTCTCACTCCTGCCCCCTCTGCACCTCGGTGCGCCCCCCACCCACACACCGTTCTCCACCCCCCAAGTGTGTCCCCGGCACGTCTCAGATGGGAGGGTGCCTCACAGACGCTGCTGGGGCCCCTGCCCCAGTTGTTTGAACAACTTAGATCCAGATCTCAGGGGAGGCCGATACTGTGGCCGGGAAGGAAGCACAGCAGGGGAGGCCCTGGGTAGGGCCCCTAAAAGAATGGGAAGGAAAGACACTGAGGAGCCCCCTCCTGGCTGGAGCACCTCACGGTGCCGGTCTGAGAGGCGGGGGGAGGAGGGAAACAGAAGCAGGACCCCTGCCCTCGAGGGCCGCCCCTGAGAGTGAGCAGGTGACAGCACTGTGTCACGCTGGCTGTGGAGCACCACGCTGAGCTGGCCCCCAGGGAGCTCAGTGCCACCTCCCCGGAGGCCCCCGCCACCCCTACCCTGCCTGAGGCTGGAGGAGGGGCCTCCCCATCACAGGCCGGTCGTGGCCCCTCCTGGGCACACGGAATGTCAGGTGGCATAGCCAGAGCCAGACCTTGACCTGGGTTTTGAGGGAGAGCGGTGCGCCTGGCCAGGCTGACAGCAAGATGGACCAAGGGGCTGCAGGGGTGCTGGGTGCAAGCGTGCGCACGAGCCAGGCTGAGGGACGTGGGCACCTAACGGGGCTGGGGGCCTCCTTCTGCCGGAGACGTGGGGGCCTGGTGAGGCCAAGGCCAGTGCCCGGTCCTGCACTGAGCTAAGTCAGGGCCTCCTCTGACAAAGGCCAGGGATGGGAGGGAACACCCGCAGGAGCCACCTCCCGGGTCCGGGTGTGGGGAGAGCGGCGACCGTCACTCCAGGCTGCTGGAGCAGGCCAGCTGTGGGGAGATCGCCTCCCCGAAGGCAGAGGCCGTGAAATCAGGAGGAAAGGCAGAGGGAGGACGGGCAGGCGGCCGAGGGGGCAGGCATGGAGAAGCGCTAGCCCACGCCAGGCCCACTCACGCCTGTGACGGTCAGGGCACCAGAAATGGTGGCAGTGTCTCATTTCTAAAACAGTGGTCAGTGCATCCCTGGTGGGGATCGCAGGACGTAGACCACCCCAGTGAGGCCATCCTCCCCCCCAGCCCCGCACAGGGTGTCCGACACTGCCAGCAAAGGCCCTGGGGCCCCTGCCCTGTCTCTGGCTCCTCACTATCCTGCACCCTCCGAAGGCCAGCTGGGGGGAGGTCACCTCTCTCCCGGGGGCCATTCAGATACTTCTGAGGGGCCTCGTCTGCTGGGAAGCGAGGAGTAGGGGCGGTGACCTTTCTCCTGCCCTCTGTGTCTGACCCCACTTCTGATGATTTGACGGTGTGACCAGACGGAGAGGATGTGGACCCGCTAACATCATTCAGGACTCTGCGCACCCGCACTCCCACGTTCCAACCACACGCCGGCAAATTGGAGACGTAATTTGATGTGAATTACCTACAAATTGTACACAGTACTTCGCCACTAAGGAGCTTTTTGCAGGGCTCAGTATGAATTTTCTCTTTTGTCCAAATCCTACAAAATACTCTTTGTGAATTGTTAAGATTTTTTGCCATGCATAAAAATAAGGCTTCAATCACCCAAAAGGTGACAAAAATGCATTCGAAAATTCTTGGAACTGTATAACTGCGTATACATTTGAAGGAATCTGTTATTCCCCCTGGCCCTCGTTCCCAGGGGGCGGTGAGAAAATGGGGCACCAGCCAGTGGTCGGGAGGAAATCATAGTCCTTCTGGAGAGATCAGGCCCAGGCACAGGGCTGTGGTTGCCTTTGCAGACCCCCAAAAAGAGCTTCCCGGGCACATGGAAAGTCGGGGTGCCCTCTGCAGCTGGGCAGAGGGGTGCATTTGGAGCTCCCGCAGGACCAAGCTCCGTGTCTGAGTTTGCAAATGGTTGCTGAGTTACGATACCTTTGGTTTCCTGGTTAGGGAGCGGGCACAGTGCTTCACAGTTTGTCTTTTCAGGGTGTATGTGGTGCATCGGGGCAGGAGTAGAAAATGTGATGCTTAATGAAGCCTACGGCTATGTCCCTGTGTGAGCCACCAGTGACCCCGCGTGACAGGGGTTCTTCGTGTCCCTGCTGTTTGGGGCGACTCAGCATCCCCAGCTCCGTGAGCTGTTTGCAGTGCCCTGCATGGAGGGGCTGAGGACCAGGCCTGCAAATCCCCACCAGCACCCACCCACCCCAGGGGCTCAAACCATAGGTAAACGAGAGAGAGAGAGGCAGAGTTCCTGTCTGAAACCATCTGGCCAGCCGTGCCTCAGTGGGGTTCTGGGACGGAGGAAGGGCATGAGGGTCACTGGGCCCCTGGGGCTCATTAGAACACAGATTTGGGGGCACCGTCTCTACAGTTTCCAATCTAGCAGGTCTGAGGTAGAGCCTGGGAACTCTCCCTGTAAACAGTCCCCAGTGGGTTAGCCTTCCGTGGCTGCTATGACAAACCAGGGACTTAAGAGGCCGTCATCTTACAGTGCTGGAGGTCAGGAGTCCACAGCGGGTCTCACGGGGCTGAGGTCAGCCTGTCGACAGGGCCGTGTTCGTTCTGGAGGCTCTGCTCCGGCCTCTCCCAGCTTCCAGAGGCCCCCGCATGCCTTGGCTCCTGGCCCTTCCTCCCCCTCCAAAGCCAGCACCTGCCCATCTCTCTGACTCTGACCTCCGCCTTCCATCTGGAAGAACCCTATGATGACATTGGGCCGTCCTGATACTCCAGGACCATCTCCAGACCCTTAACCAACCACATCCCCGAAGTCCCTCTGGCCGTGGATGGCGATAGATTTACAGGTTTGGGGGTTCAGAACGTTGACATTTCTGTAGGGCCTGTGGATTCCGCCACTCCCACCAACGGATGCTGCTGCTGCCGGTCTGGGGACACATTGAGCTCCTGAATCAGGAGTACCTAAACTCAGGTCACGTTCCCTTGATGTGATACTGGTCCCATCCTGGGTGGTGCAGTTCACTGGTCAGGTGGCCATGCGAACGGGGCATCCAGGCCCCTGCCACCACCAGAAGTTCACGGCCGGCCCCCTCTCTGAAGCAGGGACTCCACAGCTGCTTCTTCCTTGGCACTCACCTTCTCTCCAGGGGCTGTTTTCATCCACTTGAGATACAGACTCTGTGGCCTTGAGGTATAAGGCGGTGCATTCTGCTCTGGCTGCCCTAGGCCAGTGCTGTCTCCGGATAAGACTCTGTGTTGGAGTGTGTTTACCATACCATCAGCAGTGTGGGACTGCCCAGATTATTAGGACAGCCACAAACAGGTCCACCCCTAACGCTCTCTGAGCCACAGGCCCCCACGCGGCAGAAAAGCCAGGATGCCCGAGCCCCCAGCAAGACAGAGGCGGGTCAAAGGGTACAGAATGGAAAGGTGTCAGTCACACCCCTAACCCTGTGCTTTGATGGCACCACTCAGTGCCCTTCCCGGTTTGAGCACGTCCCTGAGCCAACCCGACCCTCCTGGGTCTCTGTCGCTTCAGGGTTCCCAGTGCGATTCAAATCCCAAAGCATCTCCTCAGCAAATCCCACGTCATCCAGTGTAATCCCACTGGAGAAATGAGGGATCAGGGCAGTTTCAAAGCAGGGCATGAAAGGCACAGTGGGGATAGGGAGGCAGGAAGTGGTCCAGTGCGTCGGAGATGCTACTAGAGTACTGGTGGTTTCAGCACTGCCAGTAAACATGCAACTCCTGGGCATCTACAGCCAGGCATTCCTACCTTTACAGCACTTACCTTCAGGGAGCAGAAGAAGGTGGCTGGATGGATGGGTGGATGGATGGGTGGATGGATGGATGGATGGATGGATGGACGGACAGAGGGATGGATGGAGGGATGGGTGGATAGTTGGATAGATGGATGGATGGTGAATGGATGGGTGATGGATACATGATGGATGGTTGGATGGATGGATGGTTGGATGGTGGATGGATAGATGATGGATACATGGATGGATGGATGGATGAATGGATGGATGTGTGGATGGAGGGAAGGGTGGGTGGATGGATGGATGAATGAATGGGTGATGGATAATGATGGATGGTGGTGGATGGATGGATGGAGGGATGGGTGGGTGGATGGATGGATGGATGGATGGACAGAGGGATGGATGGAGGGATGGGTAGATAGTTGGAAAGATGGATGGATGGTGAATGGATGGGTGATGGATACATGATGGATGGTGATGGATGAATGGATGGATGGATGTGTGGATGGATGGGTGGGTGGATGGATGGACAGAGGGATGGATGGAGGGATGGGTAGATAGTTGGATAGATGGATGGGTGGTGAATGGATGTGTGATGGATACATGATGGATAGTGGTGGATGGATGGATGGAGGGATGGGTGGGTAGATGGATGGATGGATGGATGGATGGTGAATGGGTGGGTGATGGATACATGATGGATGGATGGATGGATAAATAGTGATAGAATGGATGGAAGGAAAAGGAGAGAATCAGGCATTAAAATTTCATTAAGGATAAAACAATGGCTGAAAGAAGTGTGGATTTTAGCCCCCGAGGGAACACCTGACATTTTTGGTCTAGTGGAGAGGCATCTTGCAAAATTCCAGATGATTCTAATCTGTGTAGCACTGTATTCCTCTCAAGTGTGTAGGATTATGGCATTTGTTGTGGGAACTTTTTTTTACCTGTGAGGCAATATGTCCATAAACAAACGTACTACAAGTAGGTGTATTACCTGCTCACTCAGCTAGCGTTACTCTTGCTTTAGGAAAATGCATCGAGTGAAAAGATGCATAAGAACAAATTGCGAATGGTTCTCTCTTGGCTGGTTTCCTAAAAATCGGCTGTATTTTTATGAAGCTGGAAATGACAGACAAGAGTCCATTAAAATAAATACAAAGTCACCATGCCATTCAGGCCTGGCAGCTGGACTCACCTCACACGATTTTGACGCTGTTTTCTCCCCGGAATGTGTTTATGTGAATTTATATGCCGCGTATAAATGTTCAGAATATGAATAAGTACACACAGCTGTATTTCCCACGTCTATGTGGTGGAAGGCATATGATAAATCTTGAGATCCATATGTTTGTCTTATAAAATCCCGGTCTTTGAAAGTAGTAAGTAGTAGATATTAGGACAGCGGAGGGGACTCCAGGACAAGAAGAAATAATCCGCTCCAGACACTGTTTCCGCAACACAGAAGACGGGCCTGGCAGATCTCCTCTCAGGCCCCGTGATGACCAGCGTGTGCTGGCTTTCTTGGGGTTCTCCCCACGCATCCTGGGACCCCACCAGGGGAAGCCAGTGGGCAGGTGCCTCAGGAGGGAGGGCCGGCTGGGGAGGGGCAGACACCTGCCTTCCAGCGGGCGGGACGATGGCCCACGCGATGAGCTCTGTCGGCTTTCTCTGCAGATGGGCCAGCAGTTCTGAACCTTTGCTTGTAGCTTACCGGCTGCTGGTGGAGTGAAACACATGCTTTACGGAATGAAATTTCATCTTTAGATCAAATATTTAAATGCGTTTCCTTGCGCACCGTAAATCTGTCTTGGGAAGACTGATCACGTGGTCCCAGTTCCTCTTGCTCTGAGCCAGGCCCTGTGGTCATGAACCATCCTGATCTAGAGCCCTGTCTGTTTTCAGCCATCGACAGTGGAGACAGACAGACAGACAGACAGGAGACAGGTTTTTCCTGGTGGTGGACCTCTGGGGAGATGGGGGCCAGAGCAGGATGTTTATACTTCAGGCCCTGTCTGTGGATTTGTTTAACCAGGGTGATTGGCACCCACTGGGTGGCAGGGATGTAGAGTTCATCTAGAAGAGGCCCTGCCCTGAGGGCACAGAACATTCCAGAAACCACCAAAGAAACAAATGAATGAAACCACTGGCTTTGGAAAAAAAGGATACCATCAGGAATGCTGCCAGTGAGGGTGGGGATTGCCCAGAAGCGGGGCCAGGGAGGCGGCACCACGGACGTGGCCACGGGGCTCTGCCTGATGGAACTTTCTAGTTAGGGGAAGAGCGGACCCAGAGCTTGTGGCTCTGAGCCTCCCTGTCTTACTCACGCGGATCAAGTAGGTCAGATATGATGTGTGTGGTGCAGGGGTGGAGCTGGGTGGGGAGGGCAGGGAGTCAGACCTTTTCGTACAATACACTTTATACAAGACATTTCATCACCCCAAAAGGGGATGTGACCACCGCTAATATGCCCCCTGTCTTTCTGTCCCGTGGCTTCGCCCGCTCTGCACGGTTCACGTGAACGGACTCATCCGCCACATGGCTGTTATCCCTGGCTTCTTTCACTCAGTACAACGGGTTTTAATCTATTTTTTAGCTTCTATCATTTCTTGGGAGCCATTCATATATGGCCCGGCTTCAAACCTGCTTCCCCTTACTCGTCTGTTAAAGCTTCGGTCACCCCGTGGGTGAACCGGGGGTCCATCTCCGGCTGGCACAATACGGGGATTGAATGACAAGTCTGGATACCACCCCCCTCCCCACCCCGTCTCACCTGCCTGCCCGGAGACAAACCTGGGACGTGTTAGCTCTCCTGGCAAACTAGGCCCCCTCTGCCGGCCCCAGAGATCTCCACGTTGTAGAGGACGCTCCTTAGCCCTGCACCTGCCCTGACGGTGCCCTGCACATCGTCTGCTTCCCTCCCTAGCTCGGGCTCTCCACGCTTAGCATGAGGCCAGCTGGCCCTCGGGCCCCTTCCACTGTCCTGACGTTGGGCACCTGGGGCACCTCTCGGAGTCCCAGGGTCCCAGCCCTCAGAGGGGTCCCACACCCTCGTCCCATATCTTCCCCCACCCACCGGAAAGTGCCCCGTGCATGAACCTACACGTTACCGCGGGCGGCACAGACCAGCCCACGGATCCCTCCAGGACGGTGCCTTTGACCGTCCTGGCGCCTTTGACCTGCCAAACGCCTTTGACATTCTGGGTGGCAACATTCAGGAAGGAAAGGCTCTCCCTTCCAGACCCCTCTCCCTCCTTTACTGGAGGACATTTTGCAGTTCTTGAAAATTCTGATAAATACAGAAGGCAAAAATAAGATCCGTTCTAGCACTAGCCGAGGTGGCGGGATTTTTTTTTTTTTTCCCCAGTGAAAATAGCCCAGTGGCGTCTGTACCGATCATTTTGCAGATTTTTTCTGCCAAGAGAATGGAGGTCTTGCCAGCTTTTCCTAAAAGAATCGGGATTTCTGTGAAAGTCCTGGATCTGCACAAACCGTTGGTGAATTTGATGGCGGTCGGTTTGCCGCAGAGCCGTGGCCCCGTCCCCGGCTAAGTGTTCCCCTGTCCTACGCCTGCTTGGCCCAGGACGCCCGCCAGCTCACTCTAGACAGCATTCCCCCGCCCCCCGAAATGTGCATGCTGAATTCTAACCCCCAGGGAGACGGTGTTAGGAGGGGGACCCTGGGAGGCGATGGGGTCCTGAGAGCGGGGCCCCCGTGGAAGGAGATCCCAGAAAGCTCCCTCACCCTCCCCGTCCTCTGAGGACCCAGTGGGAAGGCGTCACCTCTGAGTTGCAAGAAACAGGCCACACAGCCTGAAATGTTAGCTCTAGCAGCCGGAACAGACCCAGACAGAGCGTGGGTTCCAACGGTTTAGGGAGGAGACGGTCCGTGAGCGTGAGTGCGTGTATGCTCACACCAAGGGGTGGTTCACTCCCTACGCCCCTCGAGTCACCCTGAAGCTCCGTAGAGCTGGTCCGCCGGCCATTCTGCCCCCTCGCCAGCAAGGGCGCCCTTGGTCCTACCGTCCTGTGACCCAAGCGCACAGCGGGGCGAAGCCCTCCCCGGGAGCCCCTGTTCAGAGGGCCCGCCCCTACGGTGGACACACGGGGTCCCCTGCCTGCCCCCGGCCCCTTCACCGGACAGCGGCTGTTCCCCTGCTTTTCCCCTGCGGATGTGAGTCCTTAAAGACAGTTTCTCCCAAAACCCAGGGTGACTGTGCGCACGTGGAGGCGGCCCTCGTGCCACGAGGACCGTGGGCGTGACCCCCAGGTGCGCAGGTGCGGCGAACGTCCCCGAGGCACCTGCGTCCTGTCCTCGCGACTCAGGCGGCCCTGTCGTCAGGGAGTTTGCTCTGATTCTACAGACCGAGGCAGGAGCCGTTTAAGCACAAGGAAGAACTCTTCAGAAATGGGTTTGAGGACAGAGGAGGCCAAGGCTTCCTTCGGGGCAAACTCACTCCAGCTTTCTTAAGTTCCCAAGTCAGTGACTTGGAAACCCTTTCTCCCTCACAGTCTGATCGGAGGGAGGTCCTGACAGGTAGCATTTATCTCCAGGAGCACCTGCTCGTCAGTAAGCACCTGATGGGGCGCGCATTTATTTTAAAAAATGGAAATGTGGCTTGTGGTTATCGTGTGTCTAGAGCATAGAGGTGTTTTCCAGGAGGGAACCTGGTGCTCCTGGAGAGACCCCGGGGGTGTGAGGCTTTTGGGTCCTGGGTGGGGGGGTCTTTGTCTCTTGTTTTCAGTGTTAAGTCCCTTCCTAGGAGGAAATCAAATCCCATTTGTTAGTGTGGCTATTATTTTAGTCGTGATATTGTTAACAGTTTGCTTGCATAATATTTAAATTCAATAGCCCAGGGTCCTCTGAGGTGGACCCGAGTGTCAGGGGTCTGGTCTGCAGCCCAGGGGCCCCCTCCCTGTACCGGCCCCGCACCCTCCTTCCTCTCTCCATGCCCCCTTCCCGCACCCATCTCCACCCACCCTGCACCCTCCCGGCACCTGCCCTGGGAGCTGTGATGCCCTCTCCTAAGCTGGACCATTGCTTTAACCTGTAGGGTTGACATGATCTGGAGTATTCTCATTCTGTGCATTGTCTCCACTGGTACCAGGTGAAGTGTTGTCGTGCAAATAGTCACCAAATCAAGTTATGCTGACTGGACCCTCCTCCCCCCCTCCCTGTCCTCCCTCCCTCTCCATCCAGCCTCCCTCTCTCCCCCTCCGTGTCCTCCCTCCCTCTCCATCCAGCCTCCCTGTCCCCCCCTCCCTGTCCTCCCTCCCTCTCCATCCAGCCTCCTTGTCTCCCCCTGCCCCTTCTCTCCCTCTCATTTGCTCCCCGCCCCATACTGCCGGGCTTCAGGCCCACGACCGAACCACCGCACGGCTCTGCTTCCTCCCAAAATGCCTTCCAAGGGCCTCCGTTGTGAGCTAGAACTTAGCAGTGACCACAGGACCATGGGCTTCCACGAAGAATCAGTGAGTCCTTGCTCTTGCATTTTCTGCTGCACAGAAGTTCAGACCTGAGCCTGTGTGCCATCAGTGGGGAGGGTCCCTGTAACCTTAACCACTTAGTAGAATCACCATGAGTTAAGTGACGTTCCTCGGAGACCTCACCTTTTGCACAGGGTAAAAACACACAAAAAAGATGCGTTCGTTCTCTCGAAATTAAAACCCGACTGGACATACTCTGCCACGAGCTTCTCCCCAGGGTGTCTGGGCAGACGCCCACGCCCCGTGTTCCCTGAGTCCAGCCCGCGTGTGGTGGCCCACGTGCGGGGGGCCATGACTGACCCACACAGCTGCTCGGGGCAGCGGGGTGTGGTGCTAACCCCACTGGACGAGGACGGCGGCCGGTGGCTGCGTGAGCAGCGTGAGAGCGGATGGGTCAGTGCAGGGGCCGGGCCTCAGCAATGGCTGATTCCTGGGAGGCTTCCTGGAGGAGGTGCCGCTGTGTGTGATCGGGCTGGCCGGGGGGTGGTTCCCGGCATGTGGCATCAGCCCCAGGGACCGAGGTGGGGACAGCGGAGGGTCGAGGAGGGACCACTGCGTCCACTCGGCTGCTCACGTCCACATGCCTGAGCCGGTTTTCTGAGTGGCTCTCGCTCTGTCTCAATGAGCGTCCATTGCACCTCCCTATACTGGTTCCCGACCTCGGGGCCTGAGCCTGGCAGGGTTCCCGGGTGCACCTGTGCACACAGAGAGAATAACAGCAACATCACCACCACGGGCCACCCGTCCCCAGGGGGCCACCCGTCCCCAGGGCCCCGCTCCCGCGGTGAACGGCTGCGGCCCGAGCCCCGGGGTCAGGTCTGGTCTGGCAGGAGAGACCAGAGAATTGGCTGCGGGTCTCCCAGGGTCTGTGAGGTTCAGGGAGCAGCCGGGACCCAGGGGCGGCGTTTGCCCAGAATCTGGGAGTGGACACGGTTCCCGGGGCCTTCCCCGCTGGCTCTGCACAGTGCAGGCCCCGCCTCTCGGGCTTTCCGGAATCCAGCCCTCCCTCCCCCGAGATGAACTTCCTGAGTGACCCTCTCCTCCCAAGAACGACTCCACCTGCATCGGCTGTGGGGGGGTTCAAGGGACCAGGTCCCGACTGGCCCACAGGCTTTCTCTCCCTCTGCAGTGTCACCTCTGCCCTCTGCCCTCTGCCCTCTGCCCTGCGACCTCACCAATGCCTGCTTTGCCACCACTCCAGGTCAGAGAGAGGAAAGAGAAGTGTGTGTGTGTGTGTGTGTGTGTGTGTGAATATAGAAATTCTTGAATCGTTAAAATAAATTTGCATCCATTACAGCCTTCCTAACATTTCTAAGTAGCATGAGAATCTGCAAAGAAATAAGCCCCTTTGTTTCTGCCAAGAAAGGAAAATTCTCCACCTGGTCTCGGTGCAAAGAAATTTCTAGGCACAAGGGAACACGAGGGCCACGGGGGGATAAGGATGTGCCCGTGTGTGCATGTGTCTGTGAAACTTCTTACATTTGTTTGCACCACCTGTGTCCTCAAGTTTAATCAAGGAGTTCATCAGAGGAATATTTATTTATTTCCAGAAGCATCAAAGGCGTTTTCTTTTCCTTCTGGTCAACATATTCCTGAAAGGATCTGTTTTAAATAGATAGACTGACCTCACACTAATCTCCCTTTAGGCTTGAGAGAAAAGCCAGAAGAGGGGGAGACGCTCTGTGCCACTTCACACAGATTTGCTCACTGTGGGTGTGTTTTATGCCTCGTTCCCTAGTACACATCTATTGACTGCACCGGGAAATTTTCTCAGATATGCACCCGCACCAGCAAATCCCCGAGCGCCGGGCTGGGCTGGGGCAGGGGGCACATTTCTAACAAGCGCGCACCATCGCAAAAGCCCACCTGTGCTCCGTGTGACTCAATTTGCTGCCACTTTCACACATTTCAGCAACAATCGATCAGAAAAATGGATTTAGATTCTATTTTAATGCTCCATTTTCTATGAGCAAGGGAGTGGGGGTTTTTTTGTTGTTGTTTTTGCTTTTTTTTGTCTTTTGTCTTGCAAATGCTAGATGGGGCCTCAGAAATGCCTCTGGGGATACTGGTCAGAAGTTAGCACATTTTCCTGAAAGCCTTGAAGCTAATAGTGTCAGGAGGATTACGAAAGAAGGGATTTTTTTTTTCAGTTATCCAATTAAAATGACCCACGAGGACAGCCGGCCACAGGATGGAGCCTAGGAGAAATGGCAGTTGGGGTTTTGAATGGCTGGTTTGGGATCCCCAAGAACTCTATTAACCCTTCACCCGATGGACCAGCCGCTGTTAACCTAGTCGCTCCCAGATGGATGAGTCCTGTGCTGGCTCAGCCGAGTGTCGTGGGAGGTTTCCCACAGGGAAGGCAGGTCACACGGGCCACCAGGGTCTGTCACCCCATCATTCTTGTGTTCCCACATTTCATCGATTGCCTGTCACATGCTGGACACTGGGGGAAACTCGCCAGAGGCCCAGAGGGTGAGCAGGAGGGGGCAGCCAAAGCAGGGGGCTCGCCCTGCGCTCAGGGAAGCTCTCTGGGTGTCCTGATGAAGCTGCTTGGGGACCCTTGGAGCAAGGGTCACGGCGCTAGGGTGGCGAGAAGCCGCGCGCAAACTCCCCAGGTCCCCCGAGCGTGAAGGCCTCTATCACTTTCCTTCTCTGCCCCTCAGAGCACCTGCCCCGTGACAAAACCCCCGGCCCGGCCACCTGCCACGTCACGCCTGCCACGTCTGTCCGCACACCTGCATCCTCTTGTAGCATGCCACTCCCCGGGACTGCATGCAGTCGTTTCTTTACTTGGGATTTTCAGTATCTCCAGTTAGAATGTTCTAGAGCAACGGCTCTGCCTGTGTGTCGGTACCGCCACACCTAGGACCTGGCGGACAGGCAGAGGTGCCCTCCAGATCACGGGTGGAGTCACGCGCTGGCGGGTGTCCCTCAACTGCACGCGGACGCGGGGTCCGCTGCCGTTCTCGAGACGCCAGCATTGCCTCGGCTTCTCCAAGTCACCCTCCCACCGAGAACCCTTCCGCGACACCCACAGCGACATTCTTCTGTGAACCCGCAAGATGTCAGAAAGACTCGCCGGGTGTGATGGCAGGAGTGAGGGGCGGCCTCATTTGTTTCGCGTTTTTGGAGACTGTAATGCTGGCTTTCGCTGTCTCCTTCAGCGGGGAGCTAAACGTGTCTGCTCTGTGTCAAGCCTGCCTGCCTGTTCACCCCCCCAGCTTTGACACAGAGGAGAACGCAGTTCTTATTTAGGACGAGGTAAAAATACGAAGATGACCCTTGGAGGGAGATGAGGCGGTACACGCGTTTGAATCCTCCTTGCCGGATGAAATGTGAATTGGGATTTCAAAGCGGAGACTGGGAATGTTCTCCACCAGCTGTGCTCCTCGGGGGCACCGAGGGCCCCCCGAGATGATGAGCTGCCGGGCAGGGACTCAGCCGGAGCCCTGGGACACAGGCGGAGGCCCTCGGAGCAGCGCCCTGGGGAGCCCCGAGATGTGCCCCCCGGGGAGCCCCGCGCCTGCGCCTCCAGTCGTCTGCGTCCCTTGCAGACCGTGAGCCACCCCCACCCAAGACACTGCAAAGAGGACATTAGCCCGCGGTTTTCTCCTCTGCACGGGAGCCCCCATCAGAGGGCCCCGCCGTGCACAGCGACACCCGCGGGTAGTGCTGACAGGAGCTGGAGTGAAATGTCATATTTTCAGATCCGCCGCACCGCGGAGGAGCAGAAACAGGCCCCCCCGTGCCTTCAGAGACTGACGTGGCATGAAGCAGGGTGTTAAAGATAGATTTCTTCGGATAGGTGCAGAAAATCTGCGCAGCGTTTCTCCTGCCTGGCTGCGTAGAAAGATCAAAACGGCCGTGTTTTCTGAGAGCAGAACTCTAATGCTCGGAAGCCACGCCTCCAGATTGGGAATGTTGACACAGAACTGACGCCTACTTAGTTAGAGTAGTTGGCACCGTGCACCACAGGCACGGGGGTCGCCGGCAGGGAGGGGATTAGCTGTAGACACACACGGGTCTCC